>NC_081553.1:161839825-162166211 GCF_963082655.1 Stomoxys calcitrans | reverse complement strand
CCGTAAAAAAAGGTTTGTTCTCATTGAATTCCGCACAATTTGACAATCGCTCAAAAAAGGCTCGGGTCGATTAGTGCGAATTAATGTTGAAAAAAAAAAACGTTTGCGGTGCTTCAAAATACGTTTATAAGAACATCACACGTGGCTAATTGTGGAACTATACGTATGTGCCCTAAACGAAAAAAGTAATCGATCGTGCGGGTCCACGAATACGAGCCAAATTCAGCGAAAGTTGTTCGTGGAAGAAGCACTGCCAAGCAAATGGTTTCCTTTTTCTTCGGCAAAACAAGTCATGTGGCGACTATCTCGTTTGAGAAACATAGGAGGTCAATTTTGAGTGGTACGTCATAATTTGAATGCTTGCAGTGGACTGTGGAGCCAAAGCCAGGGTTGTGAGGCAACATATCACAGGAGCAAGTTAGACCTTCAAAATTCCGTACAGATATTTATAATGGGCCTAGAACTTAATCTGCTAAATTTGGTTCATAGGTTCAGATATAAGATATTTAGATATAGCTCCCATATAAAGCTAAGCAAATCGGATATGAATTGCACCCTAAAGTGGCTCACGAAATAAAATCAGGAGATCTGGATATCAGGTAATGAATCGATTTAAGCCATACTTGGCTCACATGTTGCCAAAATTTTGTTCAAAGTCATTACTACACAGTAAATATTTCGGATATTTTATTCCATCAATTGTGTTGATTTCAGTTCAAAATATCTTTCACGATTGTTCATCATATGCATTGAGTAAAGAATAATTTAGTTCCATTTATTTAATGTTGAACCATAACGAAGTTCATTTGATGTAATTATATTTTAGATCTACCTTAACTAAAATCGAATAAAAATGTCTTTAGCGCTATATGAAGTTCAACTTTATTCAAAAGTAGCTTATTTTAAGTCAACCATTAGGTCACTCAAGAAGACAAATAGAAGGGCCACTTTCAAATGTGAAGGGCTACATCCAAATGTGAACCTTTATAGCCTATTTGGGATTCCCAAGGACCTACATCAATAAGTAGTGTCTGTACAAAGTTTCGCAGATTACGCCATATCAGGACCATATCAGGATTACGCCATATTAGGACCGATTCGGACCATACTTGATTTGGATGCTGAATTCGGATTTCAGCCAAATCGGATAAGAATTGCGCCGTCTAAAGGCTCAAGAAGCCAAGATCCAAGACTAAACCAGTCTTGGATCTTGGCTTTGCCAGCTATATCGAAATATTTACCGACATGGCCCATTTGCAATCCCAACTGACCTACGTTAATGGGTATTAGTGCAAAATTGCTGAGTGCTGAGCTTAATTCCTTTGAAAGTTAGCGTACTTTCGACAGACGGACATGACTTAATCGACTAAGAATATCAAGATGATCAGAATATATACATACTTTGTTGGGTCTCTGATGAATATTTCTATCCTATGGTATAGGGTATATAAACCAATGTCAGGAAATCCATATTTCAACCAGAATCCCTAACAGTCCTCCATTCCACGTCCCTACGACGTTCCAAATCTGATATTGCGTCCCCACCTCAGTGCCGGTGTGTGTTAGTCGCGAAAGCCGTGAAATGAAATTGGAAATACTCCAACTTCACAACATCTTCCCCACATGCCCTACAAAGAACGGCAAGTGATGGCATACTTACCACACCTATTCTGCAGAAGTGCGCTCGTTGTCCTATGTGTCTCATTATGTTACCGAAAGTTTTCCTGCTCAACTTCTTACTTTCTTTCAGTTATAGCCTCGTTTTCCCACGATCTGGATCAACCAATAGAATTTTCTTTATTCTACAAAAAATTTCAATATTCCACAAAGCTATATGCGCATTCCTTGCCCACGTCCTTAACTCGGACTGTGTCGCCCCGAAAGTAAAGAAGTTTACTCGGGTGATTACCAAAGTTTAATACTTCACAATTTTCGCCAGCACTTAAAAGGGATAACTACATCTGAACATTTTTATACCCACCACCGAAGGATGAGGGTAATTCATTTTGTCATTCCGTTTGCAACACATCGAAATATCCATTTCTGACCCCATAAAGTACATATATTCTTGATCAGCGTAAAAATCTAAGACGATCTAGACATGTCCGTCCGTCTGTCTGTTGAAATCACGCTAAAGTCTTCAAAAATGAAGATATTGAACTGAAACTTTGCACAGATTATTGTTTTGTCCATATGAAGGTTAAGTGCGAAGATGAGCCGGCTCGGGTCGATTAGTGCGAAGATGAGCTATATCGGACTATATCTTGATATAGCCCCTATATAGACCGATTCGCCGACTTAGAGTCTTAGGCCCATAAAAACATTTATTTTCCGATTTTGCTGAAATTTGGGACAGTGAGCTGTGCTAGGTCCTTCGACATCCTTTGTTAATTTGGCCAAGATCGGTTCAGATTTGTATATAGCTGCCATATAGACCGTTCTCTCGATTTATGATCTTGCGCCCATAAAAGGCGCATTCATTGTCCGATTTCGCAACAATTTGGGACAGTGAGTTGTGCTAGATCCTTCGACATTTCTCTTCAATTTGGCACAGATCAGGCGAGATTTGGATATAGCTGCCATATAGACCGATCTCTCGATTTAAGGTTTTTGGGCTCATAAAAGACGCATTTATTGTCCGATGTCGCCGAAATTTGGGACAGTGAGTTATATTAGGCCTTTCGACATATTTCTTCAATTTGGCCCAGACCGATCTCTCGATTTAAGGCCTTGGGCCCATAAAGGCGCATTTATTGTCCGATTTTTCCAACATTTGAGACAATGAGTTGTGTTAGGCTCTTCGACGTTCTTCTGCAACTTAGCCCAAATCGGTCAAGATTTGGATAAAGCTGCCATATAGACCGATATTTCGATTTAAAGTCTTGGACCCATAAAAGGCGCATTTTTAATCCGATTTCACTGAAATTTGACACATTTTTCACCGGATTTTGACGAAAGGTGGTTTACATATATATCCGAAGTGGTGGGTATGCAAAGTTGGGCCCAGCCCAGTGTAACGCCTTTTTACTTGTTATACCCTCCACCATAAGATGGGGGGTATACTAATTTCGTCATTCTGTTTGTAACTGCTCGAAATATTCGTCTGAGACCCCATAAAGTATATATATTCTTGATCGTCGCGACATTTTATGTCGATCTAGCCATGTCCGTCCGTCTGTCCGTCTGTCCGTCTGTCCGTCCGTCCGTCCGTCCGTCCGTCCGTCCGTCCGTCCGTCCGTACGTCCGACCGTCTGTCTGTCGAAAACACGCTAACTTCCGAAGGAGTAAAGCTAGCCGCTTGAAATTTTGCACAAATAATTCTTATTATGTAGGTCGGTTGGTATTGTAAATGGGCCATATCGGTCCATGTTTTGATATAGCTGCCATATAAACCAATCTTGGGTCTTGACTTCTTGAGCCTGTAGAGTGCGCAATTCTTATCCGATTGGAGTGAAATTTTGCGTGACGTGTTTTGCTATGATATCCAACAACTGTGCCAAGTATGGCTCAAATCGGTCTATAACCTGATATAGCTGCCATATAAACCGATCTTGGGTCTTGACTTCTTGAGCCTCTAGCGTGCGCAATTCTTATCCGATCAGAATGAAATTTTGCACGACGTGTTTTGTTATGATATCCAACAACTGTGCCAAGTATGGTTCAAATCGGTCCATAACCTGATATAGCTGCCATATAAACCGATCTTGGGTCTTGACTTCTTGAGCCTCTAGCGTACGCAATTCTTATCCGATCAGAATGAAATTTTGCACGACGAGTTTCCTTATTATATCCAACAACAGTGCCAAGTATGGTTCAAATCGGTCCATAACCTGATATAGCTACCATATAAACCGATCTTGGGTCTTGACTTCTTGACCCTCTAGAGGGCGCAATTCTTATCCGATTGGAATGGAATTTCGTACGACATGTTTTGTTATGATACCCAACAACTGTCCTAAGTATGGTTCAAATCGGTCCATAACCTGATAAAGCTACCATATAAACCGATCTTCGGTCTTGACTTCTTGACCCTCTAGAGGGCACAATTCTTATCCGATTTGAATGAATTTTTGCACGAAGTATTTCGTTATGATATCCAACAAATGTGCCAAGTATGGTTGAAATCGGTCCATAACATGATATAGCTGTCATATAAACAGTTCTGGGGATTTGATTTCTTGAGCTTCTAGAGGGCGCAATTCCTATCCGATTTGGCTGATATTTTGCATGACGTATTTTATTTTTACTTTCAACAACTGTGTCCAATAAGGTTCAAATCGGTTCATAACCTGATATAGCTGCCATATAAACCGATCTGGGATCTTGACTTCTTGACCCCTAGAGGTCGCAATTATTATCCGATATGCCTGAAATTTTGTACGATGGATCCTCTCATGACCATCAACAAACGTGTTTATTATGGTCTGAATCGGTCTATAGCCCGATACAGATCCCATATAAATCGTTCTATCTATTTTACTTCGTGAGCCCCAATGGGCGCAATTCTTATACGAATTGGCTGAAATTTTACACAGGTCTCCAACATATAATTTAATTGTGGTCCGAACCGGACCATATCTTGATATCGTTTTAATAGCAGAGCAACTCTTTTCTTATATCCTTTTTTGCCTAAGAAGAGATGCCGGGAAAAGAACTCGACAAATGCGATCCATGGTGGAGGGTATATAAGATTCGGCCCGGCCGAACTTAGCACGCTTTTACTTGTTTTCTGATGTTTTTGCCAGTATTTGAGATCAGCCGTTCAGTGTTAAAGTCGGACATTCTAACCATACAAAGTAAAACAATTTTTGTAATTATTATTAAGGGTAAAACCTCCATTACTGCACAACAGTAGGGTATATATATTTTTGATTCTTAACGATCTCTAAGACGTTTAAGCCATGTCCACCATGTCTACTGTACTAAGGTTAAATTCAAAGATGGACTGTGTCGGACTATATCTTCATGTAGCCCCCATTTTGACCGATCTGTAGATTTAAAGCCTTGAGTCCACAAAAGACACATTTATTACTCGATTATACCGAAATGAAAAATAAAGTCTAATTCGGACTAAAATATATATACCGATCTCCCGATTCATGATGTTTGCCCCATAAAGTACATTTTTGTTATACGATTCCACTGATACAAAGCGCTGTCTGTTTTGTAGAGTCTCTCGACAACCCTGTCAAGTATAGACTATATTTGGATATAGCTACCATATTCGCCGAAATCCCGATTTAAGACTCTGGTTCCATGACACTAAGATGCAAAACCCAATTGAATGAACAATGCAATTACAATAGATGTGTTAGGCCCTTCGACATTTGTGCTGAGTATGGTTCAGATCAGACCATATTTGGATATGGTTCCATTTAGGCCGGTCTCCAGATTAAACGTTTTTCTCCTATTAATGACGTATTTATTACACTATTTTGCTTAAACTTGGTGCAGTCTGCACTATTGGACCCTTATATATCCTTCCCGAATATGGTACAGATCGGGCCATATTTAGATATAAGGGTCCTATAGATTTTGTTCACAGAATTTTTCCCGGTGTCCAAACCCATGCATTCAGATTCGCAGGCAGACATGCCAAACACTGTGGACAGTGGCGTCCTCAAAATCTGATGTGGCCTCTTTACAATATGATCTAATCGTAAATAGATGATATCCAGGATTTGGGCAGGTCAAACTTAATGCGTTTCATATTTAAGTATTTCAGTATTACACAAACGTCCACTATGAGTACATGCCGCCAAATTTCTTAGCTACCCCTATGTTTACTGGAAAATCCCCTTTATCAAAGAGTAACCTATAAAATCCTTTAACTGCCACAACATTGAATGCGGTTCCAATTGATCCCATGAAATTCATGCCTATGGAATTGAGTTTATATTTTTTTGTGTACACATGGCTTGGGCTTTCCTTTAAATCAACAGCATTTAACTTTTTTTATTTTATCTTGATTTTTTCCATGTGCATGTGAATGGAGTAAACATGCTTGAGTCCTTTGGAATTCTATTTGCACTGCTAACACAATCGTCTGGTACATGTTTGGTAGAAAAACAAAAACAAGAAAAGCTTAAGGATATTGTTTGTTTACCATCAAACAAAATAAGAAAAACTTTTCCAAAGAATATCATCGCCATTAAATTAGCATACAAACATTCATACAAAAACCAACCGACTACACCCATCCAACGATTCAGGCAACCAGCCATCCTATCCATCCATACGGAGCGATTGATGGTGGTGGGCGATGACTTGGCTCGACACTGGAGCCCGTGTTGGCCAACTTGGAGCGTATAGGGCGTATCTGTCTGGGATTAAATGTGAGATGTGAAGCGAGCGAGGAAGAAAGAGAACGAACAAAAACTTAATAGGAGAAATTAGAAATTTGCATATTTTTCCGCTGGCATATTAAAGTGTATCACTTAAAACACGTAAAATGATTGCCAACAACATTTTTCCACGAAGCACCCATAGCATCACTTGGCACCCCAATTCCTCCAACCATCCATTTAAATGCTGACAGCTCTTACACGGAAACCCCCTAAAAATAGCAGACCAACCACATGTACCCATCCACTCACTCACACGATAATACACACAAACACACACACACATATACGCATTCTGAAAATCCTTACACATGCTCGGGTACAGTCCTATTAATAGACCCAATGAAGCGGCTGTCAGTAAGTGGCTAGGTCTATGGGATCCTTCCTTGGCTCCTTGTTCCGGCCATAAAATTAACAGCAGCACCACCACCACCGCCACTATGGTTTCCATGATAGTCGTATAAATTTGCACATGACAATAACTTAAATGGGTACAAGAATTAGAATAGCCTTTAAATATTAATGGGGATTTAAATCGTCCGTGACATCGAAACCTGCGCCACCAGTGAGGTGAGAGCTCTTGCTTTTAGTGCTTGTCGTCGTCGACGAGACACCAGTTGGTCGGCGGCAGATAGCACTTGTCATATGGCCCCAAGTGTTGTCCTCTTATTTTGTCTGTGCGATCCATTCGTCACTTTAGTGGTTCCTGGGAAAAACAAAGAAATAAATAAAAATATGCAGGATATTTTTAGGCATTTAAAAACAACGACATCCAGCCACGGATTGGGCCATAAATATTTAAAGAGAAAGACATTTGGAGTGTCCTTGACTGTCATCGGATCGCTGCTGTGTGAGCTATAATCTGAGTACCAGCACTGTCATTGACAGTTGCAGGTGTTACGTTCTAGTTTGGCAGTATTTGAAAGTTGTTCTTTGTGATTATTGACGAGTACGCGCAAATAAAAGCTCAAGGACAATTTCATAGTGTTTAATTCTTTGAATTTATTTTGTGGCCCGTGTAAAGTGGTCTCATTTTAAATGACTACACACAAACAATTGTAATAGGATTTAAAGGTAAATAATGACAGCATTTGATATGCGCTTATGTTAGCGCATATCAAACAACAGACGCATTAAATCGGGAGATTTGGCAAATAATATGATTCCCCTGATTTTTATCTTAGGATGGGGGTATATTCATTTTGTTATTCTGTTTATAACACATTGAAATATCCACATATGTTCCTATAAAGTATATATATTCTTGATCAGCGTAAAAATCTAAGACGACCTAGACATGTCCGTCCGTCTGTCCGTCTGTCTGTTGAAGTCACGCTACAGTCTTTAAAAATAGATATATTGAGTTAAAACTTTGCACATATATCTGGATATAGCCCCTATATAAACCGATCCGCCGATTGGGTCTTAGGCTCATAAAAGCCACATTTGTTATCCGATTTTGCTGAAATGTGGGACAGTGAGTTCGGCCCGTCGATATCTTTCTTCAATTTGACTCAGATCGGTCTAGATTTGGATATAGCTGTCATATAGACCGATCTCTTGATTAAAGGTCTTAAGCCCATAAAAGCCACATTTGAGACAGTGAGTTATGTTAAGCCCCTCCACATATTTTTGCAATTTAGTCTAGATCGATCAAGATTTGCATATAGCTGCCGTATAGACCGATATCTTGATTTAAGTTATTGACCCAAAAATGGCGCATTTATAATCCGATTTAACTGAAATATGACACAGTGACTTATGTTAGTCTTTTTGACATGCATGTTCTATATGGTTCAGATCGGTTTATTTTCAGATATAGCTACTAAAAAGACCAATATTTTGTTATACACAATTGAACGATGACTTGTACTTCTTAGTATTTGGTTCAAATCGGAACATATTTCAATCAAATTGCTACGGGACATAATGTATGCAATTTTCATCGGATTTTGATGAAAGGTAGTTTACATATATACCTGAGGTGGTGGGTATCCAAAGTTCGGCCCGGCTGAACTTAACGCCTTTTATTGTCGTATATATAAAAATCAATTTGTGTTTGTTTGTTTGTATGTTTGTTTGTATGTTTGTTTGTATGTTTGTGTGTTCATTATAGACTCAGAAACGGCTGAACCGTTTTTTTTGAAATTTTCACAGATGGTGCATTATGATCCCGTGGTGAAAATAGGAAACTACATTTTTTGATATCTGAAGGGGGGCGGACCCTCCCCCTTACCTTAATTTTCGGAAATGCCAGATCTTGGAGATGGGTGGTGCGATTTAAGCGAAATTTTGTGTGCTCTCATATAGTACCCTAAAAATAAAATTTTGGTATCCAAATTTCGGATGGGGTACCTAGGGGTACCCTGAAACCACCCACCCTGAAACCTACGAAACATATATTTAGACCAATCACGACAATATGGGACTCAAATGAAAGGTCTTTAGGATAAGAAAACGTATCTGATGTCCATTTGTCGAACCAAGTGCTAGGGGGACCACCCCAACCCCCAAAACACTCCCCAAACATGACTTATTTACTGACCATGAGAATATGGGGCTTAAATAAAAGGTATTTGAGTGTAGAATTCGAATATAATATCCAAATATGAGACCAAGTGTTTGGGGGGCCGCCTCTCCCCAAAAACCTCCCCCATAGCGGACACATTTACGACAATAGCCACATGGGGCTCAAATGAAAGGTCTTTGGGAGTAAAGCACAAATCTGGTATTAATATTCGGGAAAGTGTCTATGGGGCCACCTCACCCCCACAACACCACCCAATCCCCAAAACACTACTAAATCGGGCATATTTACCGATCATGGCAATATGGGACTCAAATGAAAGGTATTTGCGAATAGAATACGAATCTGATATCCAAATGTGGGACCAAGTGTTTGGGGGGCCGCCTCTCCCCAAAAACATCCCCCCAAGGGGACAAATTTACGACCATAGGAATATGGGGCTCAAATGAATTGTCTTTGGGAGTAAAGCACGAATCTGATATCAATATTTCGGAAAAGTGTCTATCTGGGCAGCCCACCCCCACAACACCACCCAAATAGTATTTTCTGACTATTGCAATATGAGGCTCAAATAAGAGGGTTTTAAAGTGGAACAAATCCGATATATATTTTCAAGGCCAACTCACTAAGTGGCCGCCCATCCCCCAAAACACCCCCAGCCGGTCATGTTTGCCGACTACGGAAATATGGGGTTCAAATTAATGGTATGTGGGAGTAGACCACGTATCTGATATCAACAACTGTCTAGCGGACGTCCCACCACCATAACAACCCCCAAATAGGACGTATTTACTCACCAAGACAATTTGGGTTTTAAAGAGAATGGAACTTAATATTCATAGCTTTTAAGGCCAATACCCCAAACCGGACATATTTGCTGACTTTTGCAATAAGGAGTTTAAATGAGATTTGAAAACGAATTTGATATCCAATTTTTAGGCCAATGGCAATATGAGGTTCAAATAAATAATATATAGATATATGAGAATAGAGAACATTGCTGATATATTTTCCGGGCTTAGTGTTTGGGCGACCACCCCAATCCCCAAAACAACCCTAAATCGGGCATATTTACCGACCACGACAATGTGGACCTAAATGAAAAGTATTGGGGGGTAGAGTAAGAATTGATGCCCATTTTCGGAACCAATTTTCTGGGGATCTACCCCTTTCCCAAAATACCCAACAAACTGCAATTTTTGAATATGGGGCTCAAATAAAGATATTTGGGAGTAGAATACGAATTTTATATCCAACTATAGGACCATATATTTTGAGCATCACCCCTTTCCCAAAACACCCCAAAAAGGAAAAAATGTTTCGGCCATGCCAATATGTGGCTCAAAAAAAGGTACATGAGATTAGAAAAAGAATTTGATAACCTATTTTGGGGCCATGTGTTTGGGGGACGCCTCATCCTGTAAACTCCTCTTAAGCCAATGGCAATATGGGGTTCAAATAAATGGTATTTGAGAGAAGAGCACGATGCTGATATTTTTTCAGGGCCATGTATCTGGGAGTACACCTTACATCCAAACTTAAATTCGTAGACCAATAAAGATCATATGGGATTCAGGTAAAGCACTTATATCGTTAAACTGTTAGCCAAGCGATATACTATTTTCGTAGCATGGTATATCACCAAAAAATCTTTAATTGTCGAAAATAAATATTCCATGGAAACTTTTGTTCCATATAAGGTAAAAGAAGGCGCAGCGGAGCGGGGCCCGGGTCAGCTAGTACAACATAAATTATAAATAAATAAAAGAATAAATATAAAATAATAAAATTATAATTATAAATAAATAAAAATATTTTTTCCCAAAAATTTTTAAAGTTCAAAATATTTATAAAATTTGCTTCGTCAATACAAATTTTCTAAATTGTAAATATATAAAACTTCATCAAAATCGGACAACGGAATGGATGGTCGGGCGTAATGGGTAAAAATTTTGTCTTTAAAAATATTAATTGAAATTTGTCTATAGAAACATATTAGAAAATAGTTGTTTTGGACAGATATGCGCAATAAACAGGTAAAAGCGTGCTAAGTTCGGCCGGGCCGAATCTTATATACCCTCCACCATGAATCGAATTTGTCGAGCTCTTTTCACAGTATCTCTTTTTAGGCAAACAAAGGATATCCAGCTATGGTTCATTTCGGACCATAATTGAATTGAATATTGGAGACCATAGTAGAAGTCATTGTGTAAAATTTCAGCCAAATCTAGTAAGAATGGCGCAGTTTAGGGGCTGAAGAAGTTAAATAGGGAGATCGGTTTATATGGGTGCTGTATTAGGCTATAAACCGATTTATACAATATTCGACACGTATGATCGGCGGATCAGTTTATATGGGGGCTATATCAAAATATAGTCCGCTACAGCCCTTCTTCGAACTTAACCTGCTTATGGATAAAAATAGAATCTGTGCAAAGTTTCAGCTCGACATCTCTATTTTTGAAAACTGTAGCGTGATTTCAACAGACAGACGGACGGACATGGCTAGATCGTCATAGATTTTTCCGCTGATCAAGAATATATATAAATACTTTATAGGGTCGGAAATGGATATTTCGATGTGTTGCAAACGGAATGACAAAATGAATATACCCCATCCTTCGGTGGTGTGTATAAAAATGTCTAGCTACGCCAATGGTGGAACATCTCTTTGTTCACGAGAGTAAAATACGTTTGACGGACAAAAGTTCCATTGAAATTATTGAATGTCTACAGATTGTCATAATTTAGTCACAAGTCTGCATCTGAAACTTGTGTAGTAAATTCTTAAAAAAACTACTAAAAACCGACAATTGACATTGGTGACGATAGCTAGCAGCTGGTTCTGCTAATTGAGAATACAAATTTTATTGATTAATCAAATAAAATGTGGAATTTTTTGTGTTTATCAAAATGTAACCATGGATGCAATATACAATTTAGTTTTCGCCAACTTACAAACATATCTCTACCTAGTTAGGCTTCATATCGGTAGGGAAGATGATATTTTTTAATGTTGCCGGTAGCATGTCTCTGAACTTCAGGTTTGTTGGAAGTACTTGTCCCACAAACATTTGAAATATTTTCCATAGGCGTTGTTTCATTTTCGGTCACATAGGTTTCGAGAATGAGAGCTTCGTGAGCTGACGGTGTGGCGTCCGTCCCACAATGATTTAAAAATTCCTTGGGTACTTAGGCAAATTAATGAATTCCTTTTCAAGCAACGTGCATGCTACAGAATATTTAATTACTTGAAAACAATGGCATGTAACTTCTGTGATAAAAATTACACTTACCTGACTGAAAAGCATATTCTCAATGTCATAATTTTACATGCTCTCTGGCACTTAAACTTACTGTTTAAATTAAATTCCATTGAAAACGCATGTGAGCAGTGACTAAGCAAAAAAGGATAATCGACTATGTAACAAAGTCGATGTTGTTTATAAACCCACGTAGCAAGAATATAAATTTTTCTTTAAAGTATTTCGTTGTTTTATATTAAAGGTCGAAAAGCAGTTTTTTGATCGATTTAAGATTTCTTTTTGTAAATGTGCCACCTAAGAAAACTTAACGTAAACACCGTGTTTAGGTGTTTTAAAAGTTGTATTCTCCATAAAATGAAAAGCCTAAATGTGTATAGTGTAATATTTTTTGAAAGTCACTTATTTGTAATTCTTCATTTATAATTCTGTCTCTCTTTTCGTGTAAGGTTAAAAAGAATGCGATTACAAAGGTCAAAACAGAATTGAGCTTTGTTTTTGAGCAATGCGTTGAAAAAAAGTTTTACATTTGAGGAAATTTCGTGATTTTATGTAAAAGTTTAGGACATTCAATATTTTTATACCCACCACCATAGGGTAGGGGTATATTCATTTAGTCATATCGTTTGCAACACATCGTAATATCAATTTCCGACCCTACAAAGCATATGTATTTCGGCTCGTCGTAAAATTCTAAGACGATTTAACGATGTCCGTGTATCTGTCCGTCTGTCCTTCCGTCTGTTGCGACCACTCTACAGCCTTAAAAAAATGAGAAATTAAGCTAAAATTTGGCACAAATACGTCTTTTTGATATACGCTGGTTAAGTTCTATATATAGACCGATCTGCCGGTAAAGAGTCTAATGTCCATACATGCTTTATTTTTTATCCGCTTTCACTGAAGTTTGAAACAGTGACTAGCTTTGGGCCTTCCGACATCTGGCCCAAATCTGTTTCAGATCGGACTATATTTAGATATAGCTGCCATATAGGCCGATCTGCCGCTTAAGTGTCTGGAACCCATAGAAGCTGGATTTATTTCCCAATTTCTCTGAAAATTTAATCAGTGAGTTGTTTTAAGCCATCCGGCATCTGACCCAAATATGAGTCAAATCAGACTATATAGATATAGCTGTATTATAGACCGATTTTCCAATTTAGGGTGTTAATCCCATAAAAAGCAGATTTATTGTCCGATAATGTCACTTGTATATGAGTTCTCGGGACCTCAATAAAATATGTTCGAGACCAGCCTCTATTAAGCTAAAACTACGGATATAGTAGTGGGGTTACAATTAAATAGGGTGATTACTATATCCTTGCTTAATTTGCTCCAGATCGGTTCAGAATTGGTTATAGGTGTCATATAAAACAATCTCTCGATTTACAATTTTCGCCCCAAATAAGCGCGTTTATTATCCGATTTCGTTGAAATTTTGACGCAATTATGTTTGGCTTTTCGACATCCGTGTCGTATATGCTTCTGATCGGATTGGATCGGATCGGCCAAAAAAAACCAATATTTTGATCTACAAAAATGAACAGTGACTTCTATTTATTAGACTTATATTTATTAGACCACTCAATGTCCGTGCCGAATTTGAGTGCATAAGTTATCCCATTTTCACCGGATTGTGACGAAAGAGGGCTTACATTTATACCCGAGGTGGTGGGTATGCAAAGTTCGGCCCGGCCAAACTTAATGCCTTTTTACTTGTTTTTAAAATCACCATAATGGTATAATGGGAGTACGCTTATGTAGTCATTCCGATCGATCCGAATCGTAACTGGAGATGAAAAATGGATTGTTTACAACAACGTTAGTCGAAAACGATCATGGTCCAAGCATGGTGAAACAGCTCAAACCACTTCAAAGGCTGATATCCACCAAAAGAAGGTTATGCTGTCTGTTTGGTGGGATTGGAATGGTGTGGTATATTTTGAGCTGCTTCCAAGGAACCAAACTATTAATTCCGAT
The DNA here is from genome assembly GCF_963082655.1 of Stomoxys calcitrans. Taxonomy (NCBI): domain Eukaryota; kingdom Metazoa; phylum Arthropoda; class Insecta; order Diptera; family Muscidae; genus Stomoxys; species Stomoxys calcitrans. The sequence goes on along the minus strand of NC_081553.1, from coordinate 162,152,097 downwards.
GTTTACTGTCAACAATTGGACAAATTGAATACAGCCATCAAGGAAAAGCGACCAGAATTGGTCAATCGTAAAGGTGTCATATTCCACCAGGACAACCGCCAAAAACTGAGTGAGCTTGGCTGGGAACTTTTGATACATCCACCATATAGCCCTGACCTTGCACCGTCAGACTACAATTTATTTCGATCTTTGCAGAACTCCTTAAATGGTAAAACTTTCGGCAATGATGAGGCTATAAAATCGCACTTGGTTCAGTTTTTTGCAGATAAAGGCCAGAAGTTCTATGAGCGTGGAATACTAAATTTGCCAGGAAGATGGCAAAAGGTTATCGAACAAATTTATACATTTGATTAAAGTTCATTCTAAGTTTTATTAAAAATTCATTTACTTTCTTTTAAAAAATTCGCAATTACTCCAATATTTTCAGGGCATAGTATTTGGGGGACCACCCCACTCCCCAAAACACCCCTAAATCGGGCATATTTACCGACCATGACAATATGCGGCTTAAATAAAAGGTATTGGGGGGTAGAGCAAGAATTGGTACCCATTTTCGGGACCAATTTTCTGGGGGTCTACCCCTTTCCCAAAATATTCCACAAATAGCAATTTTTTTATTGACCATCGCAATATGGGGCTCAAATAAAGGTATTTGGAAGTAGAATACGAATTTGATATCCAAATGTAGGGCCATGTATTTAGGGCATCGTCCCTTTCCCAAAACACCCCCAAAGGAAAAAAATTGTTCGACCATGCCAATATGTGGCTCAAATGAAAGGTATTTGAGATTAGAAAAGAATTTGATAACCAATTCTGGGGCCATGTGTTTGGGGTACGCCTCACCCTGAAAACTCCTCTTCAACAAATGCTAATATGGGGTTTATATAAATGGTATTTGAGACAAGAGCACGATGCTGATATTTTTTCAGGGCCAAGTATCTGGGGGACCACCTCTCCCCCGAAAACACCACTAAATCCGATATCATGAGAATATCGGGCTGAAATGAAGTATTTTATGATTGGAGTACATCTTACATCCAAACTTAAATTGGTAGACCAATAAAGATCATATGGGATTCCGACAAAAGCACGTATATTGTTAAACTGTTAGTCAAGCGATATACTATTTTCGTAACATGGTATTTCACTAAAAGATCTTTAATTGTCGAAAATAAATATTTGAAGGAAACTTTTGTTTCATATAAAATAACAGAAGGCGCAGCGGAACGGGCCCGGGTCAGCTAGTTTTAAATAAATTAAATCAGTGTTGTATTAACATTCAAAGCGAACGCATTTTCTCATAATTCTTACACTCTACATAAACCGATTACCCGATATTACTTCTTGAGCCCCAATAGCGCGCAATTCTTATCTGAAATTTACTACTTTCATAAAAAGTGTTTGCTGAAAATAGCAAACACTGTCTATTGAATATTAGCAGTTAATTTTGCAGCTATTGTAGTTATGCTATTACAGCAGTAGTAGTTTTGCAGTTTCAGAACAGTAGGCTGACTGCAGAAAAGTAAGATGTCTTCTGAAAACCACTGCTGCTCAATTATGAAGGGGATGTTAGAAGAAACAAGTAAGAGCGTCCTAAGTTCGGCCTGGCCGCATCTTATATACCCTCCACCATGGATAGCATTTGTCGGGTTCTATGCGCGGTATCTCTTTTTAGTCAAAAAATAATATTGAATTAGAACTGTTATGCTATTGGAGCTATATCAAGTTATAGTCCGATTCGGACCATAAATGAATGCTGAATATTAAAGAAGTCATTGTGTATTATTTCAGTTCATTCGGATAAGAATTGCCCTTGTAGGGGCTTAAGAAGCAAAATCGGTAGATAGGTTTATATGGGAGCAATATCAAGCTATTGATCGATTAAGACCATATTGCACACATATGTTGAAGGTCTTGAGAAAAGACGTTGTACAAATTTTCTGCCAAATCGTATGAGAATTGGGCCCTCTAGAGGCTCAAGAAGTCAAGACCCAAGATCGGCTTATATGGCAGCTATATCGAAACATGGACTGATTTGGCCTATTTGCAATCCCAACCGACCTTTACTAATAAAAACTAAAGGAAAGTTTTTGTGCAAAATTTCAAGCGGCTAGCTTTTCTTCTTTGAAAGTTAGCGTGCTTTCGACAACCAGACGTACAGATGAACAGACGGACAGATGAACAGACGGACGGACGGACAGATGAACGAACATGGCTAGATCGACTTAAAATGATATGACGATCAAGAATATATAGACTTTTTGGGGTCTCAGACGGATATTTGAAGGATTTCGATATAGCTGCCATATAGACCGATCTCTCGGTTTTAGCTTTTGAGACCATAAAAGGCGCATTTATTGTCCGATGTCGTTGAAATTTGAGACAGTAAGTTTAGTTAAGCTTTTCGATGGTCTTCTTCAATTTGGCCCAGATCGGTCCAAATTTGAATATAGCTGCCATATAGACCGATCTCTCGATTTTAGGTTTTGGGCCCACAAACGGCGCATTTATTGGCCGATTTCGCCGAAATGTGGGCCAGTGCTTTGCTCTTGGACATTTTTCTGCAATTTGGCTTAAATCGGTCCAAATTTGGATATAGCTGCCATGTCGATTTAAAGTCTTGGCCCCATAAAAGGCGCATTTATAATCAGATTTCACTGAAATTTGACACCATGACTTATGTTAGGCTTTTCGACAACCGTGACATATATGGTTCAGATCGGTTTATTTTTAGATATAGCTACTGTACTTATTAATATTTCGTCAAAATCGGAACATCTTTCGATATAACTGCTATGGGTCATAAGGTGTGCAATTTTCACCGGATTTTGAAGAAAGGTTGTTTACATATATCCAAAGTCCGGCCCAGCCGAACTTAACGCCTTTTTACTTGTTGTACTTAAAACAGCAGATTTTGTTTCCTGATTTAGCTGAACAAAATGTGTAAAAGTACAGCAGACGGACAAAAACTGCTGTTTTAGCATTTTTGCTGTTTAGAATAACAAATTTGAATAAGTGTGTGTTGTCTCAAACATCCAAATTAAGTATGGTCCGAATCAGTCCATAACCTGATATGGCTTCAATAGCTATTTGTAGTCATTATCCTTTGTTGGCCTATAAAGTGATAATTTGCAAAGAACTTGACAAATGCGATCTGTGTCGGAGGGTATATAAGATTCTGCCCGAAGTTGGCACGCTTTTATTTGTTATTAATATTTTGTTAATTATACCCACCACTATAGGATAGAGGTACATTAATTAAGTCATTGCGTTTGTAACACATTCAAACATTCATTTCCGACCCTACAAAGTATATAAATTTCGGTTTTTTGGTAAAATTCTAACGATATCCGCGTGTCAGTCCGTCTATGTGTTTGGCCCCGACTTGTACTTCCTAAATATGAAGGTTAAGTTTTTGAATGGGTCAATTTCGTGGAAATTTGGCTTAGTGAGTTCGACTATGGCTCCCGATATCCGAACCGAATAATGTCCATATCGGGCTATATTTTTATATACCTGCCTTTTAGACCGATTCATAGTCTTAAGCCCATAACAGGAGCATTTATAATCCGATTTCGTTGCAACTTAGTGTGAGTTTTATTAGGCCCGTCGACATCCGAACTGAATATGGTCCAGATCGGACATTATTTGGATATAATTGCCATATAAACTGATCTGGCTATTTAGTGTTTTCACTGAAAAATATAATTCAGTGAGTTGCACGAGTCATCTCGTCGTCTAAGCGAAATATGGGCCAGAACAGACCATATATTGTTATAGTTGTTATATAGACCCTCTGCCGGTTTAGGGTATTATGCTCATAAAACCCACATTCATAATTCGATTTCAACAACAAGCCGATTATTGGCTTAGGAGTATGTCCATAGTAGCATGAGGGGATTTATATCTGCACCTTCTTTTCAACCTAACCTAACCAACAGGATTTCACAGAAATTTAAAACATTAAATTAGAATAGACCTCCCGTTGTCCAAACAGAACATGGTCGAGATCGGACTATATTTCGCAATAGCTGTCATAAAGACTGATCGGCAGATCATTTAGGCTCTGAAGCCAATAAAAGACGCATTTGTAATACGAATTCTTTGAAATAGGAAGAGTGAATTTTAGTAAGGCCCCCGATATGCAAACAGCAAATATAGTCAGTGGCTGCTCATATTTAGATATGTATGGCATATAGACAAAGAGTTTTATTAACTAATTGAGAAACATTCTCCATGAATATTTATTCACTGCACCACCACTGGGTATTATAGATTTGTGCCTTTGTTTGCAACGCTAAGAAGGAGAAGAGCTAGACCCATTGATAAGTATACCGATCGATTCGACTCCGAAATGATACGATTTAGCCATGTCCGTCTGTCCGTCTGTAAGTCCATGTATTCTTGTAATCAAAGTGCAGGTCGTATTTGTTGTCCGATTATCACGAAAGTTTGCACATGTCAGTTCTTTGGCTTAAGGACAAACGCTATTGATTTTGAAAAAATCGGTTCAGGTGTAGATTGCTCCCATATATCTCTCCCATCCGATATGGCTTTTAAGGCTGTAGAAGCCACAATTTTCGTCCGATCTTCACCAAATTTGGCATTGGGTATTTTATTTGAGGTCTAAATATGTGTGCAAAATTTCATAAATCGGTTTCAGTTCAGATCGGTTCAGATTTAGATATAGTTCCCATAAATATATATCATCGGATTTGGCTTTTTAAGGCTGTAGATGCCACAATTTTGGTCCGATCTTTACAAAATTGCATGAGGTGCTTTATTTGATGTCTTCATATGTGTGCAAAATTTCATAAAAATCAGTTTAGATTTAGATAAAGCTACCATATATATCGTTCATCCGATATGGACTTTTAAGGCTGTAGAATCCACAATTTTCGTCCGATTTTACATTGATTGCAATACGTTGTAATACGTGCGCAATATTTCATTAAAATAAGTCCTAATTTAGATATAGCTCCAATGTGTATATTTCATCCGATATGGACTTTTATGGCAGTAAAGACCACAATTTTGGTCACATCTTAATGACACACACTATTTGTCGCCCCAGTATGTGTCATTAAAATTAGCACAGGTTTTGATATAACTCCCATATAATCTTTTATCCGATATGGCCTTTTAAAGGTGTGGAAATCCAAATCTTTTGTCCTATGGTGGGAAAATCTTACAAGGTTCTAAATTTCTATTTCAATCAAAGTCTGACTAGATTTCAATATAAGTTCTACATATAAAAAGTACTGCATGCACTAGGTGGTGCAGGGTATTATATAGTCGGCACCGCCCGACTTTTGCCTTTCCTTACTGGCTTTGTAATTTATTCGTGCTATTTTCTTACTATATTTTTCAATTGTGGTAATGCCTCTTCATTTGAGAAGTTTCTTTTTGTCGCTGGCAGGTGTAATACTCTTAATAATACGCTTTGTTTTCTCGGTACTTCAATATATTGTGGGAAAAGTACTTATGTATTTGAAATTGTACTCGTGCGTATATTTCCGTATATATTCTTTGAAACATATGCCAATAAAATATTTTCTTCGTTGTTATTTCAAATCGTTCAACTGAATGATGTATTTTGCCCTGCATATATATTGTTTCTTAAAGACTATTATTCTTCCTAGTTTACCAAATGAATACATACATACGGCATCATTAATAGCTTCCGAGAAATTGTAAACCACAAATCTGGCAGAATTACTGTGTTTCTAAATAAAACACAAAAATATAAGGTTTTTCAGCCGAACACGAATTTCCCAAGAAACAAATTTTGGCATCGATTGGCCACAAATTTTGGATAACGGTCAGGGCAAACAGATATATGGCCAGTAAAATATAATTCCAAAGCATTGTGAGGTAGTTCCACAATATATAGATAAAATGAATCATTGGTGTGACATTTCCGACCGTCTTAAAAGATGCTTAAACGAGTCTTTGATGACTAGAAATATTACTTATAAGCCTTGTTCCGTGATAGCTTATTTAAAATTTCCATTGCTCCTTTATGCTTTAAAAGGCGTCTCGTCTCCCATTGTCGGAATAATTTAATTTTATAAAATGTATCTTGTTTCTTCCATAATACCTTGAGGTGTGCTACATTCTGTCTCAACAATACAAATTGTCCGTAGACACAGCACAATATCTTTGAATGAAAAACAAAGCTCATTTCGTATTCCTGTGAAAAGGCCTTTGTTCTTTTGTCCTGAAACGAAAAAAGGCAAAACAATTATTTTTGCTCCTCTTAAATCCTTACCCAGCAGCGAATATGTTGTTGACTGCTTTCACATCAAGTCCTTTAAAATATTTTTCTGTTTTCATGGATTTAAGCGTTGTATAAAACAAGTTTCTTTTATGAAAAGTTGAGCCAAGAAAGGCCAAATGAGATTTTTCTGGAATTAATAATAACTATGGGAATTGCCTACGTTATTCGAAGAATAATATTTTTTAAGGGTAAAAACAAACCAACAAAGTTCAAAGTTCAAACGACTCATAAACAATGTTGCTCACAAAAATTACAAATTGCATCCGTTTAAAATATCGAGCATTGTTTTTTTGTTATAATTTAACTAAATCCGAAACTGTTGGACCCTGGTGAATTTTTTCCATTGAATAAATCACATGATATCTACCAGTTACTTCCGTTAACCAGAATGTTCTGCTTTAGGTTTTGGACCTCTATTAATCGTGGTTGACCTCTATTATCCATGGTTCAGTAATGCTCGCTCTATTAAGTGTACGTATCTGTGTTACCCGCGCACCACACACATGATTGTTTGATGTAAAGTTCTGGGATTCCCGGAATCCTGTGCTATTATATCTGATGCCGACATAATTCAAGGCGAATAATACGAGTCTGATGGGCATTCCGAAGAATTATACGTAGGAAACTCAACAGACCTAGAAAACAACAAATTAGCTCAAGCAATAGAATTTCTTGAAAACAATAGTAATCCAGAAATTTGTATTTGCTGAAATGCAGGTACATTGCGAACAAAACAATCAGTACACGAGCAAAAAAAAAAAAACAATATTGCAGAAGTATTTAAGCCGAATATTTTTGGATGATTTATTATTTGAACGTTTAAGATTCTAACAAGTAAAAGCATGCTAAGTTCGGCCATGCCGAATCTTGGGAACCCACCACCATCGATTGTTCTAAAAATGTATATAAAACAAAGAAAAGCGTGCTAGATCCGGCCGGGCCGAACCTTATCTAGCCTGCAACATAGATCGCATTTGTCAAGTTCTTTTCCCGGCATCTCTTTTTAGGCAAATAAAGGAAACATGAAAAGAATTGCTATGCTACTGGAGATATATCGTGTTATAGTCCGATTCGGACCATAATTGAATTGAACATTGGAGGCCATAGTAGAAGTCATTGTGTAAAATGTCAGCCAAATCTAGTAACAATGGCGCACTTTAGGGGCTGAAGAAGTAAAATAGAGAGATCGGTTTATAGGGGAGCTGTATTAGGCTATAATCCGATTCATGCCATATTCGACACGTATGTTAAAGGTCAAGAGAGAAGCCGTTTTACAAAATTTTGGCTACATCGGATAATACTTGCACACTTTAAGGGCTCAAGAAGTCAAGATCCCATATCGGTTTATATGGCAGCTATATCAGGTTATGGACCGATTTGAACCATTCTTAATACATTATTGGAAGTCAGAACAAAACACCATATGCAATATTTCAGCCAAATCGGATAGGAATTGCTCCCTGTAGAGGCTCAAGAAGTCAAGACCCCAGATCGGTTTATATGGCAGCTATATCAGGTTATGAACCGATTTGAAATATTCTAAACACAGTTGTTGAAAGTCATAATAAATTACCTAATGCAAAATTTCAGCCAAATCGGATAAGAATTGTGCCGTTTAGCGGCTCAAGAAGTCAAGATCCCAAATCGGTTTATATGGCAGCTATATCAAAACGTGGACCAATATAGCCCATTTACAATCCCAACTGACCTACACTAATAAAAAGTATTTGTGCAAAATTTCTCCTTCGAAAGTCAGTGTGCTTTCGACAGACAGACGGAAGGACATGGCTAGATCGACTTAAAATGTAAATACGATCAAGAATATATTTTATATACTTTATGGGGTCTAGACGTATATTTCGAGGAGTTACAAACAGAATGACGAAATTAGTATACCCCCATCGTATGGTGGAGGGTATAAAAATAAATGTTTGAATTATTATTGTAATTATCTGATTCTTAAAACTTAATTATAATGACAAGCTAAGACTGAATGAGTGTGGGTAAATGAAGAGAAATCAAAGCAAGGTTTTCATTGGGGGTATTCTGGGTAGTGAAGCATGAGAATATAAGAGGTTAGGCAGATGGCCGAACGTTAACCTTCAAGTCCGTACCTTCGTCCAGAGATGCGATAAATATAAAGAGTTTAAACCGGACAACAGGATCAGCCGACCCCATATTGGAAAACCCAGTGGAGATTGTCTGCCCCTTTCAGAAAATTTACATAGACTTTTTGGATCCCTATGTTCACTTAAAAGCCGTAAATATTTTATTTTCATAGTCTTGGACCACCTCTCACAGTATGTTCTCTTGAAGGCCATGCCCAAGGCTAACTCGAAGAATGTATGCCACAAAATCGGCGTGCCGGAGATACTACAGTCCGAAAAAGGATAACAGTTCTTTTCGAAGGAGTTTCAGGATATGATCTCGCTATTTAGGATTCGCCATATGCGAGTAGCCGTGTGGAACAAATGTTCTGTCATTGCCAATTAAAGTAAGTAAGCAATTTCTATATCTGAACGATATGGTCCATTTGCAATCCTCAACGATCTTCATCAATAAAATCTGTGCAAAATGTCAAGCGGCTAGCTTTACGTGTTCGACCGCTATCGTGGTTTCGAAAAACCGACGGACGGACATACATAGCTAGATCGACTAAGAACGTCGAGATGCGCAAGAATATATGTACTTTATGGGTTCTTAGACGAATATTTCGAGGTTTTACAAACGGAATGACTAGATTAGTGGCTAGATTCTAGGTGGGTATAATAAGCTGATAATGGCCTACACGATATGTAAATAGTACGCATGTATGCAAGCATATCTATCCACCAATTCATACACAGTCATTCGTTTTTCAGCCTGCACAAACTTGCCCAAAAACGTCACCAAAATCCGTTTTAATAAATTCCTACCATAAAGGCGGATATGTTTTACTGGCAGCTATGAAAAATATCTTAAAAGTGCACTTATATATTTAATATATATACCTCTTTTTATTCAACATTAACTAAAAATTATTGCAATAAATAATTTTTTACTTGCTTTTACAATCTTCAAGTGAGAACGTCCTCTAAATTAATGGTAATAAGTTTCAGTAAAAATTTCCTTTATCATTTTTATACCCACCACCGAAGGATTGAGGTATATCCATTTCGTCATTTCGTTTGCAACACATCGAAATATCCATTTCCGACCCTATAAAGTATATATATTCTTGATTGAGACTGAAAATCCACCTGATACAATCGAGACAGGAGGGGATGGCATCGAAACGGGACCCGACAAGCCCCGTCACAAAGTTGGACTGGGCTCAAAATGCGCTCCAGCGGGAAAGCACGGAACTCAGAAAGTACTTCGACAGCAGCAGTTAGTGAAGAATCTAAGGAGAAATCGTCCACACCGCAAGTACCCAGTGCCCTGAGGAAGAGTGATTCCACAACTATCTCACCTGCCCCTGGATGAGTACAGAAGCTCATCATGACAAGTTCTAGCGAATCTTGTGAGGATGAACTCCTGGTGGAGTCAGAAGACGAGGCTACCACAACAGTGGTGGAAGTTCTGAATCCTAAGTATGGTCCGGTTTCTACAGATAAGTATGAACCATTGTAAGGCCGCTTCGACGGCATTAAATGTCCTCCTGATGGCAGGGGGATTTGACGTGGTTCTTATCCAAGAACCATGGGTGTGTGGAGGAATGGTATGTGGACTAAACATTCCGGGATTTAAACTTCTCATTGGTACGGGGAATGGCAGACACGCAGAGGAAGTGATGCCAATGCACATCAACAGATATTGGGAAGTTCGGATGTCAACGAAAGGGGTGAGCTGCTTATTGAAAATATTTTAAGTTGCAATCTGGCGATTTGTATTGTAATAAAGGGGATAAATCGACCTTTATTACCAGGAACAGGCAGGAGATACTAGATATTACCTTTGTATCGGGAGATATAAGTGGAAGAATATGCGACGGGGAAGTGTTGGATGATCACAGAATCTCTGATCATCGTTATATTAGTTTTAGCCTTGGAGAAAATACTGACGTAATGGTCCCTCGGCTTAACAGAAGAAAAGCGGATTTTGATAAATTTCGGCACAAATTGTGCACCCAATCCCTTCTAGAGTAGAAAGGAAGTGAAAACTATAGAGGATATAGACATAGTGGTCAAGCGTATCTCGAAGGCCCTAAATTACTCGCGTGTGTCAGCATGCCCTAGTGCCAAGCCAAGGGGCAATCAGCGACCGCCATGGTGGACCCCAGAGCTACTTGGTCTAAGGAAGGATTGCAGAAAACTCTTCAACAGAGCAAAAGCCACAAGAGCACCACACGATTGGGACATCTTTAAAGCTGAGCTAAGAAAATATAAGGGCGAGCTGGGAAAGGCTCAGAACAAATACTGGGTAGAATTCTGCAGCTCCATGGAGGACACTTAAGAATGTCATATATACATGTGGGATGGAGGGACACGAAGGTCATTTTCATTCCGAAAGCAGGAAAACCCTACCACACGAAGACGAAAGATTTTCGACCTATTAGTCTGTCATCCTTTATGCTGAAGACTCTTGAGAGGTTGATAGAAACATATCTTAGGGCAAAGATCCCTGGAGATCGCCTGTCGCGGCAGCAGCATGCACATAGTAAAGGCAAATCTACTTAAACAGCCCTTCACGACCTAGTCGGCTACATAGAGGGTTCTCTCGCTGTCAAGGAATATACAATGATAGCATTGAAGGTGTTTTCAATAATGTAAAACCGACGTCTATCATAAAGGAGTCGGAGTATCTAGGCATCAACTCTACCCTAAAAAAGTTTATAAATAACTTTCTTACTAAAAGATGCATTACGGCAGGCTTGGGATCTGTGGATCTAAAAAGATGGGTCAGCAGAGGAACACCTCAAGGAGGTGTACGGTCTCCCCTATTTTGGGATATAGCCATTAACAATATATTATTGTCTCTGGAAGAAAAATATTAAAAGTGGTCTCGTAAGCTGATGACGTGGCAATTGCGGTTAGGGGAAAGTTTCCCGGCACTCTAAGAGATGTACTTCAGGAAGCTTTACGTGCGACAGCAAAGTGGGGTATCGAAAGTGGTCTGGGTATAAATCCGTGCAAGACAAAAGCGGTTCTTTTTAGCAGGAGATACAAGTTGTCTACTCTGGAACCTGTCGCCTTGGGTGGAGAGAATGTTCCATTTACAGAAAGCGCAAAATACCTGTGTGTTTTGCTGGACAGGATATTGAACTTCAAACCCAACTTTTTGGAAAGGACGAGAACGGCCACTCTTGCCCTATACACCTGCAAGAAAGCCATTGGCAAAAGTTTGAGATTCAGACCGTTTGTCATGCATTAGATATATACTGCAGTTATCAGATCTATTATCCCATGTGGTGTTGTGGTCTGGTGGACGGCGCTTCAAAAATCCACCAACTGCTCAATAGTCAACCAGATCTGAAGGATGGCTTGTTTGTGAATCACAGCCGCACTGAGGACGACACCATCTGACGCACTGAATTTAATGCTATATCTTATGCCTCTGGACATTGTGGCTAGAAATATTTTATAAGACCACTGCCGAGGGTCTCATTGATCATGTGGCGGCTACGGACACTGTGTTATCCTTGATACAATATGACATGTTCAAGGCAGTGTGGATTACACCCTACCTGAGCCGGTTACACTGCAGTGTGTATCAAGCAGAGATCCTTGCAACTAAGGAAGTGGTGGAATGGCTAAGATATAATGTCATTACGACGATTGGCATAAATATCTTCTCAGACAGCCAGGCAGCCATTAAATCCCTGGAGAACATATTTCTGAGCACAAAAACCGCCCTCGACTGTCGCAGATCTCTCAACGAGATGGGTGAACAGTTCAAAATTCACCTGTTCTGGGTGTCGGGCCACAGAGATATCCCAGGAAATTCTAAAGCAGACGAGCTTGAGAGACTAGGAACTCCAGGGACTCTGAAATCTGTGGGTATGCCTCTACCGATATGAAAGCTAAGTTTTCAGGACCAGGCCCGAAGGGCAACGAATGATAGATGGTCACAAAGAGGGGGCTGTGAGCATTCCAAAACTATGTGGCCTCATCTAGACTTGAAGAAGTCTACCGCTTTGCAGTCACTGGCTTGAACAGACGTCCCACACGTTGTGTCCGTCATGACAGGTCACTGTTTAATCGGAAAACATGCTGACAGACTGAGGGTTGCCAACAACGACTTTTGCAGAAGCTGTGAGGACGTCGAAGAAGAGAAGAAGAGGGGAGGAGAACGCCTTCTGTGTGTGTGTCCCGCACCAACAATTAGAAGCAGTTCCACTTTAGGTTCTCATTTCTTTGAGAACCTGTCTGATTTATCGAATGTGAACATTCGCATGTTATTGGGCTTTTAAAAGCGATCTGGATGGTTCAACGGTAGGAACTAGAAGACATCTTCCTTCTTCTATTCCTGTGGTATCACAATGGACAAAAACGTCGAAGTGAGTCTGATGGCAGACTGCCACTTAAACATGCGTCCGTCCGTCTGTTGAAATTGAGCTGAAACTTTACACAGATTAATTTTATGTCCATAAGCAGATTAAGTTCGAAGATGGGCTATATCGGACTATACTTGATATAGCACCCATATGGACCGCATAAAAACCACATTTTTTATCCGATTTTGTTGAAATTTGGGACAGTGAGTTGTGTTAAGCCACTCGACATGCATCTTCAATTTGGCCCTGATCGGTCCAGATTGGATATAGACCGATCTCTCGATTTAAGGTTTTGGGCCCATGAAAGGCGCATTTATTGTCCGATGTCGCCGAAATTTCGGACAGTGAGGTTTGTTAAGCCCCTCGACGCAATGCCGCACTATGGCACAGATCGGTCCAGGATTGGATAAAGCTGGCATATAGACCGATTTCTCGATTTGGGCCCATGAAAGGCGCATTTATTGTCCGACGTCGCCGAAATTTTGGACAGTGAGTTGAGTTAGAGCCTTCGACATACTTCTTCAGTTTGGTCCAGATCGGTCCAGATTTGAATATAGCTGCAATATAAACCTCTTCATTCAAGGTGTTGGGCCCATAAAAGTCTCATTTGTTTCCGATGTCGCTGAAATTTGTGACAGAAGCCCGCGACATACTTCTGCAATTTGGCCTAGATCGATCAAGATTAGCATATATCTGCCATATAAACCGAACTCTCGATTTAATGTTTTGGACCAATGTTTCCGAAATTTGGGACAGTGAGTTAAGTTACGCCCCTCGACATATTTCTGCATTTTGGCCTAGATCGATCAAGATATGTATATAGTCCTATATAGACCGATCTCTCCATTTAAGGGTTTGGGCCCATAAAAGGCGCATTTATTGTCCTATGTCGATGAAATTTGGGACAGTGAGTTATGTTAGGCTCTTCCAAATTTTTCTGCAACTTGGCCCAAATCGGTCCAGATTTGGATATAGCTGGCATATAGACCGATATCTCGATTTAATTTTTTAGGGCCATAAAAGGTGCATATATAACCCGATTTCACTAAAATTTGTTACAGTGACTTATGTTAGGCTTTTCGACATCCGTGTCGTATATGGTTCAGATCGGTTTATTTTTAAATACAGCTACTAAAAAGAGCAATATTTTGTCATACACCATTGAACAATGACTTGTACTTATAAGTATTTGGCCAAATCGGAACATATTTCGATATAGCTGCTATTGAACATAAGGTATGCATTTTTCACCGGATTTTGACGAAAGGTGGTTTACATATATACCCGAGGTGGTGGGTATCCAAAGTTCGGCCCGGCCAAACTTAGCGCCTTTTCACTTGTATGCCACAGATTACAATTTAGGATGTTATTTTTTTTTTTTTTGCCGGTATTAGGGAAAAATTTGGGGAACTTATATTCGTATTTCAATTACATCCACCAAATACGATTACTTAGGTAGAAGGATATTATTTACGTAGTTAAGTACATTTTCGTAACAAAAGAGAAAATATGCATAAAGTAAAAAAAAAAATCTATACCATACTAGGACAAATTTTTTACTAGAAAATAAAATACTTATGTTTTTCAATGTAAAGTCTGAAATCTGCGAATACTTTTGCATTGTCATATAACCGATCTGCCAATTATGGGTCTTTAGCCCATAAAAGCCCAATTTGTTATCCAAATTCGCTGAAATTTTAAACAATGCACTGGGCCTTTCATTGTCCGAACTGAACATAGTCTATATCGAACCAAATTTGGATAAAGCAGCTATATAGACCGATCTACCGAGTTAGGGTCTTAAACCCATAAAAAACCGCATTTTCCTATTTCCCTGAAATTAGGAGCAGTGAGTTGGACTAGATATTTCGTTGTCCGAATCAAATTTGGTCCAGATCGGACCATACTTTGATATACATTTAGAACATGGAGTTGCAATAGGCCACCCGATATCCGAACCGCGTATGGTACATACCAGACCATGTTTCGATATAATTGTCATATGGACCAATCTGGGATCTTAAGCCATAAAATCCTTATTTATTACCTAATTTCCTTGAAGTTTTGTTTGAACTATAACTTATATACACTTCTCGGTACCTAAACCGAATATGATCCAAATCGACCCATACTTGGACAAAGATATAGATATGGGAGATTTTTTATAGAAGAGGAAAATATATATAACCATTGTATTAGATATACCAACTTCGGCATGGCTGAACTTAATGCGTTTTAATTTGTTTTTCAAAATTTGGTTAGAAATTGCTTCCGGTATATGCTTAAGAAGTAAAGTGGGATGATCTGTTTATATTGGAGCAATAGACACAGATTCAGACCTTACTTGCCATGGATGTTGAAGGTTATAGCAGTAATAACTGTGCAAAATTTCAGTAAAATCAAATAATAATTGCGCCCTCTAGACGTTTAAGAAATAAAACAAGAAGAAATTATGCAAAATTGGTTAAAAATTGCGGCCTCTAGGGGCTCAATAAGTAAAATCGGTGGATCAGTTTATATGGAAGCTATTAACGGTTATGAAATTAAGATTAACGGTTATGAAATTAAGATTAACGGTTATGAAATTAAGATTAAGATTTCACAATACAAAAATGTCGGAGGTTATTAAAAAAAACCGGTTTGCAGAATTTCAGCCAAAACGGTTAAGAATTGCTCCCTCTAGAGACTCAAGAAACAAATTCAGGAGCATAAGAAGCATAATCGGGAGATCGGTTTATATGGGAGCTCTATCAGGCTAAAGATCGACTAAGACCATATTGACCACGTATGTTAAAAAAATCGCATAAGAAATGAGCCCTCTAGAGGCTTAAGAAGTCAAAATCCCAGATAGGTTTATATGGCAGCTATATAATAAGGTTATGTTCCGGTTTGAACCATATTTACCGCAATTGTTGGAGATCATAATAAAACACGTCACGAAAAATTTCAGCAAAATGGGATAAGAATTGTGCTTTTAGTGGCTCGAGTCAAGATCAAAGATCGGTTTATATGGCAGCTCTATCAGGTTATAAACCGATTTAGACTATATAAAGCACGATTGTTGAAAATCATAGCGAAAAACTTCACACAAAATTGCAGCCAAATCGGATGAGAATTGCGGAAAAATATGGCAGATATATCAGGTTATAGACCGATTTGGACCATATTTAGCACAGTTGTTGCAAGTCATAATAAAACACCTCATAAGAATTGCGTCCTCCAAATGCTCAAGAAGTCAAGACCCAAGATCGGTTTATATGGCAGCTATATCAAAACATGGACCGATTTGGCCCAGTTACAATCCCAACCAACCTACACGTGTACAAAATTCAGATTTAAAATCGGTTCAGATTTAGATGTAGTTCCCATATATATATACATCTTTCTTTTGATATGGCTTTTACAAAACTTAGAACGAGATGTTTAATTTGACTTCCCAATACGTGCGAAAAAATGTCATCAAAGTCGGTCCAGATTTAGATTTACCTTCGATATATAACATATTCTGATATGGCCCTTTAAGGCTGTAGTAACCACAATTTCTCCTTTCTTAAGGAAATCCAACAAGGTACTATTCAATATTTCAAAATTAAAGTCTGAATAGATATCAACACAGGTTCCATGTATTTAAAGTAGTACGTATTCTCGGTGGCGTAGGGTATTATATAGTCCGTCTTGTCTTGTGCCTTACTCGGTTTCTTTTGGGTTAAAAAATCTCAAATTAAGCCATCTTAACTGCAATAAATCGCTAAAATAACGATCGTATTTGCTTTCCCATTTTTAGCAAACAAAAACTGCTGCTTAAGCCAATTTTTTTGCTATATTGAATAAAAAATTTCGTTGAGTGTGGATAATTCTTATTGTAGAGGCAAATGTATGAAATTTAATTTTCATTTAAAACTGATACCGATTTTTAAACACATATGTAAATTTTTTCTTATGGCCATTACCATAATGACTTTCCGCTATGTTGCATTGCAACCACACCACTGTTATGATATTATGTAGTACATTTCCATTTTTTGACACATTTCCATACAGAACAAGTAAGAGCGTGCTAAGTTCGGTCGAGCCGAATCATAAATACCCTCCACCATGGATCGTATTTGTCGAGTTCTTTGCGCGGAATCTCTTTTAATGCAAACAAAGAATATTGAATATGAACTGTTATGTTAGTGGAGCCATATCAAGTTTGGTCTGATTCGGACCATAAATGAATTGAATACTGATCATTGCAGAAGTCATTGTGTAATAGTTCAGTTCATTCAGATAAGAACTACGCCTTGTAGGGGCTCAAGAAGCAAAATCTGGAGATCGGTTTATATGGGGGCTGTATTAAGCTATGGATCGATTCAGACCATATTAGACACGTTTGTTGAAAGTCATGAGAGGATCCATCGTACAAAATTTCAGGCATATCGGATAATAATTGCGACCTCTGGGGGTCAAGAAGTCAAGATCCCAGATCGGTTTATATGGCAGCTATATCAGGTTATGAACCGATTTGAACCCCTTTTGACACAGTTGTTGAAAGTAAAAATAAAATACGTCATGCAAAATTCCATTCCAATCGGATAAGAATTGCGCCCTCTAGAGGCTCAAGAAGTCAAGACCCAAGATCGGTTTATATGGCAGCTATATCAGGTTATAGACCGATTTCAACCATACTTGGCACAGTTGTTGGATATCGTAACGAAACACGTTGTGCAAAATTTCATTCAAATCGGATAAGAATTGCGCACGCTAGGGGCTCAAGAAGTCAAGACCCAAGATCGGGTTATATGGCAGCTATGTCAGGTTATGGACCGATTTGAACTATACTTTGCAAAGTTGTTGGATATCATAACAAAACACGTCGTGCGAAATTTCATTAAAATCGGATAAGAATTGCGTGCTCTAGAGGCTCAAGAAGTCAAGACCCTAGATCGGTTTATATGGCAGCTATATCAAAACATGGACCGATATGGCCCATTTACAATACCAACCGACCTACACTAATAAGAAGTATTTGTGCAAAATTTCAAGCGGCTAGCTTTACTCCTTCGGAAGTTAGCGTGCTTTCGACAAACGGATGGACGGACGGACGGACGGACAGACGGACGGACATGGCTAGATCGACATAAAATGTCACGACGATCAAGAAATATATACTTTATGGGGTCTCAGACGAATATTTCGAGTAGTTACAAACAGAATGACGAAATTAGTATACCCCCCATCTTATGGGGGGGGTATAACAATATTTGTGGAAAATTTTAAGCCCCTTACTTTACTCCTTCGAAAGTTAGCGTGCTTTCGACAGACAGACGGACGGACAGAAGGACGGATATGGCTAGATCGGCTTAGAATGTCATGACGATCAAGAATATATATACTTTATGGGGTCTTAGACGCATATTTCGAGGTGTTACAAACAGAATGACAAAATAAGTATATCCCCATCCAATGGTGGAGGGTATACAAATTATATTTCTTTAAAAATATAATCAGTTTTATCTACGAATCCCTTTTCATGTGTAACATTTCAAAAGCATAAAGCGAGCATAGTATTTGGATTGGATTTAATAGGATAACACATTGTCAAAATTATTGGGCAAATGTTGCCTTGAAGCTAAAAGATTATTGCTGAACGATGTTGACTTTACAAATGATGATTTCAGCTAAAATGCTGCTGAAGAATGTCCTTGAATTAAAAACAGAAATGAAAGCTCATTATTAAACAAACAAAAATACACAGAATTTTATCCACTTTTTGGCTTTTCAAGCAGGCACAACTACATGTTCATTTGAAAATAAGGATAATACGTACGTGTTATTCGGAAACTTTTGCGACAGTATGTGTTAATGTGGGCTTTATATGAATGTACAAATAAACACATACCGTATAACTGGCGCTGAGTAAAGTCTCTCTTCTTTTGAAACGTAACACAAACAAAAACTTTGCAGGCCCATTACGTGTTTGGACCAACCCTCCTAGAATTACACCCAATTTTTTTATTTATTTACATACTTGCCAGCCTACCTAAATACATCTTCCATATCTATGTATTTGTGTACGTCTGTGTGAAGCAAAGCTAAATCTACTACACCCCCAAGCGCACATGTATATGTGTCTAAATGGAATTCATCGCTTTTTTCTGTTGTTGTTAACAGATATTTAGGAAAAGATTTATTTGAAATTAATGTTCCACCATTATAACAATTTACAATGAATGATATTTGTTTATTTTACTCCGGTTCCACTCCCTCCCCGTACGGCTGCCTTGCATGCGAAGGAAATATGTAAACAGGATACGGGGGATTTCACTTTATCTCAATTTCTGTGCCAGCGGATAACCTTGAGGAAATATCGCGTTTATTTGGAAGGAACAAGGAGCCTTCCCTGCCGCGCATTGACAAATAACCGGATGCGGAAAACATTACGCGATTACGGATGACAGTCCGCTGAAAACCCAATAAATTATACATAAGAAATCTTGGAACATGTGTTCAGGCAATGAATTAGAGTAGCGACTGAGCAAATAATCGATTTTCTTCGGAATTCTATAAAACAATTGTAGGTAAATAATCAAACTAAAAGCATTGTAGCCTTCACAGCGGACAATTTGGGACAAATTATGGCATAACAGTCACTTGTGGTTTGCAACAGTAATAACAAGTAAGGTATGTTGTAGAGTATGCATTATAATTAAGTATTCGATAGGTTGCGGCAATACTTGTACTAGCTGTAATATTGTCGAGCTTGATGCCTAGAAATACGTTTTGCGGAAAGTTGAATAACCTTCTTTCATTTAAAGAAAACAGCTGATAAATGTTACCGATTGTTGCCAAATGTTTACATTACGATAACCACATTACAACATACCCACCACCATAGGGTGGATGTATACTAATCTAGTCATTCCGTTTGTAGCAACTCGAAATATTGATCTACAATCCATCAATGTATGTATACTCTTGATCGTCTCGACATTCTGAGTCGATCTCCGTCCGTTCGTCTTCGAAATAGAGCTGACAATCTATCAGAAATATAAAATGTTGCTATTATCGCAACATTCGATATATCAATGATAATAAATATCAATAGTATCGATACTATGGATAATTTCCCACCAACTATATTTCAAACGAAAATGAGAAGTACAAATCTGAAAATCGATTTCTGTAGAAGAATTATCAATGCATGGACCGATAAAAACCAAATTAGGTAAAGAATAGGAGAATGGATAGAGGATAGGAGCAGGTCATACCATCGCGGTATAATCGAGGCGATGCATAGTGAAATAGAAAAACCAGTAAGGAAGGGCAAAATTTTCGCAAGATTGGTCAAACAATGCGCTTGCAGCGAATCTTGAGATGAAAATCTCGTGCTGTACATATATGACAGCTTGATCTAAATCTGGGCCGATTTCTATGAAATTCACTTGTAATGTTGGGAGTCATAAGAAAATCCTTCGTGCCAAATTTTGAGCGAATCAGTTAGCAATTGATAATTTTATTGCAGTATTACTGCAAATCGGTCGAACATATATATGAGAACTATATCCAAATCTGAATCGATATTTTCCAATTCCAATAGACTTCGTCTCTAGGCCGAAAAACATGCCCGTACTAAATTTGAAGACGATCGGATGAAAACGCGACCTGAAGTTTGTACACAAATTAACATGACAGGCAGACAGACAGGCAGACAGGCGGACATAGCTAAATCAGAAAGTGATTCTGAGTCGATCGAAATACTTATCAATGGGTCTGTCTCTCTTCCTTCTGGGTGTTACAAACAAATGCACTAAGTTGTAATACCCTGCACCACAGTAGTGGTGTAGGGTATAAAAAGTAAGTGGAAATAAGTCTGCCGTTTTCGAACGGATAACAACATCTTCGTGAAATTTTACATGGCCATAGCTAAGGAGTTAACCTAGTTTTGGCCCTAATTCGGATAAAAACAAATCTATGTAGTCATTCTGTAAGTTGTGATCGCTTGGAACAATGGTCTTACTGGCAGTTTTTCTGGCCCAAAGTCCAATTAAATTTATTCTAGTCAGTAGCCTTAACATTGTATCTGAATATTTCTGGTTCTATAGGGTGATTTTTTTGAGGTTAGGATTTTCATGCATTAGTATTTGACAGATCACGTGGGATTTCAGACATGGTGTCAAAGAGAAAGATGCTCAGTATGCTTTGACATTTCATCATGAATAGACCTACTAACGAGCAACGCTTGCAAATCATTGAATTTTATTACCAAAATCAGTGTTCGGTTCGAAATGTGTTCATTCACCGTAACGTTGCGTCCAACAGCATCTTTGAAAAAATACGGTCCAATGATTCCACCAGCGTACAAACCACACCAAACAGTGCATTTTTCGGGATGCATGGGCAGTTCTTGAACGGCTTCTGGTTTCTTTTCACTCCAAATGCGGCAATTTTGCTTATTTACGTAGCCATTCAACCAGAAATGAGCCTCATCGCTGAACAAAATTTGTCAAAATTTTAACACATTTCGAACCGAACACTGATTTTGGTAATAAAATTCAATGATTTGCAAGCGTTGCTCGTTAGTAAGTCTATTCATGATGAAATGTCAAAGCATACTGAGCATCTTTCTCTTTGACACCATGTCTGAAATCCCACGTGATCTGTCAAATACTAATGCATGAAAATCCTAACCTCAAAAAAATCACCCTATATAAAAAGACCGAGGTGCCCTATATCCCTTTGCATGAATGCAATTATTTCTATTGCACTATGATCGCTTTCGTAGTCTTATAACCTTAAACAGTTCAAAGTATCATGAAATGTAAATGGGTGTTTGCCATACAATCGGACTCTAATGGATATCCTATGAGGTTGAACGCCTGCGTTCGAATTCTGGCGAGACCATCTTTTTTTTCGGTGGTGGTTTCCCCTCCTGGAGTGGTTTCCCCTTCTAATACTGGCAACATTTGTGAGGTACTGTGTCATGTAAAAACTCCTGTTCAAAGAGGTGTCGGACTGCGGCACACCGTTCGGATTCTGCTATAAAAAGGAGGGCCCTTATCATTGAGTTTTAACTTGAATCGGACTGCACTGATTGATGTGTGTGTGTGTGCTCGTTCGTCGAATGTTCATGGGCAAAATATGCAATTTGCTATGGATATCCTACTCGATTCAAGGGGAGACTAGTGGCAAAAGGTTTCCTTAAAAAATAAGTAGTTGATTTTGACGACCCCATTTCAGCACACTTCGTAATGTTCTAACCGTGAGCGTGAAAAGAGGTTATTTGTTTCATCGGCTAGATGTAAGATCTGCATTACTACATGGAGATTTAAAAGAAGAAACTTTAATGGAAATAGCAGCAGGAATGGAGTCGAAGCCACGATATGGAAAAGTCTATGTATGGTATAAAACAAAGTCCACGATGTCAGAATCAAACAAGTAAAAGCGTGCTAAGTTCGACCGGGCCGCATCTTATATACCATCCACCATGGATCGCATATGTCAAGTTCTTTGAATGACTTTTTCAATATATATATATTGGTCAAGTTATTGACCGATATGGACCGTACTTATCAAGGCTGTTAGAAGTCATTATAAAATACCAAATCCAAAATTTCAGGCAAATCGAGTAATTATTGCGCCTTCCAGTGGCTCAAAGTATCAAATTGGGAGATCGGTTTAAAAGGCAGTTATCAACCCATGCAGACCATACTGGCATAGTAGTTGAAAGTCAAACTAAAACGACCTATGCAAAATGTTAGCCAAATTACATAAAAATTTCGCCCTCTAGAAGCTCAAGAAATTTAATTACGATTTAGACCATGCTTACGACAGTTGTTAGAAGTGACACCAAAACACCACGTGCAAAATAACAGCCAAATCGGCTAATAATTGCGCCCAATAGAAGCCCAAGAAGTCAAGACCCGCGATCGGTTTTTATGGCAGCTATATTAGGTTGTGAACCGATTTAAACCATACTTAGTACAGTTGTTGGAAGTGATACCAAAACACACGTCCAAAATTACAGCCAAATCGGCTAACAATTGCGACCTTCAGAAGCTCAAGAAGTCAAGACAGATAGACGAACTGCCGGATAGACGGACGGACATGGCTAGATCGACTTGAAATGTCATGTCCATCAAGAATGACGAAATTATTATACACCCATCCTTTGGTGCAGAGTATAAAAACAAGTAAAAGCGTTCTAAGTTCGGCCGCGCCGAATCTTAGGAACCAACGGCCATGGATTCTGCTAAAAATTTATACAAAATAAAATTTATTCTACATACGAAACTATAAACCAGCAAAAATTAAAGCTTCTAGAAACGGAACAACTTAATCGAGAGACCGGTTTATATGTGGCTAATATCAGGTTACGGACTGATTTGGACCGTACTTGGCACAGTTTTTGAAAGTCGTAACAGAACACCGCATGCAAAATTTCAGCCAAATTGGGCGAAAATTGCGACTTGTAAGGACTAAAGAAGTCAAATCGGGAGATTGGTTAAAATGGAAGCTATATCAGGTTATAAACCCATTTCGGCCGTACTTAACACAGTTGTTGAAAGTCATAACAAAACACTACATCCTCAATTTTAAATAAATCCGACAAAACTTGCAGCTTCTAAAGACTCAAGAAGTCAAATCGGGAGATCGGTTTATATGGGAGCTGTATCAGGTTATAAGCCGATTCGAACCATACTTAGCGCAGTTGTTGGAAGTGTTATTAGAACAATACATGCAAAATTTCAGCCAAATCGGACTCAAAGGGGTTCAAGAAGTCAAATCGGGAAATCTGTCTATATAGGAGCTATATCAGGTTATAGACCGATTTGCAACGACTCTTAACGGAACTTTATGTGCAAAATTTCAGTAAAATCGGACAAAAATTGTGGCTTCCAGAGGCTCAGAAGTCAAATCGAGACATCGGTATATATGGGGCTATATCCAAATCTAAACCGATATGGCCCGTTTGCAATCCCAAACGACCTACATCAATAGCAAGTATCTGTGCAAAATTTCAGCAGCTTTACGCGTTCGACCGCTATCGTGATTTCAACAGGCGGACATGGCTAGATCGACTCAGTATGTTGAGACGATTAAGAATATATAAACATTATGGGGTCTTAGATCAATATTTTGTAGTGTTACAAATGAATGGATTAGTACACCCTCGTTTTATTGTAGTGTGTATAAAATAGAGATATTGTGCTGAAATTTTGCACAGGTTCTTTATTTGTCCATAGGCAGGTAAGTTCGAAGATGGGCTATATGGTACAATCTTGATATAGACCCAATATAGACCGATCCGCCGATTTAGGGTTTTAGGTCCACAAAAGCCACATTTACTATCCGATTTTGCTGAAATTTGGGATAGTGTGTTGTGTTTGGCCCTTTGACATCCCTCTTCAATTTGGTTCATATCGGTTCATATTTGGATATAGCTGCCATATAGACCGATCTCTCGATTTACGATTCAATGTCCTTGCCGAATTTGGTCCAAATCGGACCATATTTCGATATAGCTGCTGTAGGTTGTTATGTGTGCGCTTAGTCGGCGTTCGAAATGGCTGCCGGTTAGCTGTGGAGAGACAATCAGGGCTAGGGGCCTCAACCCGCCAAATCAAACCCTGCACACAAACATCGAAAATGAGGGGGCACTGTTTTATTCACAAACTTTACTGACTCATAATTACACACAAGGGAAAACATCAACACAGAGATCTTGGTGGAAGGATCTCACGCTAGCCCACCCAACCATGGTCCAAAAAGTCCGGCACATTAGATTATGTTGGACCCCGTACACCACACCTACGAAATCACACACTTACCACATTACTCTGCCCCCCCGAATTTATAAATTTACCAACACATAACTTTTTCTACTATAAACTAAGACATATCAAAATTTATTAAGATTTTTATGGGTTTGAAAATTAAAGATTTTAAATTTAATATTCCTTTTTTTTTTTTTTTTTATTTAACTTTCACTTACAATAACTAAATACACAACACAAAAAAAATAAAGAACAATACTGGTTAATTAGAAACTTTTCGGCTCACTCATTATAAGGCGAGACAAAAACGATAACCTTTATCCCTTGGCCTAAGACGCTGCTCAATTGGCGCGAATTAACAACTTGACCTATCTCCTAAAAGAGCTCTCTTAAAAGACCTTTTCTGCCCTTAGTTTGCTGCAGAATCAAATTACAACCAAAAGACCGGGAATTTAGTAATCCTCCTGGCTACCTTAAGCCTTATTATACGCAAATCCAAGTATTATTCTCTTCACACTTCTTTTTTTTTATCGTTACGCTATTTCCCATACATATTTAACACTAGATATCAATTATTTGTTTGTTTTATGATGAAAACTAATCGAATTTTTTTATTTTTTTTGTTTCCTCTCTTTTAGGTTTTTGGACGGCTGCCAGACAATATTAAAATCTCGCTTATGGGGACTTCACAGATATAGGACACAGACATAAATTGGTAAGACACAGCTTTTACCTTGATTCCGTTAACACATTGATTACAGATTGCCTTTTATTTCTTGTTTCAGGGCTGTTTATATATGGATGATCGCAGACAAAATCACACGGCTGCAGCACCTGGGTCAGGCCTCTTCAGCTCGAAGCTTACACCGCACAACCCTCTCAAGCTGAGAAATTTCGCAGCCGCCAGCAATCAGGCACAGTAAGCTCGGAAAATTGGGGCTCACTGGAGAACTTTTCCACCAATAAAAATTTCGCACTGGCCCCCTTATGCGTAGGTTGGCCAGTGCTTATCGCCACTACAGGAATCAATTTCTATTACACAGAAGAAATAACAAAAATCACCAGTCTACTTCAGATTTTACATGACATCGCCACTCACATTTAAATGTATTTACAGCAAAACACGATCAAAATAAAGTTGTTAATGATGTTCAATATTCTATTTGCCTTTACTGACACTGACAACACAGATATATTTCAATTAAATACACCGACTTTTTTCTTAAATTCACAGAACTAAGTTCGCACTATTACGTCTCCTTGGTTAATGGCTTCTCTCTCTCGCCCTGGCCAGCTTATATAGGCCCATTTTCCTCCCGCCAAATGCCAATTTTCCAAGATCGACCATTTTCCTCTAACTTTCTTTATGCCGCATTTTCATTCTTTCTCCAAAATAAACAAATTTCCTTTGCGGCCCTCTTCTCAAAGACAGGGCCGGTATTAACTATTGTGAATGCCCATTCGGAATCAACTCTGATGCCTCCCCATTTAAATAAACGGACCAACGACTTATCGGACAGATTGTCATATCTGACGGATTCCATACATATCTAAAGTCAAACACCCACTTCCATTAAACGTAATGGAAAATTAATAACGCCAAATGCGCTACGCGTTGTAGGAAAATACCTATCAAATCATTAGTCCTGGGTTCCATGAGCAAACATGTCGCTGCGAATATAAATGACATACAAATGCAATGTAATTTGTCCCGGTGTAGAAGAACTCGTCAGCGCATGATATCGATATGTGTTGCATCGTCCAATGGTATGCGGATGATTATCATTGGAAAATTTCGGTTCTAAAGGCCTGATTCAGAACAACGTGTAACATGCCGAAGCGACATGTCGCTGCTTCCATGACCCTAGTACCAACCCTGACTTACGCCTGAGTACACGCATGTGCCGTACCATACGTTGAACACTAACTATGGCCAACCCTGTCAACCATTCATTGGACATGTGCAGCCAACCTAAGCCATTTCCGCAAAACCTCACACGCCACCACCGCGACAAACCCCATACCGCTGACGAAAATTTCCATCCCATTGGATGAATATATAAAAAAAACAAAAGGTGCCAATCATCGTCTGTTCCACCAAGGCAACAAGGTGGTGGCGTGTGTAGTGGAGACCAAAGGCGGTATCATAGAAACCCCACTCTTTGGTATTAGGCCACCCACCCCCCTTATCGGCATGACTCCCCTTCTTCTGCCTTCATGCTGTTGCCGTTCGCCCTACTGTGGCCTGCAACAAAACGTCGAGTCCGGCGAGGCATCGATGCCGAAATCGACGTGCAGGGCAATCCATCGAGCAACGTGGGGAACTCCCACACCCTGACTTGTCTCATGCCGGGCTCTACGCCGCATATGGAGGAAGGGAAAAAGGTAAGTATATTGATACCTCATCACGAATAAGAGTGTAATTGTCTCTCCTTACTTCACAGGTATGCAATAAAGGTATAAATGCCTTGACGTCGCCGTGTCTTTGTAGTCCACCTGATCATGTCCCCGTACATATATATCCAGGCACATATCGCCCATGCGAGCCTGTCGCATCACACGGCTGCCTCAAAGGAATGGCTGTCCACGACGCAGGTAACCGCCAATGTGGCCTTGGTGTAATGTAAACGTCCTGTAGTACATCTAAGTGTATGTGTGTTTACCCCTTTGTAAATCGTGCAAATATCAAAATAATAATATCCCGAACATGCAATATATCATGTGGTCTATTCTCCTTATCCATCCCAAACCATTCCGAATCGAATCAGACATGAATGTATTCAGGAGTATGCAAATGAATCCACTGCTTTCGTAGGGTATTTGTGATGTTAAAGACTCGTCATTAGGGGATAATAATATTAAAGCGCAGGAAGTGTCATGAAATGCCCAGCTGGCCATAAAAAGGATATGTATAAACGCATGCAAGTGCGAGTGTGTGTATGTGGAATTGCTTTGGCCAAACAGACCAATAATCGAATAAAAAAATAGCAAAGGTGGTATAATATGAAATTTGTTTGATATTGTTGTTGCCATATAAATCTTATGGAACATTTATGGCTAGCGCCCTTAGTTCAACCGCGTTGCCAGTTGACAAAAAATTGCATTACGGAAGCTACTTTCAATGGCAATTGCTAATACCAGTCGCTACAAATGGGATCTTTTGCCACCACTTTCTGTAGTTGCTCTGTTTTATCAGTAAATACGCGGTGAAACTAAAAATGAAATTATTTGTCTCTTTCCCTTTTTGGTTCAAATTGTTTGTCTGTCAGTCACAAATGTGTTGGTGTTTGCAGACTTCAATATGGTCAAAATCCCCACAAATCAACAGTGTCTGATGTAAAAAAAAAACAAATGGAGACAAATCCACGTCCAGCCCGGGTTATGCATGTGCAACCAAAACAACACCGCAGCATAATCTTGAAGATCGTTGATAGTGTGGAAAATTTTTAACACAAAGACAAAATAAAAACTAGCGGGTGATAAATGAAGAAAAAGGGAATCACAGGCCATTGATCATCGCCAGACATGTCTATTTCCATTATACGAACGGCAACAAATATAAATATACATCTAGTAGGCAAGCTCTTTTAGTGTTGAAAAAACAATTACTTGATTTGAAGAAGCATTGAAGAGGGAAGCAAATGTGACTTAAACTGATCATCTGCACCGTTGGTTTATCTATTTGGTGTCGTTGTTTACTTATTTATTTTCACATTTTCTTGCTGCGGGGCTGCCAAAACGCCATGGCCGACATCAATTGAGAGAAATTGCATTCGTCCATTTAATTAGGTCATTGCCGACGTTGGATATTACAAGAAAAACACAGGTAATAATCTCCTTGAACGTACAGGCTAGCCTTCCTATCGCTGTGATAGACCATCTGATTGATGTGGCTGCGAAGTTCGTCATAATGTATAACGACGGGTAGCTTCTCGTGAATTATATCCACGAACACGACAAAAACGGTATATGTGCAACCAGGTCCTATTCGTTGGTCATGATTCCTAGTCATCAGGATGCCCGTACAAATACTTCAATAATTGGACGTCAGGCTGCAGGTAAAAAAAAAAAACTCGCATAGTTATAGTCGCGTAGAAGTGTGTAACATCGTGTGTGTGTCTGCCCGGTCCGACAATGCCAGCATCTGGTGCAATTAACGGTATTAACGAAATAAGGCAAAGGTGGTATACTGACACCCCACAAAGTATGTATATTAGATGGATCGTTGGAAATAAAAAAAATCATGTTCCTCCACGTTGCATCACAGCAGAGTGGTAAATACTTGCATGTAGTTATAGCATTCGTTCACATGAATTCCAAATACTAAAGTTCCAACTGTTCAAAAAAATAATACTTTCCCATTACCGGGCTTACATATAAAACTGACTGATAGGTTTTGTGTTATCCAGATTAACTACCGTATTTTGGCGAACGTGGCATGCGTTACGTTAAGCCAAAAATAAAATCTCGGGGAAATTTTTGACTGGCACAAGCCAGAAATGATATGTAAACTTGATAAATATTGGTAAAATTGATCGGATCGGAAAAATTGTTTGAAGGGGTAGAATTTTATCGAAATGATATCGTGAAACCTGTTGCAACAATGTTATTGGCATAAAAAACTGTTGCATGCGCCGTTGACATGGCAGAGCAACTATAATTGAGTTCCATGAGATCAAATAGCATGAACAAAAAAAAAAATTAAATCAAACTGGGAAATTTTCCCCAGTTCCATTCAATATCAGCGTTCTCAAGCATCAGCCAATAAGAAAAATCGTAAAAAATATATACAATTCGACTCAGACATGAAAGTTCTATATACCTTTGCCTAATGGCAACACAATTGAAGTGGGATGGTGATCTATAGTTGACCTATAAATGAAGTGTCCCACGACGTCTTACCGAATCTAGAGAGATCCAACGTCGTTGTAGTGGCTACCTATATATCATTTATCTGTCCCTGTCCAGTTGGACTGGTGCGAAATCAACACCTAATTGAAGTAGTAACTTTCGGCATCATATAAGGTATGATCTTAAACACCAAAAAAAATTTAGGAAACCCGTTTTAGGAAGAAAGACACGATCTTGTGTGAGAGTATACCTGTTGTTAAGGGGGAAATTAATTTCGTTTACTAGTGAACTCTATCTTTTCAAATCTTTTACATGGCATACCCCAATGGGTTTCCCATTTAAGTCTTCAAGAGAATACATGTTGTTTCCTATGGGTTTGACAATGCGACATTTTATAAACTTTCGAGCGAATTTCGCATTAAAGTTTTTTCCAAAATCACTCAGGACATTGTTTCTCTTGTATACTTCCTGGCCAGGTGTAAAGCTGATTACTCGCGCTCTTGCATTGTATCTTTTTGCACTTTGTTCATAGGCTTGATGCATATTTGCCTTTATCTTTTCGCGAATAATTTCCATTTTGTCCTTTCGATTCGTTTGTGATATCTCATGATCAGTCATTGAGAGCAACTTTTTGGCCAGTTTATAATCGGAGCCATGGGTGTACATATTAAACCCGAACAAAGCGAAGAATGGAGTTACTCCAGTAGCACTATGCACCGATGTTCTTAGGGCACATTCGATCTCTGTTAGATAGAGATCCCACTCCCGATGATCTTTTTCCAGGTACGCTCTTATGGCAGCGAGGACCGATTGATTTACGCGTTCCGACGCGTTAGATTGAGGAGCATATGGAGCGGTTTGCATATGGTTTATTCCATATGTGTCGATCATATCCTTGAATGCCTTTGAAATGAATTGCGCCCCATTGTCGCTGTGTACTGTCTCCGGTACACCAAACTTTCGGAAAATATCTTCTACCAGAAACTTTACTACATTGGAAGCCGTCGCCTCCCGCATCGCTTTCAAAAAGGTAAATTTACTAAAATGATCTACAACGATAAATATGAAAGCGTTGCCGCTTTTAGATCTTGGGTATTTACCTAGGAAATCAATGTAGATTTTTTGAAACGGGCGTTCGGTTATGACTTCATTTCCGATTGTAGGCAGTGTGTGTTCGTTCACAGATTTAGTTTCTTTACATACAGTGCAGTTCGAGACGTACTGGCGAACTTGTTTTGCCATCTGGGGCCAATAATATTTCTCCTTTAATCGATAAAGAGTTTTGGCTATGCCACCATGCGCGGAAGTAGTTTTGTCATGTGCTTCTTCGATTAATATTTGGGTAAGTGATTCAGGTACCCATAATTTCCATTGAAATTCTTGACAAAAATCATCATTTGAGCTATGCCCCTTTTTTAAAATCATGTTGTCGATGATGCGTAGATCTGGTAGCTGTTCCTTGTGCCTCTCAATCTCTTCTCTCAGTGCCTTGTATTCATCACTCTCGAACTCTAGCCTCTCGAAATCGAATACCTGGTCCATTTCTATCTCGTCAGCGGTTGGCAAACGAGAAAGCATATCGGCCACTATGTTGTCCTTACCTTTACGGTGTTCAATATTGAAATTGTACCCTTGGAGTTGCAATGACCAACGAGCTAAACGGCCACTAAGGTCTTTTAGGTTCATTAGCCACTGCAAACTCGCATGATCCGTGATTACGGTAAACTCCATAAGTTCAACATAGGGCCGGAATTTTTTTATTGCCATAACTGCTGCCAGGCATTCTTTTTCGGTGACACTGTAGTTCTTTTGGCACTGATTGAGTTTTTGCGAATAAAACGCAATCGGGTGTTCATCCCCTTGGCTGTTCAATTGGAACAGTACCGCACCAATTCCATACTCCGAAGCATCACATTGTATATAAAATTGGTTTGCAAAATCGGCATGGCGCAAAACCGGGGCAGAGGTAAGAGCCTTTTTCAGATTTTCAAATGCCTCTTTGGCTTTCTCATTGATGGTAAACTTTACAGATTTCTTTAGCACATCTGTTAGGGGGGCCGAGATGGTTGCGAAGTCCTTTATGAATCTTCGGTACCAGCCAGCTGTACCAAGGAAACTTCTTACCTCTCTGGCACTTTTGGGTACTTTAATTTTTCGAATTGCCTCGATTTTCTCCGGATCGGTTCGCAAAACACCTTCCCCTATTATGAAGCCCAAATATTTTAGTTGCCGAAAACAAAACTGTGACTTTTTTAAGCCGATTGTCAACCCAGCTTTCTGTAGACATCCAGCTACCTCTCTTAGGAGCCTCAGATGCTCGTCGAAGTTGCCTGAGATGATCAGCAAGTCGTCCAAGTACACGAAGACATTCCCTTTCAATCGCTGAGGAATGACTTTGTCCATCAGACGGCATAATCTTTGTGCGGCATTGCACAAGCCAAACGGCATCACACGGAACTGGTACAATGGACGACCGGGGACCGTAAAGGCAGTATATGGCTTGCTATCTTCATCGAGCTGTATTTGCCAGAAGGCATATTTGAGGTCCACACTGCTTATATAGTGGGTCGCGTCAATACGGCTTAAAATACCATCTATATTTTGCAGTGGGTACGCGTCTTTTACTGTCAGCTTGTTAAGTTTTCGGGCATCAAGGCAAAAGCGGTTTTTGCCGGGCTTTCGTACAACGGTGGTTCGGTTGCTCCAGGGGCTTTCGCTCTCTTCAATCACGTTTAGAGCAAGCATATTATCGACCTCCTGGTAAGTTATCGCTTGTACTGCTGGAGACATCGGGTAGTGGCGATCTTTGACGGGCTCTGCGCCTTCAATCAACTTGATGGTGTGTTTTTCTAACGTTGTGCACCCTAAACCATTCTTCTCGTACGTACTGAACGCCTCTATAACCTCATTTAAACGGGTGGATTGTTCAGGTGATAATTCATGAGGGTTCAATTTATATTTCGCATCAGCGCTAGTAATTTCTTCGGTGATTTTCTCAATGTTTATTTCCGAAATACCCATTATATCGGGAGCTAATTGGAACAGACGCCAAAAATCAGTCCCCAGGTATAAATTTTGCTCCAAGTCGGGGCATAGACACAAATGCATCTCTTTTGTATTCTCTTGGTATCTAACTGAGACTTTTATTTTCCCCAAAACTCGGTAGTGTTTTCCACCAGCCGCGGTAACCCTGCTCGAGAGAGGTATAATTGGAATATCTAGTTCCTCGACGATTTCCCTGCAGTTTTTACCCAAAATGCTAACCGTGGCACCAGTATCTAATAGACCTTTAACCATTTTTCCCTCAATACAAACTTCCGCGAAAACTCTAGGATCACTTGGGGCTTTCATAGCTTTAGTTATTGAATCTATTAGGAATCTCCTTTGTTGCCGCCACTCTTTGGACTTTTCCCGTAATTTGGCAATCTTCTCGGGTACTGCTCGAGTCTCAGAATTAAATATTCTTTCTCTTACTCGCTCATAGTTCTGTTTACGCTGCTCCAGTGGGACATAATGCCTCTCTTCGGGTGTAAAATTTTGTAAATTAACCTTAATACTATCCTTAACTCTACGATCTTCATTATTGTTTACAATCTCTACGACTTTATTATCTAATTCTTTTGTTCTCTGGGGTTCTCGTGCGGACGTGGTTCCCCTGTACTCCCCACGCCCTTCCTCTGGTTTCCCAGTTGGCAAACGGGGCATCTGGGAGTCACAGTGTCGGGTTTTCCACACTTATAGCAAAATAATTTTCTAAAGTCCGCTGGGCAATCCATGAATAAATGGCCTGCCTCCCGACAGTTCCAGCATGTGACACGGGTCTTCTGCTGTGGGAAACAAAGAGCCGACACATTCTCTTCTAACTCAATGGGAGTGTCTCCTTCGGACCGATCAAATCCCTGGTCACAAATCTCATTAACCTGCCTTAAGGGTCGTTGTGGCACCGGCATGGGTCTATTTTCTCGTCGTGGAAAATTTCGCTCGGCCTCAATGCATTCGATACGTAATTGTTCCACGGAGGATATCGTCATTTGATACACATGACGCTTGATATCCTCCCTGATGTTACTTTTCAAGATCTTAATCATCTCGTACTCGTATATGGGTTGCATTAAGCGCGAGCGCAATAGTCCCATTTCGTGAAAGTAAACATTTACTGCCTCATTGTGCCTCTGTTTCCTCTCAAGCAAGTCCCTTAATATGTCGAACTTCGACTGGGGTGTTTGATATTGGCTAAGCAACGCGTGTTTCAAACCGTCCCAATCGGTATTCATGTTATTCTGCCTATGGAGCCAATACCATTCTCTGGCTTGCCCAGAAACTAAAAATGAGAAATCTCTCAATACTTCAGCCCATGGTATGTCATACTGGGTTCTCATCTGCTCCAATCTGTAAATAAAATCATTCACCCTAAGATCTCTGGGATCACCGCTGAAATTGAGACCCAATTTATCAACTCTTATTCTGAGTGGCTCATTTCTAATCATAGAATACGAAGCTTGGCAATTGTCTGAAGAGGATGTTTGATTTGAGTTCCCAAACTGTATAATCGGGTAAGGATCGATATTCGACGAAGAACGCCTAGAATTATTTGGAACTCCCATGCCAACCTGCTGAGTTGTCTGGTTATTGGACACGGGTATATTCTGTATCGAGGGTGCCGATACTTGTTTGCGGACAACCTGGGACAATTCGTTCAGCCCTTTCGTCAGAGAATCTATCATCTTGCGAACATCTGCCATTTCATTTCTTACCACGTCTTTGACGTTTTCCTCAAGTGATCTCTGAATTCGCCCAGTCTCATCTAGAACCAAATCCCGAACACCTGGCGGAAAACCTTCGTCCGCGTCATTATTAGACCCTCCATTATTACTTGTGGATGGAGCTCCATTATTGTTCGTGGACGGGCCCGCCACATTCGCGTTATCTGGTTCCCTTCTTATTATGGAATTGGCTAGGTTGATGAACTGAAACCCATTCATATTAGTATTGTCTTCTGCCATTTCGTCTTCGAAGGCTAATCGCCTTTGCTTTCTTGTTCTGGTGTTATAAATGGACCTATTAAAGTCGAATGATTCGTTTCTCACTCTCTTATATTTCTTCTTAGAGCGTGTGTTATAGCTCATGACTCCAATTACCGATCAATAATGAAACTCGTAGACTGACGAGTTAATTTTTTCCCAATATTTGTTATTACTTAAAAGTTAATAAATATTCACAAAAATGTTTTACAGAACAAATATTAATTAATCACGAACATGAATTAAATTACTAATACATAAGACATAAACTACCATTTGTTAATAAAAGATACAGCAATTTTAATTTTATTTGACAATCAAAACATTAAAATATGGGGGCATTGTATTTTCAGAAGCAGTGTGGATTTCTTATGTGGTTTAATTTTCTGAATTCGGTTATAAATTACAGCGCCCTCTATTGAGGTGCATCGATGTTTTCCTAGACATTTGTATAACAAGCTAACGATGACATAAAACCAACACAAACATAACTTCACTGTCCATGACATTTATTTTTCCCTACGGGAAACAAAACAAAAGCTCCTGGCTTACGGTACTCGCAATACAACTGACTTTCGTGTGAGTCCCACGAAACGGTTATTGCACTTTCCCTAACTTGAAGTTATCTTTTGTCTATATTGATAAATAATCTATTGACTCTAAAACTATACATCAAAAAAAAACTGGACGCGTACAATACAATCGTTGTCAAGTATCTAATCAACGAGCTATTGCACGTCCCGTAGTTGAAAATTGGAGAAAATATTCTCTTTAACCTATTGAAACAAAATATTGCACTTCAAAATCACTTGCCTTAGGCAAGGTTGGATGCAATACAAAATCACAGACTGTTAAAGATTCTAAACTATTTCCTTTTGGTCTATTTCTTATCTATTTAGTATTCTATTGCTATGTGCGTCGATCTCATTGCACAGATTCCCTTAACCCGCTATCACAGTGTTCAAAGGCGTCAGAATAATCGCCATTTTACAATGCGCATCAGGTACATTCTTACTTTTAGTTTGGGCGCCATCTCTGTTATGTGTGCGCTTAGTCGGCGTTCGAAATGGCTGCCGGTTAGCTGTGGAGAGACAATCAGGGCTAGGGGCCTCAACCCGCCAAATCAAACCCTGCACACAAACATCGAAAATGAGGGGGCACTGTTTTATTCACAAACTTTACTGACTCATAATTACACACAAGGGAAAACATCAACACAGAGATCTTGGTGGAAGGATCTC
The DNA here is from genome assembly GCF_963082655.1 of Stomoxys calcitrans. NCBI lineage: Eukaryota > Metazoa > Arthropoda > Insecta > Diptera > Muscidae > Stomoxys > Stomoxys calcitrans. Next base: position 162,116,473 of record NC_081553.1, on the reverse strand, counting down.
ACGCTAGCCCACCCAACCATGGTCCAAAAAGTCCGGCACATTAGATTATGTTGGACCCCGTACACCACACCTACGAAATCACACACTTACCACATTACTCTGCCCCCCCGAATTTATAAATTTACCAACACATAACTTTTTCTACTATAAACTAAGACATATCAAAATTTATTAAGATTTTTATGGGTTTGAAAATTAAAGATTTTAAATTTAATATTCCTTTTTTTTTTTTTTTTTATTTAACTTTCACTTACAATAACTAAATACACAACACAAAAAAAATAAAGAACAATACTGGTTAATTAGAAACTTTTCGGCTCACTCATTATAAGGCGAGACAAAAACGATAACCTTTATCCCTTGGCCTAAGACGCTGCTCAATTGGCGCGAATTAACAACTTGACCTATCTCCTAAAAGAGCTCTCTTAAAAGACCTTTTCTGCCCTTAGTTTGCTGCAGAATCAAATTACAACCAAAAGACCGGGAATTTAGTAATCCTCCTGGCTACCTTAAGCCTTATTATACGCAAATCCAAGTATTATTCTCTTCACACTTCTTTTTTTTTATCGTTACGCTATTTCCCATACATATTTAACACTAGATATCAATTATTTGTTTGTTTTATGATGAAAACTAATCGAATTTTTTTATTTTTTTTGTTTCCTCTCTTTTAGGTTTTTGGACGGCTGCCAGACAATATTAAAATCTCGCTTATGGGGACTTCACAGATATAGGACACAGACATAAATTGGTAAGACACAGCTTTTACCTTGATTCCGTTAACACATTGATTACAGATTGCCTTTTATTTCTTGTTTCAGGGCTGTTTATATATGGATGATCGCAGACAAAATCACACGGCTGCAGCACCTGGGTCAGGCCTCTTCAGCTCGAAGCTTACACCGCACAACCCTCTCAAGCTGAGAAATTTCGCAGCCGCCAGCAATCAGGCACAGTAAGCTCGGAAAATTGGGGCTCACTGGAGAACTTTTCCACCAATAAAAATTTCGCACTGGCCCCCTTATGCGTAGGTTGGCCAGTGCTTATCGCCACTACAGGAATCAATTTCTATTACACAGAAGAAATAACAAAAATCACCAGTCTACTTCAGATTTTACATGACATCGCCACTCACATTTAAATGTATTTACAGCAAAACACGATCAAAATAAAGTTGTTAATGATGTTCAATATTCTATTTGCCTTTACTGACACTGACAACACAGATATATTTCAATTAAATACACCGACTTTTTTCTTAAATTCACAGAACTAAGTTCGCACTATTACGTCTCCTTGGTTAATGGCTTCTCTCTCTCGCCCTGGCCAGCTTATATAGGCCCATTTTCCTCCCGCCAAATGCCAATTTTCCAAGATCGACCATTTTCCTCTAACTTTCTTTATGCCGCATTTTCATTCTTTCTCCAAAATAAACAAATTTCCTTTGCGGCCCTCTTCTCAAAGACAGGGCCGGTATTAACTATTGTGAATGCCCATTCGGAATCAACTCTGATGCCTCCCCATTTAAATAAACGGACCAACGACTTATCGGACAGATTGTCATATCCGACGGATTCCATACATATCTAAAGTCAAACACCCACTTCCATTAAACGTAATGGAAAATTAATAACGCCAAATGCGCTACGCGTTGTAGGAAAATACCTATCAAATCATTAGTCCTGGGTTCCATGAGCAAACATGTCGCTGCGAATATAAATGACATACAAATGCAATGTAATTTGTCCCGGTGTAGAAGAACTCGTCAGCGCATGATATCGATATGTGTTGCATCGTCCAATGGTATGCGGATGATTATCATTGGAAAATTTCGGTTCTAAAGGCCTGATTCAGAACAACGTGTAACATGCCGAAGCGACATGTCGCTGCTTCCATGACCCTAGTACCAACCCTGACTTACGCCTGAGTACACGCATGTGCCGTACCATACGTTGAACACTAACTATGGCCAACCCTGTCAACCATTCATTGGACATGTGCAGCCAACCTAAGCCATTTCCGCAAAACCTCACACGCCACCACCGCGACAAACCCCATACCGCTGACGAAAATTTCCATCCCATTGGATGAATATATAAAAAAAACAAAAGGTGCCAATCATCGTCTGTTCCACCAAGGCAACAAGGTGGTGGCGTGTGTAGTGGAGACCAAAGGCGGTATCATAGAAACCCCACTCTTTGGTATTAGGCCACCCACCCCCCTTATCGGCATGACTCCCCTTCTTCTGCCTTCATGCTGTTGCCGTTCGCCCTACTGTGGCCTGCAACAAGGTAGATAAATTATGAATTTTTCATCGGATTATGACGAAAGGTGGTTTACATATATGCCCTCGGATATGGTAGGTATCCAAAGTTCGGCCCGGCTGAAATTATCGCTTTTATACTTGTTATGTATATTAATGCTCCGTATCGTGGTGCAGCAAAAAGCAAACGACAGTAGCTCTGTCTTCAAGTGAGCCAGATTATGTTGCTTTAATTTTGGCGACATGAGAAGGCATTTGGTTGAAACGCATTAATATAATATGAATATAACCTCTAAAGAACAGCCAATTATAATTTATGAAGATAACGTTGATTGTATTGCCATTGTCAAAAATGTGAAATCAAAACACATTGACATAAAACAACAGTAAGGTCACGACAACTAAAAAAAAAAACCCAAATGAAAAATGTTGACTTTGAGTTTTGAGAACTCAAGATGTTTTTCTCTTTTTTTTTTTAAAAAATTGCTTCAAATCAAACAAGTTTCCAAAGAAATGAGGTTCTTAAATGGGACACATACACAGTAGAAGTTCTATACATGTTCTTCATCGACGTCCACACAGCTTTGGCAAAAGTCGTTACGGGCAACCTGCGATGTGTCAGCATGATTTCCGATCAGACAGTGACCTGTTATGACGGGCACATTGACTGAGACGTTTGTTCTAGCCGGCGTCAGCAAAGCGCAGACCTCCTCAAGTATAGATTAGGCCACATAATTTTGGAATGTTCCTAGTTCTGTGACCGCAGCCTCACAGCAGTGGTCGCAGCAATTTGTCTAGCTACAATGGCAAAGGCATTAGGTGTAGCATTAAATTCAGTTCTTCAGATTGAGTCATCCTTTGTGTGGCTGTGACGCACAAACAAGCCATCCTTTGGATGCGGTTGAGTATTGAACAGCAGGGGGACTTTTGAAGCGCTGTCCACCAGACCACAACACCATATGACAGTATAGGTGTGACAACTGCAGTATACACCCAGTGCATGACACGCGGTTGAAACTCCCAACTTTTGCCAATGGCTCTCTTGCAGGTGTATAGGGCAAGATTTGCGTTTTTCTCTGCTGACCCATTATTTAGATCTACAGATCCCAACCCTGCCGTAATTCATCTTTTAGTAAGTTAGTTATCAATAAACTTTCTTACGGTAGAGTTGATACCTAGAAACTCCGGCTCTTTCATGCTTGACGTCGGTATTTCATAATTGAATGCACCTTCAATGTCAAGAAATGCTATCATTGTATATTCCTTAACAATGAGATAACCCTCTATGTAGCCGACTAGGTCGTGAAGGGCTGTTTCAGTGGACTTGCCCTTTGTATATTCATGCTGCTGCCGAGACATAGACTATTAGGGCGAAACTCATTCGTCCCAGAATTCATCCTGAGCCTTTCTCAGCTCGCCCTTGAGTGGTTCCCATAGACCAACCAGTTCTAGGGTCCACTATGGTGGTGACTGTTTGCCCCTTGGCTTGGCAATAAGACATGCTGCCACAAGCGAGTCATTCAGGGTCTTTGTGATCCTCTTGACCATTATGTATATATCCTCAGCAGTTTGCACTTCCTTTTCTGACCTGGAAGGGAAAGTCGTGTAGAATGTGTGCCGAAGTCTATCCCAAATTGCCGTTCTTCTGTCTAGGAGAGAGACCACTTCTTCAGTATTTTCCCAAGGCTGAAACTAATATTCCGATGATCAGATAAACTATGGTCAAACAACATTCCCAGTCGCATATCCTTCCACTTAGATCTTCCGATACAAAGGTAACATCTTGTACCTGCTGCCTGTTCCTGGTAATAAAGGCAGCTATACCAGGATATGAACCGATTTAAACCATACTCGGCACATTTGTTGGAAGTGATACCAAAACATCACGTGCAAAATTTCAGTCAAATCGGACAAGAATAGCGCCCTATAGAGGCTCAAGAAATCAAGACCCAAGATCCGTTTATATGGCAGCTATATCAAAACATGGATCGATTTACAATCCCAACTGACCTACACTAAGAAAAAGTAACAAATCCGCATTTTATGGGACTAAGTTCCTAAATTGGAAGATCGGTCTAAATGGCAGCTATATCTGAATATAGTCTGATCTGGACCATATGCTGGATGGATGACGGGAGGCTAAATACAAACTTAACTTTATCTACCTCGGCACCGCCGTAACCGAAACGAATGACACCAGTTATGAGATTAAGCGAATAATAATACTGGCAAACAGATGCTACTTTGGACTAAGTAAGCAGTTTAGAAACAAGCCCACCTCTGGACAGACGAAGATTACACTTTACAAGACACTGATACTACCGGTGTTGTTATATGGTTCTGAGGCATGGGTACTTGTGAAAGCAGATGAGGCAGTGCTTGGAGTATTTAAGATAAAGATTCTTCGTAAAATATATCGACCAGTTTGCGTTATTGGAGAATATAGGCGACGTATGAACAACGAGCTGTATGAAGACGATAGCATAGTTACACGCATCAAAATACAACGGCTGCGTTTGCTAGGTAATGTTGTCAGAATGGATGAAGAAGCTCCAGCAAAGAAGTCTTTTGAAGGCAAACACGGTGGTACACGCAAACCGGGAAGACCAAAATCCGATGGAAATATCAAGTTGTGGGAGACACCTCGATACTTGGTGTCAGAGATTTTAGAATGAGCGCAGAAGATCGAGGCACTTGGAACGTTATTCTACGTTCGGCTAGTAGAACAAATATTCTGTCATAGCCAATTAAAGAAAGTAAAGTATTAAACTCCAGTGTAATCGGTTTATTAATGCAGCTTTTATGGGCTAAAGATACTTTATCCGCAGATCGGCCTTCATGACAGTTTTATTAAAATAAACCGATCTGAATCATATTTAAGTCTGATGTCGGGAGGCTTAAAACAACACACCATTTCAAATTTCATCGAAATCGGATAATAATTGCGGCTATTACGGGCTTAAGACCCTTAATTGGCATATCGGTCTGTATGGCAGCTGTATGTAAATACGATCCGAAATTGGCCATATTCGGTTTGAATATCAAGGACTCTAGTATAACTTCCTGTTCCAAATTTCAGCAAAATCGGATAAAAAATGCGTATTTTACAGGTTTAAGACTCTAATTTGCCAGATCGGTCTATATGGCAACTATATCCAAATATTGTCGGATGCGGCACCCCCAATTTAACCTGCGTATAGAAGAAGTACAAGTCTGTGCAAAATTTCAACTCAATATCTCAATTTTTATAGAAGGTGGCGTAAGAATTTTTCAAGGATCCAAAATATCTATACTTTGGGGGGTCGGAAATGGATATTTCGTTGTGTTGCCACTGGAATGACTAAATGAATAAACCCCCTATCCCATGAAGGTGGGTATAATAACATTCGAGGCGCTCTCTTACTGGTTTAATTCAATTTTGATTAGGAATGGTGAAATTTTAACGTTATTTACAGTATTACAAGAATGATAAATAAAGCAGTCGAACTGCAAGAATGTCTGCGTTTAGGAATAAAACCAATAAGGATTTATATATTGTTGCGCTGCTATTACTTTTGACCGCAACTGTATATGTTTAAATATGATTATATCCGATTTCAATAGGCAAAAATGCGTGTGTCAAATTTGAAGATGATCGAATCGAAGCTGCAACCTGTACTTTTTACACTAATTAATATGGACAGACGGACATAGCTAAGCCGGAAGGGGTTATGAGCATGGTTGCCACTCGAGAAAATTATTTAAGAAAAATCCTACCAAACCCAACCAAAACCTACCAAATGTCCAGAGGCCAAAAATGACATATATATTTTTTACCCACCACCGAAGAGTTGGTTATTTTCCCATTCCATTTGTCATTAAATTGTAGATTTTCAATTTTACAAAGAATGCATTCTAGACCGTCATTATATTCAAAGACGATCTGAAGATGTCCGTCCGTCTGTTTGTTCAACAACCTTAAGTTCAAAGGTGGTCAATATATTGATATATCACCATTTATACCGATCTCCCGATAAGAAATCTAAAGTTCATAAAAGTCTTATTTTTGCCTTGATTTCAATGAACAACCGTGCCGAATATGAATAAAGCAATTTAAGGATTTGAGTCCAGAAATAAGCTTTTACTGGCCTTTTCTCCGTGCCAATGTGTTGCATGGACCCCTCAACGTCTAAGTATCGACCAGATCTGACCATATTTGTATGTAGCTGCCGTATTGTCCAGTTTTCCGATTGAAGGCACTGAACGCACCAAAGCCTCATTTGTTGCCCTGAATTTACGAAATTTCGAAGAGATCTTAACACTTTGACTAGTTACAATCAATATCTGAGCTTACGCCTTTTTTCTCTAGTTTGAAGCAGTAAAATCCCCTCGTAACAGTATTTGGCTACTCGACATCTATGGTTTTACTTTGCACTCTTAACGAATATACAGAAACGACATGAAGTGTAATTATTTTGAATTATTTCAGCAGAATTTTTCAGTAAATAACTTGGTATTTCTGGGTGTCGGGCCACAGAAATATCCCAGGGAACTGTAAAGAGGACGAGCTTGCGAGACTGGAAACTACCCTACACATTCTGGAATTTTGTTGGTATGCCTCTAGCGACATGTAAGCTAAGTTTTCAGGTCCAGGCCCGAAGGACAATGAATGATAGATGGTCACAAAGAGGTGGCTGTGAGCATTCCAAAACTATGTGGCCTAATCTAGACTTCAAGAGATCTACTGCTTTGCTGACATTGGCCGTCATGACAGGTCACTGTCTAATCGGAAAACATGCTGACAGACTAAAGCTTGCCAGCAACGATTTTTGCAGAAGCTGTGAGGATATCGAAGAAGAAGTGACTATAGAACACCTTCTGTGTGTGTCCCGCACTAGCAGTCAGAAGGAGTCCCACTTTGAGAACCTGTCTGATTCAGCGGATGCGAACGTAGTTATTGTGCTTTTTAAAGCGATCTGGATGGTTCAAAAGGTAGGAACTAGAAGGCATCTTCCTTCTTCTGTTTCTGTGGTATCACAATTGGCAAGTGTCTAAGTGAGTTCGATGGCAGACTGTCACTTAAACCTAAACTAACCTAACTTGGTACTTATATGTTGGAAAAACCTCCCAAAAATAGAGGTTAGCCTACTTAGAGAATAAAAACCTACCAATTGTGGTAGAAACCTACCAAAAACGGCAACACTGGTTATCAGTCGTTTCGTATAATTATCGATGGGTCTATCTTCCTTCCCTCTGTGTATTACACCGTATTGGAGCAGGGTATAAAACAAAATAAAGGGTGATTTTTATACCCTTCACCATTGGATGGGGGGACTACTAATTTCGTCATTCTGTTTTTAACTACTCGAAATATTCGTCTGAGACCCCATATATTCTTGATCGTCGCAACATTTTATGTCGATCTAGCCATGTCCGTCCGTCTGTCTGTCGAAAGCACGCTAACTTCGGAAGGAGTAAAGCCAGCCGCTTGAAATTTTGTACAAATACTTCTTATTAGTGTAGGTCGGTTCGTATTGTAAATGGGTCATACCGGTCCATGTTTTGATATAGCTGCCATATAAACCAATCATGCATCTTGACTTCATGAGTCACCAGAGAGTGCAATTCTTTTCCGATTTGGCTGAAATTTTGCATGAGGTGTTTCGTGATGATTTATAACAACTGTGTTTAGTGTGGTTTAAATTGGTCCATAACCAAATATAGCTGCCATATAAACCGAACTTGGGTCTTGATTTCTTGAGCTTCTAGAGTGCGCAAATCTAATCCGATTGGAATGACATTTTGCACGACGTGTTTTGTTATGATAACCAACAACTGTGTCAAGTATGGTCAAATCGGTCCATAACCTGATATAGCTGTCATATAAACCGATCTTGGGTCTTGACTTCTTGAGCCTGTAGAGTGCGCAATTCTTATCCGATTTGAATGAATTTTTGCAAGAGGTATTTCGTAATGATATTCAACACCTGTATGGTATGGTTCAAGTATGGTTCAAATCGGTTCATAACCTGATATAGCTGTCATATAAACAGATCTTGGGACTTGACGTCTTGAACCTCTAGAGGCCGCCATTCCTATCCGATTTCGCTGAAATTTTGCATGACGTATTTTATTCTAACTTTCAACAACTGTGTCAAATAAGGTTCAAATCGGTTCATAACCTGATATAGCTGCCATATAAACCGATCTGGGATCTTGACTTCTTGAGCCTCTAGAGGTCGCAATTATTATCCGTTTTGCATGAAATTTGGTACGAAGGATCCTCTCATGACCATCAACATACGTGTTTATTATGGTCTGAATCTGTCTATAGTCCGATACAGCTCCCATATAAATCGATCTCTCTATTTTACTTCTTGAGCCCCCAAAGGGCGCAAATCTTATTCGAATTGGCTGACATTTTACACAGGTCTCCAACATATAATTTAATTGTGAGCAGAACAGAGCAAATCTTTTCTTATATCCTTTTTTACCTAAGAAGAGATGCCGGGAAAAGAACTCGACAAATGCGATCCATGGTGGAGGGTATTTAAAATTCGGCCCGGCCGAACTTAGCACGCGTTTACTTGTTTTTAGCTATTATCTTTTTGGCAACACTTGTTTAAACAGTGCACGCAAGTTTCGTGTTTTGTTTCACTGTCAAACATCTTCAGTTTGGTCTATAATTAAACCATGAACCGTCTTACAAACGGACAACGCTTGCAAATTAATGAAGTTCATCGCGCGTTTTTTTTCTTTGAGTGACGAAGCTCATTTTTGTCTCAATGAGTACGTAAATAAGCAGAATTGTCGATTTTGGCTTGAAGATCATCCAGAAGCATTGCTACAGCATCCAGAAAAAGTCACAGTTGTGTGCGGTTTATGATCATTGGACCGTACTTCTGCAAAGATGATGCTTGTAACGTAACTGTGAATGGTGAGCGCTATAATAAGATGATATCCAACTTGTTTTTGCCCGAAATGCAAGAGCTTGACTTGCATGACATGTGGTTTCAACAAAACGGTGTCACATGCCACACTGCACCAGTACAATGGACTTTCAGTTCAGTGAAGATTTTATTTTACGTTAGAGACCGGCCAATTGGACGCCTAGATCGTGCGATATAACGCCTTTAGACTATTTTTTGTAAAGTTATGTTAAAGCACATGTCTATACAGACAAGCCCGCTTTAATTGACGCATTAGAAGACAACATTGATGCATTTATTCGTGAGATACCGGCTGAAATATTGGAACAAGTAAGCCAAAATTGGCCTAAGCGGATTGACCATTTGAGGCGCAGTCGCGGTCAACTAATGTATGAAATAATCTTTAAACATTAAATAATATGGACCGTACTATCGATTCAATGAAATATTTCATGCATTTTTCTGAATTTCATGTGTTTTTTTTATAAACTTTTCCATAGCTCTTTAAAATCACCCTTTTTCGGTGAGTTTCACTATTATGAATGGCAGAAGGATTCATTATCCCTTCACTTTCACAGATGGCAAGTGGTCACAATTATCAACCAGCGTTGCCACACCGAAAAAACTTAACTCATAAAAAGTCACCCTTTGTTTTTGATAGCAACTACAGTTTCACCTTTGGTTGTCATAGCAGAATTATTTCTAAATCTGTGATAATAAGTGAAACTATATGCATTCTGTTGGCAAAAATTTGGTTATGCTAATATTTGAAAGTGGAAAATCACACCCGTTTTTGATACCAAATTGACTCATCTATGTAAATTCGCTTTGAGGGTCACCACAGAATTGATTGGAAAACTGTTATAACGGATCGCTTTTATGGTTCTTCTGATTTAATGTTTCTCAATATATAAGCTCTCAGGTGCTATCACAGGTTGTGGGAAGAATTACATATCCGACCAAATTACCAACGTGGGATTGACCATGAGATGGACCACCGTCACAAAACATTGTTTATTCGTATGGGTTTCATCATAATTAATTTAGCCAAAACCACACTCACAGCGGTATACTACAAGAATAATTCTCATATCGACATTATTTATAATGAATTTTTGTGAGGCAAGTCAGCAAAACAAAGATGGAATACATTTCCTGAGATGTTGAGAAGACGAACAAAGAGAACAACAGCAAATGGCAAAATATTATACGACCAGAAGCGGGTAGAAATATAGAGCTCGTTATTTTAACATGCAGCTTAAAATTACGTTTGTATGAACTAATTAATGACAAAGTTTTTCCTAAAAGGATTTTCTTATTCTTATCTGCAGATTAACACAACCAACTATATCACAGTCTCACCACTCTCTTGGCATTGCTCTAACCCTTCCTTTTGACTTTGTCTGAATGATAGAGGAAGAATGTAAACAAGATGTTTTTAAACATTCGTACACACACACCGGATACGGATAAGCCTTCGAAAATGTGACACATGTCAATAGCAAACCGTGTAGGGATTGGAATATGAAAAATAAAAGACAGTTGATAATTATGAGTTTGCACTGCTCTAGTAAATACATTTATGATTTACCAATGAACATCCCATCGGTTAAAAGTTCAGAAGTTCTGTTTAGGAAGGATTTTTCTAGTACTTTAAAAAGCAAGAATATGCGCACAGTGGAACAACTTCTCAATTCGTTGATTTTATTTTCTTCCACGAAATATTTATTTCTATACATAAAATGTGTGATAATTCATTGTTTACTATAGTTTTGTGTCTATTAATATATTTGTCTGTTTAGTTTGATTTTCCTTAAAACAAAATTTCAAACCGTCATGCATTTCTATACCCTACCCACAACTGTTGTAGTACCTTAAAGAACAAGAGAAGACCCATTGATAATTATACGGATCGACTCAGAATTCACTTTCTGATTTACAAATACCCAGCTGGTTAACCCCTTAAGATTTGAGTGAAGCAAATGCATTTGAATAAGTCTTATATCATTTTACACATTTATCAATCTTTTGGTGCAATTTCGTTCTTGATTAAATTAAAAATTTTTAGTAATATACAATCGGAGCGTAGGGTTATCTTTTTCTACTACAAATTGAAGTACGAAAAAAACTTTTTTTTAAGTCAGGGAAAATGTGTATTTGCTTTGTAATAGCATTTGACTGATTTCCTAGATCAATATTTCGTTTGGTATGAAGAAACCCGTCAGTAGGATTTGTTAAAAATATATATGTCTTCTAGGTTGAAACTATGCTCTTAAGAAAAAAATTGCATACCTTATGTCCCATAGCAGTTATATCGAAATATGTTCCGATTGGGACCAATAATAAATACAAGTCATTGTTCAATAGTATATAACAAATATACCGATCTGAATCATATACGACACGGATGTCGAAAAGCCTAACATAAGTCACTGTGTCAAATTTCAGTGAAATCGGATTATAAATGCGCTTTTTATGGGATCAAGACTTTAAATCGAGATATCGCTCTACATGGCAGCTATCTGAACCGATCTGTGCCATATTGAAGAAGTATGTCAAGGGGCTTATTTTAACTTACTGTCCCACACTTCGGTGACATCGGTCAATAAATGCGCCTTTTATGGGCCCAAAATCTTAAATCGAGAGATCGGTCTATATGGCAGCTATATCCAAATCTGAACCGATTAGGGCCAAATTGACGAAGGATGTCCAAGGCCTAATGCAACTTATCGTCCCAAATTTCAGCAAAATCGGATAATAAATGTGGCTTTTATGGGCCTAAGACCCTAAACCGGCCGATTGGGGCCTATATCTAGATATAGTCCGATATGGCCCATCTTCGAACTTAACCTCATTATGAACAAAATAAGAATATTTGCAAAGTTTCAGCTCAATATCTCTATTTTTAAAGACCGTAGCGTGATTTCAACAGACAGACGGACGGACATGATTTTTACGATCGTTACGTATAATAACTCCGCTTCATATATTTCTGAGAAATGGAGACATCCAACTGTTACAACAAAACACTCTTGTCCAAATGCTACCAAATGCTAAAGCAATTGTCGATTGCCATAAGAGTAAGTTATCAATGTAAGCATATGGCAGCTTACACTGTTTGCGGCGTGCCGTTCCATTCATACACACGTTATGCGCTAAATTTATTCGGTCTTGAAATGATTCTTACCAGCAGATATTGTCCGGCTGCAGATCGTAGGGTTATGGGTTTCTTTTACAAATAGAAGTAAAAGTTATTTTTGGGAAACATTTAATATCACTCGAGGATAACTACGACAGTGACATCCAGTAGGCGGATGATGATCTGTGTCTGTTTCCAATGGAGCGGCAGATCTAGAGCCCGGGAGTAGGCATAGAATGGACTCCAGAGACCCAACAGTTGCGGTGGTGGTATCAGGCCGTAGCATGTTGTCTGCTACCGAGACTTTGACTGGTGGAGCGGCTGCGCCAGGGTCCACCCCAAAGGCTACACTTCAAGATTCGGCACCGCAGTCCGCCAAAAAGCGGCGGTCACCTGGCAAAAGCACAAAGCGAACAATAGTAATATGGGTTCAAGGGCCTTTGCCAATGTCGCAAAGCACAGCTTGGTTATGGTAGTTATCGACATGGGAGAAGAACTAAGAACAGTTGGAGTGGGATAAGCAATGGACTGTCAACTGTATACTCCGAAATCCTTTAGGAATTACCTGGGCCTCCTCCAGTCTGTAACAATGCAGGCTGGTATCTGGGCCGTTTCGAACGAATTCCTTTCGGTGATAAATTATCAGTTGATATGATTCGTTTTCTCCTCCTAATGCTGGCAACATTTGTGAGGTACTATGCCATGTAAAACTTCTCTCCAAAGAGGTGTCGTACTGGGGCACGCTGTTCGGGCTCGGCTATCAAAAGGAGACCCTTTATCATTGAGCTTAAACTTGAATCGGACAGCACTCATTGATATGTGAGAAGTTTGCCCCTGTTCCTTAGTGGAATTTTTATGAACAAAATTTGCATTTTGAAATGAATCGTTGCACCCTTAAGAAGATTGGCGAGATCTGGCCAGGCGCTCCGCTGGATTTAGTTTCTGCAGATAAATCTTCACCATTACAATGCCGCTTCGATGGCAATAAAGGTCCTTCTAATGGTAGGAAGATTTGACGTTGTTATTATCCAGGAACCATGTGGAGAAATAATTCGCGGACTAAGAAATCTTGAATTTAAACGACTTAAGAGTATGGCGAACGGGAGACACAGAGCCTGTATTCTTACAAAAGTAGTCTTAATGGTTTTCTTCTTCAAGCGCTAAGTTTTGAAGATTTAGTAGTAGCCAGCCTTGAAATGAAAAGGTCTGATTACTGGCTGGCTTCTCTATACATGGCACACGATTCGTAGATGCCGCTTTAAGGCGTGTAGTTGCTGGTTGAAGCCGCTTCTGTAGGGAAAATAACCTCATTGTAGGACGTGATGCTAATGCACATTACCAAATATGGGGAAATTTGAATATAAACAAAAGCGGTGAGCTGCTCATCGAATATATTTTAAGTTGTAATATGGCGATTTGTAAAAAAGGTAATAAACCGACCTTTAATACAAGGAACAGGCAGGAGGTACTAGATGTTACCTTTGTATCGGATGATATAAATGGAAGTATATGTGACTGAGAAGTGCTGGATGACCACAGCTTCCCAGGTCATCGTTATATTAGTTTCAGCCTTGGAGAAAATACGGCAGAATTGGTCTATCGGCTTAACAGAAAAAAGGCGGATTGGGATAAATTTCGGCACACATTCTGCACTACTGTCATTTGAAGATACCATCTTTACTTTAAAGACTCACTTCTTTGGCTCGCAATTATTACTAAAATTCAGCAATTCTGCAAGGAAAAAATATTTGTCTTAGTTAATGTTTTTTATACCCTCCACCATTGAATGGGAGTATACTTATTTCGTCATTCTGTTTGTAACACCTCGAAAATAAGTCAATCTAGCCATGTCTGTCCGTCCGTCCGTCTGTCTGTCGAAAGCACGCTAAATTTCGAAGGAGTAAAGCTAGGCGCTTGAAATTTTGCACAAATATTATTTATTAGTGTAGGTCGGTTGGGATTGTAAATGGGCCACATCGGTCCACGTTTTGATATAGCTGTCATATAAACCGATCTTGGGTTTTGACTTCTTCAGCATTTAGAGGGAGAAATTCTTATCCGATTTGCCTGTAATTTTGCAAGCGGTGTTTTGGTATTACATTCAACAACAGTGCTAAGCATGGCCTAAATTGGTTCATAACCTGATATAGCTGCCATATAAATCGATCTTGGATTATGACTTCTGGAGGCCGCAATTCTCATCCGATTTTGCTAAAACTTTGCAAGAGGTGTTTTGTTATAATTCGCAACAACTGCGCATAGTATGGCGCAAATCGGTAAATAACCTGGTGTAGCCGCCATATAAACCGAACTGGTATATTGATTTCTTGAGCCTCTAGAGGGCGCAATTCTCATCCGATTTGGCAGACATTTTGTACAACTGCTTCTCTTATGACCTTCAACATACGTGTCTAATATGGTCTGATTCGATCCATAGCTTGATACAGCTCCCATATAAACCGATCTCCCGATTTTGCTTCTTGAACCCCAACAAGGTGCAATTCTTATCTGAACGGACTGAAATATAACATAATGACTTCTGCAGTGTTCATCATTCAATTCATTTATGGTCCGAATCAGACTATTACTTGATAAAGCTCCACTAACATAACAGTTCTTATTCATTATTCTTTGTTTGCCTTAAAAGAGATTCCGCGCAAAGAACTCGACAAATGCGATCTATGGTGGAGGGTATATAAGATTCGTCCTGGCCGAACTTAGCACGCTCTTGCTTGTTTTGTATTCATCGTCTTAGATTAAAGCCCTCGTTTTTTGTTGATGGTGGGTTGCCTAATAGTTAGTTGGTTGTGTTATTTTCGTGCGCTATTGTTTCATTTTCTTTGTTCTAGAGATTCTACTTTAGTATCCGTTCCGACAGCCCAGGTAAGAGATTATTAGTCGCTGATTGTTTTCCTTGTTTCTTTGGGTGTTTTATAGGTTGTTTTTAGTTGTTATACCCACCACCATAGGATAGAGATGCACTAATCTAGTCATTCCGTTTGTAACACCTCGAAATATTGATCTAGGGGCCCATAAAGTATATAGCGGTCCAACGCATAGAGCTAGCCGCCTGAAATTTTGCACCGATGATTAATATTGATGTAGGTCGTTGGTAGTTGTAAATGGGCCATATCGGTTCAGATTTATCTCCTATATAAACCGATCTCCCGATTTGACTTCTTGAGCCCTGGAAGCTTCAATTTTTGTCTGATATTGCTGAAGTTTTGCGTGTCATTTTCTGTTATGACTTGTGCTAAGTACGGTCCAAATCGGTCTATTATCTGATATAGCTCCTCCCAATTTGACTTCTTAAGCCCTTGCCAGCCGCAATTGTTGTCGGATTTGGCTGAAATCTTGCTTGGGATGCTATGTTATGATTTCCAACAACTGTGCCAAGTACGGTCTAAATCAGTTTATACCCTGATATAGCTCCCATATAAAGAGGTCTCTCAATTATTTCTGTTCGGTTCGTAGAAGCTTTAATTTTTTATGGTTTGGCAGAAGTTTGGTATATAGAATAAATGTATGCCTTTCAACTAAATTGATTTTGTATACATTTTTAGCAGAATCCATGGTTATGGGTTCCCAAGATTAGGCCCGGCACGAACTTCGCACGCTTTTATTTGTTGGTGGTGAATTCGTTAATTTCTTAATGCTACTTATCCTTTTTCCTTAAGCTTTTGACGTTTATTGATAATGCCAGCACCCTAATTGTAGATTTCTTCGCCATATTAATAAATGTCCTTATGGAAGATTATCTGTTTTTCCGAAGCATTGTCCTTTTGGTATATAACAATTGCGTCCAAGTATGCTAATTGATTGTACTATTTCAAAACCTTTGTGAAGTGGATTTGACAGTTATAAAGGGTGATTTTTTTGAGGTTAGGATTTTCATGCATTAGTATTTGACAGATCACGTGGGATTTCAGACATGGTGTCAAAGAGAAAGTATGCTTTGACATTTCATCATGAATAGACTTACTAACGAGCAACGCTTGCAAATCATTGAATTTTATTACCAAAATCAGTGTTCGGTTCGAAATGTGTTCATTCACCGTAACGTTGCGTCCAACAGCATCTTTGAAAAAATACGGTCCAATGATTCCACCAGCGTACAAACCACACCAAACAGTGCATTTTTCGGGATGCATGGGCAGTTCTTGAACGGCTTCTGGTTGCTCTTCACTCCAAATGCGGCAATTTTGCTTATTTACGTAGCCATTCAACCAGAAATGAGCCTCATCGCTGAACAAAATTTGTCAAAATTTGAACACATTTCGAACCGAACACTGATTTTGGTAATAAAATTCAATGATTTGCAAGCGTTGCTCGTTAGTAAGTCTATTCATGATGAAATGTCAAAGCATACTGAGCATCTTTCTCTTTGACACCATGTCTGAAATCCCACGTGATCTGTCAAATACTAATGCATGAAAATCCTAACCTCAAAAAAATCACCCTTTATAAGTTCCATACGCGTATTGCCACCGTCTAATTTACCTTGAAGCTTTTAGTGATAGCAAATAATTCATCGGCACATTTCGGCTGAATTTTTGGTTCAGATTCCCTCTTATTTATAACTTCATCCGAATGTTGCTGAATTATTGTGTCCACTTTTACCGAAGAAGCCACAGCAGCACTTTCATTGTCCATTGGTTTTGTTCATTTTGTAAATAAGTCTTTAGTATTTTTCATATTTTTCCAGTATTTCCCCATTCACTTCTATCACTTTTATGGCATCTATACAAATAGACGGAAAGCGTTTACAAGAAAGAGTCAACTAGTTTGCATAAGTAATTATAAAATATATTTTCTTTTATACCTTCCACCATAAAATAGAGCATACTAATTTCGTCATTCCATTCGTAAAATGCAAATTTTGCGCTTGAACATTCCACAAAGGAACAGGGACATAGAGGGGTATTCCATTCGTAACACCTCGAAATATGCGTCTAAGACCCCATGAAGTATATATATTCTCGTCATCTAGCCATGTCCGTCTAAAAGAGGCGCTCGAAAACTTGCACAAATACTTCTTACTGTGTAGGTCGGCATATAAATCGATCTGTCGATTAGACTTCTTAAGCTTCTAGAGTGCGCAATTCTTATCTGATTTGGCTGAAACTTTGCACATGTAGTTTTGGTATGACTTCCTACACCTGTGCCAAGTATGATTTAAATTAATCTATAACCTGATATAGCTCCCATATAAACCGATCTTGGCGTCTTGAGCCTCTAGAGGGGGCGATTGTTATCTAATTTCGCCGAAATTTTGTACATGTCGTTTTAGTAATACTTCCAACCACAGTATGGTCTAAATCGGTTCATAACCTGCCATAAACCAATCTCCCAATTTGGCTTTCTGATCCTCTTTAGGGCGCAATTTTTCTCCATTTTCTGAATTTTTAGAGGTGGTGTTTTCCTATGACAAGCACAGAACATATTCGTCATTAACTAAAGGGTGATTTTTTTGAGGTTAGGATTTTCATGCATTAGTATTTGACAGATCACGTGGGATTTCAGACATGGTGTCAAAGAGAAAGATGCTCAGTATGCTTTGACATTTCATCATGAATAGACTTACTAACGAGCAACGCTTGCAAATCATTGAATTTTATTACCAAAATCAGTGTTCGGTTCGAAATGTGTTCATTCACCGTAACGTTGCGTCCAACAGCATCTTTGAAAAAATACGGTCCAATGACTCCACCAGCGTACAAACCACACCAAACAGTGCATTTTTCGGGATGCATGGGCAGTTCTTGAACGGCTTCTGGTTGCTCTTCACTCCAAATGCGGCAATTTTGCTTATTTACGTAGCCATTCAACCAGAAATGAGCCTCATCGCTGAACGGTGAATGAACACATTTCGAACCGAACACTGATTTTGGTAATAAAATTCAATGATTTGCAAGCGTTGCTCGTTAGTAAGTCTATTCATGATGAAATGTCAAAGCATACTGAGCATCTTTCTCTTTGACACCATGTCTGAAATCCCACGTGATCTGTCAAATACTAATGCATCAAAATCCTAACCTCAAAAAAATCACGCTTTAGATATTGCTCATATAAATTTGAAAAGGCCATTCAAAGAACTTGTCAAATGCGATCCATGGTGGAGGGTTTATAAGATTCGGCATGGTCGAACATAGCACGCTTTAGCTTGTTTAATGTTAAATCCCTGTAATATTATAATGGCGAGAAATATTAAATAAAGTTTAAATTACAGACCTAAAACAAAACCAACTGAAAACATATTTTTAACATTTTGAATAATTTACAAGTAAGAGAGTGCTAAGTTCGGCCGGGCCGAATCTTCCATACCCTCCACCATGGAACGCATTTGTCGAGTTCTATTCGCGGTATCTCTTTTTAAGCAAACAAAGAATAATTGAATAAGAACTGTGTATTGGAGCTATATCAAATTATAGTCCGATTCGGACCATAAATGAATGTTGAACATTATAGAAGACATTGTGTAATAATTCAGTTCATTCGGATAGCGACTTGTAGGGGCTCAAGAAGCCAAATAGGTTTATATGGGAGCTGTATCAAACTAATGATCGATTCAGACACGTATACTGAAGGTCATGAGAGAAGCCGTTGTACAAAATTTTTGCCAAATCGGATGACAATTGCGCCCTCTAGAGGCGCAAGAAATCAAGACTCCAGATCGGTTTATATGGCAGCTATATCAGGTTATGCACAGTTATTGGAAGTCATGACAAAACGCCTCATGCAAAATTTCAGCCAAATCGGATAAGAATTGCGCTCTCCAGTGGCTCAAGAAGTCAAGATGCAAGTTTATGTGGCAGCTAAATCAGGTTATGCACCGATCTGAGCCATACTTAGCACAAATATAGGAAGTCATGACAAAACACCTCATGCAAAATTTCAGCTAAATCGGATAATAATTGCGTCCACTAGTGGCTCAAGAAGTCAAGACCCCAGATCGGTTTATATGGCAGCTATATCAAAACGTGGACCAATATAGTCCATTTACAATACCAACCGACCTACACTAATAAAAAGTATTTTTGCAAAATTTCAAGCGGCTAGCTTTACTCCTTAGAAAGTTAGCGTGCTTTCGACAGACAGACGGACAGACGGACGGACATGGATAGTTCGACTTAAAATGTCATGACGATCAAGAATATATATATATATTTTATGGGGTCTTAGACGAATGTTTCGAGGAGTTACAAACAGAACGACGAAATAACAATAGTATACCCCCATCCTATGGTGGAGGGTATAAAAATCGATAGTATGATCTGTGTAATCAAGTTATATTACATTTATTGTCATTATAACAGTCATTCCAGACCATAATTTAATACTGTTCTGATCCGAAAGTTTTTTATTGAGATGTGACAGTTTTGACATCATCACGGTACACCTTTCATTGAAGTTCATCTGTGATCGAGGGTATGCATAGTTCGGACTGATGATTATATTTATATTGTACACAGTTTTTTGAAAGCTCCCACCGCTCCAAAGGATAATTTACTTTACTTTAATTTGCTATGACAGAACATTTGTTCCCATTATAGGAACATAGAATAGGGTTTCAAGCGCCTCAATCTTCCGTGCTTATTCTAAAACCTCTGACACCAAGTTTCGAGATGTCTCCCACAACTTTATCTTTCCATTGGACTTTTGGTCCTCCGGGTTTGCATGTACCACCATGATTGACTTCAAAAGACTTCTTTGCTGGAACTTCTTCATCCATTCTGACAACATGACCTAGCAAACGCAACCGTTATATTTTGATACGTATAACTATGCTATCGTCGTCATACAGCTCATGGTTCCTACGTCGCCTATATTTTCCATTAACGCAAACTGGCCCATATATTTTACGAAGAATCGTTCTCTCAAATACATGCCTCAGAACCATATAACAACGCGGGTAGTATCCGAGTCTTTTAAAGTGTAATCTTCGTCTGTCGAGAGGTGGCCTAGTTTCTAAACTGTTTGTTTAATCCAAAGTATAATCTGTTTGCCAGTACTATTCCTCACTTCATCTGTCATTTCTTTCGGTTACTGCGGTGCCGAGGTAGATAAAGCTTCTGACTATCTCAAAATTGTGGTTCCCAACTTTCTCCATCTCTTATCTCCATTTTCTGTCAAACCCATTTTTACACATTCTCTTTCGATTCTTTCTAAGGCTGCAGTGAACGAACTATGATGTCGATGTCGTCGGCATAGGCGAGTAGCATGTGTTCTCTTGTGAGCAGCGTGCCATATCTATTCACATCTGCATCTCGTATAATCTTCTCTAGCAGGATATTAAAGAGATCACAAAATAGGCTGTCTCCTTGTCTGGAGCCTCATTTGGTATTGATTGGTTCGGAGAGATTCTTTCCTATCCTTACTGAGGAACGCGTTTCAGCAAGTGTCATCTTGCAGAGTCTTATTAATTTTGCAAGGAACGTATAGGGCTATCGAAAGAGGCTTTGTAGTCAACAAAGAGATGGTAGGGGTTGATTTGTCCTTCTCGGGTCATTTCCCGGATTGGGAGCAGTGTGAATATCTGGTCTATGGTCTATACCAATAACTATCTTGTCCCCTTCAAAGTAATCATCCTCAGATATTTTTCCGTTTTCTCCAATCCTCGAAACACTTCTGAAACCCGCTTTTTGGTACACAAAACTTAATACAGTTTCTTCGAACCATTTTTTCGTACAGTAAATCGGACAAAAATTTCGGCTTGTAAGTACTCAAGAAGTCATATCGGATCATCGATTTATATGGGAACTATATAAGATTATAGACCGATTTGGACGGTACTAAAAACAGTTGTTGGAAGTTATAACAGAATACTACATGCAAAAATTCAGCCATATCGGATAAAAATTGCGGCTTGTGAGGGCACATGACGTCAAATCGGGAGATCGCTTTAAATGAAAGCTATATCTAAATCTGAACCGATATGGCCCATTTGCAACCATCAACGACCTACATCAACGTTTAGTATATTTGCAAAATTTTAAGCGGCTAGCCGTTTGGAAATTTCATGAGGTGTTTTGTTATGAAATCCAACAACTGTGCTAAGTATGGTTCAAATCGGTTCATAAACTGATATAACTGTCACATAAACCGATCTCGGGTCCTGATTTCATAGGCTGACATGCTAACATCTGCGCTACGGTGGCATACTAGACGCCTGCGAATATCTTTGAAATGCATGCTTAGCACGCTTTTAGTTGTTATTTTTTTTCAGCTGAATGAAAGGGGGCCTACTTCTTATTGCTGAGTCCGAAAGGCAAACCGCAGTGCGACATCTCTCTGGGGTTTGAGAATCTTTTGTATGGCATAGAACCTCATCAATGTCGCCAGCATAAGCAGGGGTTAACTACCGCTGATGTCATAGGCTGGCATGCTAACATCTGCGCTACGGTGGCATGCTAGACGCCTGCGAATATCTTTGAAATGCATGTTGGTCGTGGCCTACCTGCACAAGCTATTCTCATAACAATACTAATGAGCCATATGCTCCGCCAAAGACTGAAACGCATTAAATGTGACGATGTTGAATGAAGTTCCACGGTTCTTATCCACCACCCGGAGCAAGGGAAGTATTAACACTCGACATATTCGAATACATCGAGTACTGTTGGATCCGAGTGACTTTATGATGTTCCAGCACACGGCACTCTGCTCGTCATCCGCCATCAGTGTGAGTACATTAAAAACGAAAGGTAACTTTAACGGTAATATACGCGCTGTAAAAAAGCGGACAAGAACTACAGGCATGGGGCCTGTAGGAGTGAGGAGTGTACTCATTTCTCTTTTATATGTCATTTGAGGCATATTAAAATGTTCTTAATTACACAACAGGAAACGTATCAAGGAGATGTGTTCCTTCGGATACATCAGTGAGCAACCGCATCCTTTTCTGCTGCACACTTACACTTACATACACCACTACTATCTAAAGCTCTTCCCCAACCAAGTGAGGGCGATGGCAAAGGCTAGTAGCAGCGCTGAGTATTGCTATCGGTGTCAGCTGCTGCTTACGTATGCATGATGTACATTAAAATTCAAAAAGTCATCTGGGCCGGAAATGCTTTCGCGTGCTCCAAATACTCTTCAAAGCAGCCGAAAGAAGGTGAATTAAATAGGAGCTAAAATAAAAAAACAAAACAAAAACAGACAGAAAATCCAAAATTGTATGCACTTATGGCTACGGCAAAGCAGGAAATTCGGTTAAACTTCAAATTGGCCCCGAATAATACACAATAAAAAATAACAATTTTAGCAAATACCAGGCTTTTATGTCCAACAACAGCTTTGACGCACTGAACATCTTGAGCAGCCGACGAAAAATGTAATTTGTTTTATTTTATTACGGATTTTATTATCTCAGGTACATGGAATACATGACATTCACTTTCTAATCTCACCACCCAGTGAGCGACGCAGGGTGAGTCGATTATGGCAGATGGGCTTATTTCAGGCATGGGCCATCCACTGGCTGGCTGATTCTATGGAGGCATTTCACTTTTATGTGCCAATAATAAAATATTAATGTCACCGGAAACAATCATAATAAATTTATTGGTCGGCGCAAGTAGCAACGCTGGACGTTCGTCCGACACAGCTTGGTGGGGTAGTTTTGATTTGCATTGGCCATAACGTGTAGGACAATAATAACCGCACAATCTGACCCTTGACGTCCATTCATAGAATACGCAATAAAAACTACGTTAGCCACAAAACAATAACGAAATGACAAAGTTTTCCTAATGCAAACACAATTGACGAAGTACACCAGGCTTGTTGGAGGGCAAAAGGGAACGTAGATGAAGGCTTATTGTTGCCTTCGACATGGCGAGTTTCAATGGTCCTTTGGACGCAAGTGAAACAAAAACAATATTGGCATCTTGATGGAAAAGAAACACTTGGAAGAGTGAAAGATAAACACGAACAAGAAAAATCTGTTTCAGGGAAAACAATCCGCTCCGTTATCCTTACGCATTCCATGCACCACACAGCTCGAACTTTGCGATTGCTGCAGCAATTTTGCGTTACTGATTCCATCTCTAGTCCCTAATACTCTGCTGAACACGAACAAAGTGAAAACTTTCGAAAGAAGAAAAGTTGCCATCAAACTGCTCCCCGAGCGAATATTACAGGTTGTGTGGTTGCAGTGTGCAGGCCATCGCAATATTTGTCCAGGCAAAAGAGAAAATACAAAGAAAAACAAGTGCTTAGCCAACCGGGTCCACTTTAATGGCTTGAATTGGGTTTTCATAGCAAAAAAGCAATAATGTGCTTCTAAACACAATTAATTCAGAAAGTAATACGAAAACGCACAAACAACAGACATTTCAAATAAAAACACACGAAAACAAGACAACTTGGAAGATAATGTTTTCCAAGAGAGTGGGCTAGTTTAAAGAAAATCCTAATCTTTTTACATAAACATAGAACTTGGCAAAAGTGCCAAGCCATATACTCTTAACAGGGAGTTGATGTACAATTGTGCTTAAAACAAATACCACGAGTGCTAAGTTCGGTTGGGACGAATCTTGCATACCCTCCTCCTTGGATCGCGTTTGTCAAATTCTTTGCACGGTAAACTCAACTTAAAATCAAACAAACATTTTGGAAAGGGAAAGAATGGCAATTCTTGCCTTATACCGCTGCAAGAGAGCCATAAGTAAAAGTTGGGGTTTAAACAACGTGTTGTGCACTGGGTATATGCTGAAGTTGTCAGACCTATGTTGCTATATGGTGTTGTGGTATGGTGGATGGCTCTTCAAAGTCCACCTATTCTTTAATACTCAGTCGGATCCAAAGGATGGCATGCATGAATGCGACGGCTGGCAAACAAATCTTCTCAGACAGCCAGGCAGGGGAACGTATTTCAAAGACTGCCATCGACTGTCACAGATCTCTCAACGAGATGGGTACCGAGCCACAAAGGTACCTCAGGAAATTGTGGAGCGGACGAGCTTGCGAGACTAGGAGCTACCTTATACATTTCAGGGGAACTAGAATCTGTGGGTATGCGACATGAAAGCTAAGTCGTCAGGATCAGGCCAGAAGGGAAACTTATGATAGATGGTCACAAAGCAAGAGCATTCCAAAACTATGTGGCCTAATCTTGACCTGAAGAGGTCTACCGTTTTGCTTTCGGTGTCTAAAAGAGACGTCTTTGTCTTGAAAGGTCATTGTCTGGCCGGGAAACATGCATGAGGGTTGTCAGTAACGACTTTTGCCGATGCTGTGAGGATGACGAGGAAGAAGAGACTATTGAACATCTACTGTGTGTGTGTCCCACACCAGCAGTCAGATGGAGATCCACTTCAGGTTCTCATTTCTTTGAGAACTTGTCCGACTTAACGGATGTGAACATTTATTACGGAACCTTATATGAGTCGGCGCTGGCCGTGCTATTCTAAACCTAATGTAGCAATGGTCAGAGTAGTAGTGCTCCGTGGACACCCTACCTGAACGTCATCTAGAACCTTTTCCCCAATCTTATTAACAGAGGTAGCTGTATTATCAATATTAAGTGTTATTAAGTCGTTAGTAATCAAAAATTCTGCCAGGGCTTGGCCCCGCTTATTAATGTTGGTAATACTCTACGAAATTTGGTGAGGGATTGCATCGCACCCTATCAGTACCTCATTTCCTGACAGTTTTGCCTTCCTAACTAGCCGTTGCAACTCCGACATGGGTGGCATTGTCGGAGAGTCGAGAGACAGATGAAGTGACCGTCTCCCTGTCTCATCACTCAATGATGATGTTTTATGTCTAGTCTGATCGGCGTGACGCATAACGACACCACTTGGTAGAGAAGTTTTATAATAACGCGATACCTCACTAATGTAGTCAACATTAGTAAGGGGACAACCACCGCTAAAAATTGTGTCTTATGTTCACGCCTGGATTTGAATCCAAGCGTTCAGCGTCATAGGCTGACATGCTAACCTCTGCGCCACGGTGGCCTCCACATACAGAGTTTACGCTCTAGTCTTGACAAATACGCATAACAAGGAGCACTTTGACTGTTTAAAGGCCTGGCTAGTTTACAGTGTATAAAATGCTCCATAATTTTGCACAAATTAGTAAAATTGTACAATATTACTATTGGTATCGCTTATACGGTAAATTATTATTGCTTTATTTCCCAATGTGTTGGTTATGACCTTAAATCTTCATCTTCGGAAAATCTTAGATGATAAGTATCCATACACGACAATGTCTCTGAGGGTCATATCAAAATTTTTCCCACATTTACATGTATGTGTAAAATGTTGTTAATAAATACATATTTGTACGTGCCTACGAATCCTTTTGATGTTACCATCGATGGTCGATGCTCTTCGTTCATAACTTGAAGAACTCATGCTTTTATTGCTGTAGTCTTCATTGCTTGGGCTGCTGTTGTATTACCTTGCGTTTCAAGTAACTTGGAGGAACTTAATTTGCTAAAACCCCACTTAAGCTTCAACAAATCCCGAAGGATTAGGAATTATGTTCTTTACGAATATATGGTCGGGCTTATGCACAAGGATGTATTGAATTTATTTTAGTGAACATTAATGTCACATTTTGGGAGCAACTAACAAAGACATGAAACTGGAAGGAGGACGCACATTGTGGTGAAATATTTAATTCGATTAGCAGAAACAATCGGAAACGTGAGTCGAACTTGATGGTAATGAGGCAGTTGTTTAGCAAATTATCCTAACAAAGGAGCACTTATGAAATGCTATTCAACTGGCATATGTTCTATTTAATATTAAATGGAGGTTAACAGCTTACGCTTCATAAATGATCATTATACCAAACAAAGAAAATTGCAATATGTGCACATCGATCTTACAGACCTGCATAAAAAGGTTTTTTCCGGTAGATCAATATATAACCTGATATGGCTGCCATATAAACCGATCTGGTATCTTGACTTCTTCAGCCTCTAGAGGGCGCAAATGTCATCCGACTTGACTGAAATTTTGCACGTAGTATTTTGGTATTATCTCCAACTGCGCTAAGTATGATTCAAACCGGTTCATAATCTGGTATAGTCGTCATATAAACCGACCTTGGATCTAGACTTCTAGAGCCAATAAAGAGCGCAATTTTCATACGATCTGGGTGAAATTTTGTATGAGGTGTTTTGTTATGACTTCCCATAAGTGTGCTAAGAATGGCGCAAATCGATTCATAACCTGATATGGCTGCCATATAAACCGATCTGGGATCTTGACTTCTTGAGCCTCTAGAGGGCGCAATTGTCATCCGATTTGGCAGAAATTTTGCACAACGGCTTTTCTCGTGAGCTTCCACATATTTACTTCTACAATATTCAGCATAAATTTATGGTCCGAATCGGACTATAACTTGATATAGCTCCAATAGCATAATTCAATATTTTATTGTTAGCCTAAAGAGAGATACCGCGCATAGAACTCGATAAATACGATCCATTGTGGAGGTTATATAAGATTCTACCCGGCCGAATTTAGCCCGCTCTTACTTTTTAAGCATATAGAGAGAGCGCAGTTCTTATCCGATTTGGCTGAAGTTTTGCACGATGAATTTTCCTGTGACCTCCAACAGATGTACCAAAAATGGTTCGATTTGATCCAAGCCGTAAATTCTTTCTTACAATTTTCATTTAAACATATAAAAATCAAAAGGGCAAACCATGACAATAAAATTAATGGCAACAATAAATTAATTTTTTGATCCGATTTGTCTTCTTCATAATATGTCTTTCTGACCACTGTGCAATCAGAGAACTACACAAAACTCAATACTTGGCACTCAATAGACACTTATGTAAAACATTCAATATATACTTATTTTTGTACCCTCCACCATAGGATGGTGGAAATATTCCTCTGGGTATTCTAAGTATTTATGTATATATTCTTGATCGTCATGTCGTTTTAAGTCGATCTAGCCATGTTCGTCCGTCTGTCTGTCGAAAGCACGCTAACTTTCGAAGGAGTAAACCTAGCTGCTTGGAATTTTGCATGAATACTTCTTATTAGTGTAGGTCAGTTGGGATAGTAAATGGGCCATATCGGTCTATGTTTTGATACACCTGCCATATAAACCGATCTTGAATCTTGACTTCTTGAGCCTCTAGAGGTCGCAAATTTTGTACAACGACTTCTCTCATGACCTTCACCTTGGGTGTCGATTATGGTCTGAATCGGTCTTTAGTCTGTTACAGCTCCCATCTCTCCCTATTTTACTTATTGACGATAACTTGATGTTATAGCTCCAATATCATAGCAATTCTTTTCTTTTATCATATGTTTCCCTAAAAGAGATACCGGGAAAAGAACTCGACAAATACAATCCATGATGGAGGGTGTATAAGAATCGGCCCGGCCGAACTTAGCACGCTTTTACTTGTTCATCCTATTTCTATGAAATATGGCACAGTCAGTTCCGGCACCCCTCTAAACCTTTTTGTTGAATATCGTCCAGATCGGACTATATTTGGATAAAGCTGCTATATAGACCGATCGAAATACTCTGGATATTGCCCATATCAATTAACATTGTAATGGTCGTCAATAGAAGGAATTTAATAAATCGATTTCAACATAAATATTAACATTTTTATCTCAAATACACCAGAATGTTTATTAAATATTCCATTTTTCTCTATTGTTGAGAAATACTTAAACTGAACAAGTTTATTGTTCGATATTTCCAATTTTGTTGTGCCTGCTCTTCATCTATTCCCTTATCTGCTCCGAAAAAGTTTATGCAACTAGAAACTTGGCATTTGCTTTTAGTCAAGCTTAAGTCTGCACAACTATGAATGGGGCTTTGCACGGACAAATAATTAACTGTCCTGTTGTTGTCTTCTTATGCTGTTGATTTCATCATAACTGGTTGGGCTTCTAGCTTGCCTTCCCTTTACCGGGATTTTCCCTTTAGGCCGGCTTCGCTTGTGCGTGGGTGTGTATGTATATAAAAGTCGTTGTTGTCCTAGAAAGGTACTTAAGTTCTTAAGTTGAACTATTTGTTTTGTCGCCCAATTCGAACTTTTTCTGGATGGTTCATGACTTGTGGAGCCATTGGCTCTTAAAGTTCTGACTTTAGTGGTATAGCCACGTAGTGTTTATGAAACGTTTTCTGGCCCACAATTCATTTCGATTCGAAGTTCCTTTGTTGGTGTTGTCTCTCTTCGCTTTTGTTTTGTTTCCCATTATTTTTTTATTGTTTGTACTTTCGCTACAGGGTATTCGGTGCGAGAAATGCAAACAAAAATTTGAGCATTATATCCTGGTTTTCGGTACTTGATCCTTTAACTAATTCCTAATATCGACTGTGGTAATGGAATATGCAAAAATAAATTGTTTTGGTCTTCTTGCATTGATAATATCTGGAAGTAATGGTGCAAAAGTCCAAAACTTCACATTGAATATAACAACCAATATATTCGTTTTGATGGCGTCATTTGTTTTAATTTGATAGTATGATATTTTTTAACGACTTTTAACTCATTGAAAAAGTCATGCTGATAAAAGAAAACACTGAATGCTTCGAAGCTAATTTTTGTTTTGCTATTTCAGCAATAGTTGATCCTTTTGTTTGCAAAATGTTTGCAATAGCAAGCTGCCTGCTGAAAATTCTGTTGATTACTGAAAATGTCTGCCAATCAATTAATTATGGGGTTGAAAGGTGGTATACCACAAATCAAAGAACAATTTTTTCTGGTAAATAAACAGAAAGTTTACGTTATCTTAAGCTACTATCTTGTTTATCCTATATTAAATACATTTATTCTTATAACAAATCAATTCGATTAAAAAAAGCATAATAAATTGCAAACAATTTAGTATTTATGAATTCCAAATGATAAATTAACAAGTAAAAACGTGCTAAGTTCGGCCGGGCCGAATCTGTTGTACCCTCCACCATGGATCGCATTTGTCGAGTTCTTTTCTCGGCATCTCTTCTGAGGCAAAAAAAAAGGATATAAGAAAAGATTTGCTCTGCTATTAGAGCGATATCAAGAAATGGTCCAGTTTGGACTACAATTAAATTATATGTTCGAAGCCTGTGTAAAATGTCAACCAATTCGAATAAGAATTGCGCCCTTTGGGGGCTCAAGAAGTAAACTAGAGAGATCGATTCATATTTGAGCTGTATCAGGCTATAGACCGATTCAGACAATAATAAACTCGTATGTTGATGATCATGGGAGGATCAGTCGTACAAAATTTCAGGCAAACCGGATAATAATTGCGACCTCTAGAGGCTCAAGAAGTCAAGATCCCAAATCGGTTTATATGGCAGCTATATAAGGTTATGAACCGATTTGAACCTTATTTGACACAGTTGTTGAAAGTAAGAATAAAATACGTCATGCAAAATTTCAGCCATATCGGATAGGAATTGCGCCTTCTAGAAGCTAAAGAAGTCAAGTCCCCAGATCTGTTTATATGACAGCTACATCAGATTATTAACCGATTTGAACCACACATGGCGCAGTTGTTGGATATTATAACAAAACACGTCGTGCAAAATTTCGTTCCGATTAGAATTACGCCCTCTTGAGGCTCATGCTTAACCAGCGTGCATCGAAAAGACGTATTTGTGTCAAGTTTCAGCTCAATATCTCAATTGAAGGCTGTAGAGTGTTAAAACAGACGGACGGACAGACACACGGACATCATGAAATCGTCCTTGAATTTTACGACGATCCGAAATATATATACTTTGTGGGGTCGGAAATTGGAATTTCGATGTGTTGCAAACGGAATCACAAAATTAATATACCCCCATCCTTCGGTGGTGGGTATAAAAATTTCAAGTGCAAGTTTAATTTCTTCGAAAGTTAGTGTACTTTCAACAGATAGACAGACGTACCGAAATGGCTAAATCAAGTTAGAAAGTTAAGACAATCAAGAATATATATATTCTGTTATGTCTCAGATCAACATTTCGATGACGAATTAGTGTTCCCCTATTCTACGGTGGAGGGTGTGAAAACATATTAAATCCATACTTTATATAGAATTACGTCACACAGTGGGTAAAAAGGCGAAAAAATTTAAAATAAGTCCACACATTTCTATGATTAGTGGCATTTCAGTGGCTGAAAAAATGCTGCATTTTAGGCCTTCTATAATACAAGATTTTAGAAGTTGAATGTGTATATGTATCAGCCCTCTTCCATGGTCGGGATTTTTTAAAGGTAGGACAACTGATGTCCGCCTCTAGGATATGAACCAATCTCCCAATTTGAAATATTAAACCTGATTTGGCTAAAATATTGACAAAGCTTTCTGTTACGACTTCCAACAACCTTGCTTAGTTCGATCCAAATCGGTCTTTAACCTGATATAGCTCTCATATAAACAAATCTCCCGTTTAATATATTCGGCCCAATAAGCTTAAATTTTTGGCTGATTTGGCAGAAATTTTGTACGTATAGTACATCTTCCCCTCAACTATAGTCATGTCTGTAAATTTTGAATAGAATCCATGCAGGTGGGTTCCCAAGATTCGGCCCTGACGAACTTTACACGTTTTTAGATGTTACATATTATACCCTACACCAATGCTATTGTACAGGGTATTATAACTTAGTGAATTTGAT
This sequence comes from Stomoxys calcitrans, assembly GCF_963082655.1. NCBI lineage: Eukaryota > Metazoa > Arthropoda > Insecta > Diptera > Muscidae > Stomoxys > Stomoxys calcitrans. The sequence continues at coordinate 162,085,571 of NC_081553.1, read as the reverse complement.
AAGTATACCGATCGACTCAGAATCACTTTCTGATTCGATTAGCTATGTCCGTCCGCCTGTCTGTCCGCCCTCCTGTCTGTGTACAAAGTGCAGGTCGCAGTTTTCATCCGATTGTCTTCAAATTTGGTACAGGCATGTTTTTCGGCCTAGAGACGAAGCCTATGGAAATTGGAAAAAATCGGTTCAGATATGGATATAGCTCCCATATATATGTTTGTCCGATTTTCAATATAATGCAATAAAATGGTCATTTGTGTAACCGATTCTCTCGAAATTTGGCAGAAAAGATTTTTTTAAGGACTCTCGACATTACTGGTGAATATCATGGAAATCGGTTCAGATGCAGATATAGCTCTCATATATATATATCGCCCGATTTTTACTCCTAGAGCCACAGCAGGCGCATTGTTTAACCAATCTTGCCAAAATATTGCACAACGCTTTCCTCGACGACTACCACATTATCTGAAAAGTTTGTTCGGAATACGTTCAGAATTTGATATGGCTCCCATATATACGTTTGTCAGATTTTGTGTAATTTGCCATAATGTTGTCATTTGTCAACCGTACAGTTTACAGTTTGAACATATTTGCTCGCCGAGGTCCATCAAAATTGGTTCAGAATTGGATATAGGTCCCACATTGTACTTATTGGGTATTATACAGTCGGCACCGCCCGACTTTTGCCCTTCCTAACTGGTTTTATATTTCCTCGTTTACTATTCACATTGTCAGAAAGGGGGAACATTTGTTCAAATGGCACTCCCTACTTCGTGCTCATAAACATATTTATTCTACATAAAGATGCATGTATTTTGCAAATACAGCTGTTCATGTGCGAGTATTGGTGCGTCTGGAATGGCTCTTCCGTATGTCCTTTCGTATTTAGTTCAACTTTTACAAATTGTTTGCCATTGGAATAATTTATTAGATTGCTTTGGTTTTCTTTTATGTGGGATTTGTATGTTTTCGTTAAACACTCACACCGCCCTTCGCACGCATAGCATGGTTGTCAGGGAAGGCCCGAGTGCGTCCGTGGTTTTGGTGGATTTCAATTTTATTCAGTTCTCCTGCACCAAAACGCCTGCTGTTGAAAGTGATTCTGATGATGATGACGGCGGTCATGGCGACTGTGGCCGCGTTGGTATTGAAGACGGGTGCACAGAGATGCCAATGGAGGTGTTGGTGGTGATGATGATGATGGCGATAGTGAGCTCTTCGTCTAAGTGGCTTGGGCAGAATGGCTGACTGACTGGTTTCTGGGTTTCGGTCGTACGTATTCATGTTGCACGTTCCCCAGCTTTTGTTCCCTCTCAGTTGGTTGTTTGTTTTTCTTGCTTTTGTAACTCAGGTGTTGTAAAATGCCGTTTTTATTGTGTTATTATTTATTTGTGAACTTTTTGGGGTATCACTCTCCGGTACAATAAATTCGCACAATATGTTTACCTCCATTTCACTAATGTATTTCTGTGTCCGACGTAGCCCTCCAGCTTACATTGACGAGAACTTTAAAGTGTTCCAGTCTTACCATTACCGCACATTTCACCCCCACAAAGAAAACTTCGCAGGTGAATGAAAGCGTGCAAGATAATTTTATTACAAGAAATTTCTTTTCAGGCTACAAAAGTTAATTCACTTTTGTTATGGCTTTGATTCACAATGCCACCATCCCCGCTACATTTCTTCCAAGTTATTTGCGATGAATATTGTTGTACATCTGCAGGAAATTGTTTTATCGAAGTTCTTTTGTGTCGCTGAGACCTGTTAAGAATTTAGCAAAAAACAAAAACAAAAATAAAAAACATTGATATGAATTGATAAGGCCTTAATTATTACAGATGGAATGTGATAAACCATCATGTCATTTGCTCACACTGCGCCACATCCATACCATTATGTTTCGTCATCTTAAAAGTTGTACCATAATAATTGGGAATAAAATTTATTTATATCTTAAGCATTAGGAGTATCAAAAAATAGGGGGTATATTCATTTAATCGTTCCATTTGCAACACATCCATTTCCGCCCCTTGGTAAAAATCCAACAGATACGTTTTTGCCATAGGCAGGGTGGTATATCCCCCATATAGACCTAGCTGCCGATTCAGGTCCAGATTGGGTCATGTTTGGAAAAAGCTGTCATGTAGACCTATCTCCCGATTAAGGGTCTTGGGCCAAAAAGAAAGAGCAGACACTTCGTCAATGGTGCTGGAATCTTTTTCTGCATCGAACAAGATTTGCATAATGCGTGCCATATTTAAAATTTGAGGTCACTAAAATTTGGTACGCTACGGCTATACCAGACCATGGATACCCACCACCTCGGGTATATATGTAAACCACCTATCATCAAAATTCGGTGAAAATTTCAAACCTTATGTCCCATAGCAGTTATATCAAAATATATTCCGATTTGGACCAAATACTAATAAGTACAGAAGTTATATCTAAAAATAAACCGATCCGAACCATATACGACACGGATGTCGAAAAGCTAACATAAGTCACTGTGTCAAATTTCAGTGAAATCGGATTATAAATGCGCCGTTTATAGGGCCAAGACTTTAAATCGAGATATCGGTCTACATGGCAGCTATAGTCAAATCGGAACCGATCTGAGCCAAATTAAGGAAGGACGTTGAAAAGCCTAACACAACTCACTGTCTCAAATTTCGGAAAAATCGGACAATAAATGCCCGTTTTATCGCCCCAAAACCTAAAACCGAGAGATCGGTCTACATAGCAGCTATATCCAAATCTAGACCGATCTGTGCGATATTGTTGAAGTATATCAAGGGGCTTAATTTAACTCACTGTCCCAAATCAGACAATAAATGCGCCTTTTGTGGGCCCAAAACCTTAAATCGAGAAATCGGTCTATATGGCAGCTATATCCAATTCTGGACTGATCTTGGCCAAATTAACGAAGGATGTCGAAGGGCCTAACACAACTCGCTGTCCAAAAGTTCAGCAAAATCGGATAATAAATGTGTCTTTTATGGACCTACGAAGTAAATCTGCGGATCGGTCTATATGGGGGCTATATAAAGATATAGTCCGATATAGCCCATCTTCGAACTTAACCTGCTTATGGACAAAAAAAGAATCTGTGCTAAGTTTCAGCTCAATATCTCTATTTTTTAAGACATGTCTAGTTCGTCTTAGATTTGTACGCTGATCAAGAATATATATACTTTATAGGGTCGGAAATGGATATTTTGATGTGTTGGAAACGGAATGACAAATGAATATACGCCCATCCTTCGGTGGTGGGTATAACTATTAAGGAAAGGCAAAAGTCAGGCTAAGCCGACTTTAAAATACCCTAGACCACCGAGTCTACGCAGCCTTTAATTGTGCATACCTATTGAAATATTGAAATTTCTTATGGTTCAAAATTTTGTAAAGATCGATCCAAAATTGTGACTTAAAAGGCTATACCGGATAAAAGATATATGCGAGAGCTATACCTAAATCTTAACCGATTTTAACGAAATTTTGCACTTGTATTAAGACAAAGACAAAGAAAACATCTCTCACTAAGTTTTGTAAAGATCGGATAAAAATTGTGGCTACTGCAACCTTAAAAGGCCATGGGAGCTATGTCTAAATTGAGAACCTAGGGACTGAGATCTGTTTTAGACTGCCTGTCTATTATACGGTCCTGCAAGCGTAGATACGGGCGAGCACGGAATGCGTGAGGTGGTGTGGTACTAACGCGAAAACGTCGAGTGTGAACATCTTTACTAACAGTAAATGGCCATAAGGGCAATAACAACCAGGAAGTTAAGGTCACGAACAGTCTCGCAGTGTAAGAAGAAGGTAAACGCCTTGGCACGATCCGCATCGTTTGGGTGCCGGGCCAAAATGGAATAAGGGGAAATGAAAGGGCAGACGATTTGGCAGTATAAGCTAGAGGACTGACGTCAATAAACTTGGTTAAACTTGGTTCGGATCGACCAAGTCCGAGTTAAGGGCGTGGGCGATGAACGCACATGTAACACTGTGGAACATCGAAACAGTCGGTAGGACGGCGAAAATCCTATGGGGTAATCCGGATCGTGAGAGGACGAGGCTATTACTGAAAATAAAGTATGAGGAAGGTCAGTATAGATTTTGGTTTCATAACTGGACACATAGGACTACGAGCTCACTTATGCAAATCGGTGCGGCAAGTGATAGCATGTATAGGGCATGTTAAAATGCAATAACGGATGAAAGATATTTATGGGAGCTATATCTAAATCTGAACCGATTTTGATGATATTTTCTACACGTTGGGATAGCAAATGGAACACCTCGCGTAAAATTTTGTAAAGATCAGATCAAAATTGGAGCTACTACAGCCTTAAAAATCATAACGGATGAAAAATATATATATGATAGGTACTTACTTGTGCAAAATATTGTGACAATTGGACAACAAATGCGACGTGTACCTTGATCACACGAATACATGTACAGACAAACGGACAGTGATTCTATGCCTATAGATATACTCATCAATGGGACTAGCTCTTCTCCTACTTTGCGTTGCAAACAAATGCATTAAGTTATAATACCCTGTACCACTGTGGTGGTGTAGGGTATAATTATCAGAATAACTTAACTTGACTTTCTAAGCAAACAGTAAAAAGTTTAAACACAAGCAAAGCAACTTGAATCGATGTTATTTGGTTCACTGTCAGCATTCAGTTTTTGTTTTGTATTTTTATACGCACTACCATACTATGGGGGTATACTAATCTAGTCATTCCGTTTGTAACACCTCGAAATATTCCTTTAAGTATATATAAATTCTGGATCGTCTCGACGTTCTGAGTCGATCTTACCATGTCCTTTCGTCCATCCGTCTGTCGGAATCACGATAGCGGTCAAACGCGTACAGCTAATCGCATTTTTTTCCGATTTGGCTGAAATTTTGCATGTAGTGCTGCCACATGACATCCAACAACTGTGCCTAGTATGGCCCAAATTGGTCTATTACCAGATATAGCTCCCATATAAACCGATCTACTGATTTGACTTCTTGAGTCCTAGACGTCGCAATTCTTATCCAATTTGGCTGAAATTTTGAATATGTCGTTTGACTTCCAACAACTGTGCCAAGTATAATCTAAATCGGTTCATAACCTGACAAAGCTTCCATGTAAACCGATCTCCCAATTTGACTTTCTGAACGTCTTGAAGGCGCAATTGTTATTCAATTTGCCTGAAATTTTCGATGTGATATTTTTCGATGACTTGTAGGGCATGACAAGTACGGTCCATATCAGTCAATAACATCATATAGCTCATATATTTTTGAAAAAGTAATTCAAATGCGATCCCTGGTAGTGGGTATATTAGATTCGGCCGGGCCGACCATAGCACGATTTTACTTGTTATGCCCTACACCATAGGATGGGGGTATACTATACCAATTTCGTCACTCCGTTTGTTACACCTCGAAATATGCACCTAAGTCCTAATAAAGTAAATATATTCTTGATCGTCATGACATTTTCAATCGATCTAGCTATGTCTGTCCGTCCGTCCGTCCGTCTGCCAAAAGCAAGCTAACTTTCGAAGGAGTAAAGCTGGACGCTTGAAATTTTGCACAAATAGTTGGGATTGGGATTCAGTTGGGATTTTAAATGGTCCAAATCGTTCCATGTTTTGATAAAGCTTCCATATAAACTGATCTTGCGTCTTAACTTCTTAAGCCTCTAGAGGGCCCAATTATCTTTCAATTTGACTGAAATTTTGCACGTGGTGTTTTGGTATCACTTTCAATAACTGTGTTAAGTATGGTTCAAATCGGTTCGTAACCTGATATAGTGGCCATATAAACCGTTCTTGGGTTTTGACTTCTTGAGCATCTAGAGGGCGCAATTATCGTCCGATTTGGCTGAAACTTTGCTCGTAGTGTTTTGGTATAACTTCCGACAATTGTGCCTAGTATTGTTTAAATCGGTTTATAACCTGATATAGCTGCCATATAAACCGTCGTTGGGTCTTGACTTCTAGAAGCTCTAGAGGGCGCAAGTCATATCCGATTTGCCTGAAAGTTTGCACGAAGTGTATATAGTATGACTCCCAACAACTGTGCAAAGTTTATTCTAATTCAGTCCATAACTTGATATAGCCACCATATAAACAGATCACCCGATTATACTTCTTGAGCCGCTAGAGGATGTAATTCCAATCGGATTTGGCTGAAATTTTGCATGACTTGTTTCGTTATGACTTCCAACAACTGTACTATGTATGGTTGAATGAAATCGGTTGATTACCTGATATAACTGCCATATAAACCGATTTTGGGTCTTGACTTCTTGATCTTCTAGAGGGTGCAATTCTTATCCGATCTGGCCGACATTTTTCACGAATTGTTTTATTTTGATTTCTAACAACTGTTTCAAATATGGTCTAAATCAGTCCATATCCTGATATAGCCGCCATATACCGATCTCCCGATTCGACTTCTTAAGCTTCTAGATGCCGCAATTCTTATCCAATACGGTTGAAATTTTGCATATGTCGTTTTGGTATGATTTCCAACAACTGTTCCAAGTATTGCATAAATCGGTATATGACATTTTGAGCCTCTGGTGGGAGCAATTATTACTCGATTTGCCTGAAATTTCGGAGGTGGTGTTTTTCTATGACTGGTGTTTTTCTATTTGAAACAAGTAAAAAGGCGTTAAATTCCGAACCGAACTTTGGATACCCAACACCTCGGGTATATATGTATAAAACCTTTCATCAAAATTCGGTGAAAATTTCATACTTTATGTCCCAAAGCAGTTATATCAAAATATGTTCCGACTTAGACCAAACACTAATAAATACAATAGCTATCTCTAAAAATACACCGATCTGAACCATATACGACACAGATGTCGAAAAGCCTAACATAAGTCCCTGTGTCAAATTTCAGTGAAATCGGATTATAAATAGGCCTTATATGGGGCTTAGATTTTAAACCAAGATAACGGTCTATATGGCAGCTATATCCAAATCTGGACCGGTTTGGGCCAAGTTGCAGAAGAATGTCGAAGATCCTTACACAAAACACTGTCCCAAATTTCGGCGACATCTGACAATAAATGCGCCTTTTATGGCCCCAAAACCTAAAACCGAGAAATCGGTCTATGTGGCAGCTATATCCAAATCTACACCGATCTGTGCGATACTTATTAACCTAATACACTGTCCCAAATTTCGGCAATATCGGACAATAAATGCGCCTTTTATGGGTCCAAAACCTAAAACCGAGAAATCGGTCTATATGGCAGCTATATCCAAATCTGAACCGATCAAGGCCAAATTGAAGACAGATGTCGAAGGGCCTAAGACAACTCACTATCACATATTTCAGCAAAATCGGATAAAAAATGTGGCTTTTATGGGCTTAAGACCCTAAATCGGAGGATCGGTCAAAATGCAGCTATATCCAAATCTAGACCGCTCTGAGCCAAATTGACGGAGAAAGTCAAAGGGTCTAACACAACTCTCTGTCCCAAATTTCAGCAAAATCGGACATTAAATGTGGCTTTTATAGGCCTAAGACCCTAAATCGGAGGATCGGTCTATATGGCAGCTATATCCAAATCTAGACCGGTCTGAGCCAAATTGACGGAGAAAGTCAAAGGGCCTAACAAAACTCTCTGTTCCAAATTTCAGCAAAATCGGACAATAAATGTGGCTTTTATTGGCCTAAGACCCTAAATCGGAGGATCGGTCTATATGGCAGCTATATCCAAATCTGGACCGGTCTGAGCCAAATTGACGGAGAAAGTGAAAGGGCCTAACACAACTCACTGTCCCAAATTTCAGCAAAATTGGATAATTAATGTGACTTTAATGGGCCTAAGACCCTAAATCCGCCGATCGGTCTATATAGGGGCTATATCAAGATATAGTCCGATATAGCCCATATTCGAACTTAACCTGCTTATGGAAAAAGAATCTGTGCAAAGTTTCAGCTCAATATATCTATTTTTAAAGACTGTAGCGTGATTTCAACAGACAGACGGAAGGACATGTCTAGATCGTCTTAGATTTTTACGCTGATCAAGAATATATATACTTTATAGTGTCGGAAATAGATATTTCGCTGTGTTTGCAAACGGAATGACAAAATGAATATACCCCCATCCTTCGGTGGTGGGTATAAAAATCATACAAAGAACTTGACAAATGCGATCCATGGTGGAGGGTATATAAGATTCGGCCCGGCCGAACTTAGCACGCTTTTATTTAGTTGTTTTTGTTTGCTTTTGCTGTTACTGTTGCTTGTTTATTTTTCATAGTCATTGTTAAGCAGCCAGATGTTTGTTTTTATTTTACTGAAAAAAATCAAGCAAAGTTAATTTTTTTGTGCTTTTATTATTTTGAAGTCAGCAATTCAAGCACTGATTCAAACTGTAAGGATATCTGCAATGAATTTATTCTCCATTCGGGATATCCAGGTACATCTGTGCATGTTGAAAGACCTAAATAACTACACATTTTGTAGTTCGGTTTTGGTTTTTATAAGTAATTGGTAAATTAACTCCAACGTCATAGTTCATTGGACAATTGCCTATTACTTTAAGTTGTAATGCCACATTTCTGAATGTCAAAGCAAAGCCCATTCAAATCTCAATTAATTTAAATTACATGCCAGAAGTTATTGAGACATGAAATCAATTTACGTAAATTATACAATTATCGTCATAATTCATGTGCGTTTTCGACACAAAGGATTAGTCAAGTGACGATAATCCACACAATTACAACGCTAATTAAGCATATGCGGTGAATTATAAGTCATCAATTAGCGGCAAACTTATTGCTGTCAGCGAAGTCAACGAATAAGGAACGTAACCCACTTTAAGCCATAAGAAAAGTTTCCATTTTGAATATTCGATTGAGTTTCATATGTATATGGGTATTATTAAAACGCTGCCTTTGAATTATTAGTTAGCACTCTCAGGAAACAATTATACTCTTTTAATGGCCTTTTAATAATCTTAGTTGCTTTTCATTATTATTTTTGAATGAGCCTAGGAATTTTGTTTTTCGGAAAAAATTTGAAAAACTGTCCTTTTTTCAAACCTTAATAAAGGGTGATTTTTTAAGAGCTATAAGCAAGTTTTTCAAAAAGAAAAAAAAATTAAATTCAGAACCTGTAAGAAAAGGCAAAAGTCGGCCAAAGCCGACTTTATAATACCCTACATCTACCCTACAATAATAAAATTGGGCAATATATATATATATATACGTATATGAGAGCTATATCTAAATCTGAACCGACTTTCAAACAGATCGTTTAAAAATTGTTGTTACTACGGCTATATAAGTGCAAATCCGGCGATAAATATGTATGGGCGCTACATCCGATTTTGATGAAATCTCGCAGATATGTTAAGATCAGTAATAAAACAATCCGTGCAAAATTTTGTGCTGATCGGTTACAAATTGTGTTTATTACAGCCTTATAAGGGCAAATCGGGCGATACATCCAAATCTCAACCGATTTTGGTGAAATCTTGGAAGTATGTTAAGATCAGTAACAAAACAATCCGTGCCAAATTTTGTGCAGATCGATTGAAAATTGCAGCTACTTCGGCCATTTAAGTGGAAATCAGACGATACATATACATGGGAGCTATATCTAAATCTGAACCGATTCTGATTAAATCCTGCACATATGTTAAAATCAGTAACACAACAATTCGCGCCAAATTTTGTGCTGATCGGTTGAAAATGTAGCTACTACCGATCTAATTTAGAACCGATTGTAATTAAAATTTTGCAAATATGTTAAGATCAACAACAGAACAATCCGTGCCAAATTTGGTGCGGATCGGCTGAAAATTGTAGCTTATACGGTCATTTAAGTGCAAATCGGGCGATATATATATGGGAGCTATATATCTTAATCTGAACCGATTTGTACCAAAATCAATAGCGTTCATCCTTGGGCCAAAAAAGTGATATGTGCAAAATTTCGCGATGATGGGACAACAAATACGACCTGCACTTTGATTACAAGAATACATGGACAGATGGACGGACAGACGGACATGGCTAAATCGAATCATAATGCAAACTTATAATACCCTGTACCACAGTGGTGGTGTTGGGTATAAAAATGCATGAAATCTTTATTTGAATCGATAGTACGTACCATATAATTTAATGTTTGAAGATTATTTCATGGAAATGTTGACCGTGACTGCGCCTCAAGTGGTCCATCCGCTTAGTGGAATTTTAGTATACTTTTTCCAATATTTCGGCCGGTATCTCACGAATAAATGCATTAATGTTGTCTTCTAATGCGTCAATTAAAGCGGGCTTGTCTGTATAGACATGAGCTTAAACATAGCCCCACAAAAAATAGTCTGAAGGCGTACATCGCTCGATGTGGGCGGCCTATTGTTTGGTTCCGAACGTGAAATAAAATGCTCACTGAACTTGCCAAAAATACGCATATGGCGTTGCATGTGGCAACGTCTTGTTGAAACCACATGTCATGCAAGTCAAGCTCTTGCATTTTGGGCAAAAAAAAGTTGGCTGTGATCTCACGATAGCTTTCACCATTCACAGTTATGTTACGATTCCCATTATCTTTGAAGAAGTACGGTCCAATGATGCCACCAGCCCATAAACCGCACCAAACTATGACTTTTTCTGGATGCATTGGTAGCTCTTGCAATACTTAAGGCTGATCTTCACTAAAAAATCGACAATTCTGCTTATAAATGAGTTTCGTCGTGTATAAAAGGGCGGAGCCTAAAGCCTACACCACTGCGTCTTGAACTTGTTGAATAGACTTTGTTTATGCATCTTTGCCTAAATCCGGTCAGATTTGAATCTTAAATGACAACAGAGATATCAAACAGAAACGAATGCAAAATTTTGTGAAGCTGGAAATAAAATCGTGGTTAACAGACAGCCGTACTACATCCATAAATTGTCATATTTGGTAAGATATATGTATATACTAGCTAATCCGGGCCCGCTCCGCTGCGCCTTCTTTTACTTTATATGGAACAAAAGTTTTTTTGGAATATATATTTTCGGCTATTAAAGATGTTTTAGTGAAATACCATGCTAACTTGACTAACAGTTTAACAATATTAGTGCCTTTATCTGAATCTCATATGATCTTTATCGATCTATGGAATTTGAGTTTGGATGTAAGGTGTACCCCATTCTTAAAATACTTCATTTCAGCCCGATATTCTTATGATGTCTGATTTAGTGGTGTTATCGGTGGTGGGGTGGTCCCCCAGACACTTGGCCCTGAAAAAATATCAGCATCGTGCTCTTCTCTCAAATGCCATTTATTTAAACCCCATATTGCCCTTGGTTTAAGGGGAGTTTACACGATGACGCACCGCCCAAACTTATCGCCCTAAAATTGGTTATCAAATTTGTTTTCTAATCTGAAATACCTTCCATTTAAGCATATTGGCATGGTCGAAAAATTTTTAGCTTTGGGGAGTGTTTAAGAGAAGGTATGATGCCCTTAATACATGGCCCTACATTTGGATATCAAATTCGTATTCTACTCCCAAATACTATTATTTGAGACCCATATTGCGATGGTCAGTAAAAAATTGCTGTTTGTGGGGTATTTTGGGAACGGGGTAGACCCCTAGAAAATTGGTCCCGAATGTTGAAGTGGATATCAATTCTTGCCTTACCCCCCATTACCTTTCATTTAAGTAAATATGCCCGATTAAGGGGTGTTTTGGGGAGTGGGGTGGTCCCCCAAACACTAAGCCCAGAAAATATATCAGCAACGTGCTCTATTCTCATATATCTATACATAATTTATTTGAACCCCACATTACCATTGGCCTCAAAATTGGATATCAAATTCGTTTTCTAATTCATTTGAACCCCGTACTGCAAAAGCCAGCAAATATGTCCGTTTTGGGGTATTGGCCCTAAATTGTCTTGGCGAGCAAATAAGTCCTATTTGGGGGTTTTTAAGGTGGTGGGACGTCCCCCAGACAGTTGGTTCCGAATATTGATATCAGATTTATCGTCTTCTCCCAAATACCTTTTATTGGAGCCCCATATTTACGGAGTTGTGGGGTGTTTTAGGGGATGGGCGGCCACTCAGTGAGTCGGCCTTGGAAATATATATCGGATTCGAGTTCTACTCTGAACACCCTCTTATTTGAGCCTCATATTGCAATAGTCAGCAAATACTTCCTATTTGGGTGGTGTTGTGGGGGTGGGGTGGCCCCATAGACTCTTTTTCCCGACTATTGACATCAAATTCGTGCTTTTCTCCCAAAGACCTTTCATTTGAGCCCCATATTGCTATGGTCGTAAATTTGTCCGATTTTGGGGTGTTTTGGGGATTGGGGTGGTCCCCCAAACACTAGTCCAACAATTGGATATAAGATTCGTTTTCTAATTTTAAATACCTTTCATTTGAGTCCCATGTTGCCATGGTCAGTAAATAAGTCCTGTTTGGGGGTTGTTTTGGGGAAGGGGTGGACCCCCAGAAACTCGGTCCCACATTTGAATACCAGATTGGTATTTTACACTCAAATACCTTTTATTTAAGCCCAATATTGCCATAGTCAGTAAATAAGTCCTATCTGGGGAGTGTTTTGGGGAAGAGGTAGACCCCCAGAAATTTGGTCCCACATTTGGATATCAGATTCGTATTCTACTCGCAAATACCTTTAATTTGAAACCCATATTGCCATGGTCGGTAAATATGTCCGATTTTGGGGTGTTTTGGGGGTTGGGGTGGTCCCCCAAACACTTGGTCAAACAATTGGATATCAGATTCGTCGTGATTGGTGTATATGTATATTTGGTTGGTTTTGGGGGTGCGGCAGCCCCCTAGGGACACCATTCAAAATTTTGATACCAAATTTTTGTAGGTTACTATAAGAGACCACACAAAATTTGGCTTAAATCGCACCACCCATCTCCGAAATTTGACGTTTCTGAAAATTAGGGTAAGGGAGGTCCGCCCCCCTGCAGATATCAAAATGTAGTACCCTATTTTCACCACGGGGTCATTATGCACCATCAGTGAATTTCAAGAAAATCGGTTCAACCGTTTCTGAGTCTATAACGAACACACACAAACAAACAAACCTACAAACAAACACAAATTGATTTTTATATATAAGAAGATAAATACAAACGTGAGGCGAAAGGACAACTTTACATCATATATACTTGTGATTAGCACTGAGGGGGTACGCTACGCGATTCCTACTTCACTTTAATTGAATTCAATATTTTAAACCAGAGCTGCGGACTTGACCAATTTTGACTCGACTCCGACTCTGGACTATGTTTTATACCCGCCACTAAAGAATGGGGGTGTGGTCCTCCAACCTAGACCATATGGGAATCAAATGAAAGGTAATAGCGATTATATTACGAATATTTAAAAAACAAGTCTAACAATTAGACCTGAGAAGGACCTGCGGAGTCTTAAGAATTATAAACACCAATCTACCCTAAGCAATTTGGATATACAGCGAAAGGTGCTAATCAGTAGACTATGAAGACAAAAAAACAAATAAATTACACTCATCTCCTTCGAGTTTTTCCAACTATTCCAAATTTAGGATAAAGAGGAGCCCGATGATTATGAGAATGAAGAACTCACATCGTGGGCGTGGATCCCCGCATTAAATGTACTCCTCATTCAATTAAAATATGATTGCCATCTCGCATCTCCTTCGAGTTTTTCCAACTATCCCAAATTTAGGATAAAGAGGAGCCCGATGATTATGAGAATGAAGACATCACATCGTGGGCGTGGAGCCCCGCATTAAATGTACTCCTGATTCAATTAAAATATGATTGCCATATCCACGCGCCCTATAAAATGCAATTTTCCCCACGCTTTACTGGATGCGATCTTGTACCCAGAACAGGTGAATTTGGAAATGTTCACCCATCTGGTTGAGAGATCTACGACAGTCGAGGGCGGTTTTTGTGTTCAGAAATATGTTCTTCAGGGATTTAATGGCTGCCTGTCTGAGAAGATATTTATGCCAATCCTCGTCATGACATTACGTCTTAGCCATTCCACCGCCTCCTTAATTGCAAGGATCTCTGCTTGATACACACTGCAGTGGAAGGGTAACCTCTTCGATATGACCAGTTCTAGACCTTTAAAGTACACTCCAAAGCCCACCTGGTCGTCTGATCCGTATAGAAGTCTATGTAACTTCTATAACCAGGAATATCGTAGTTCTAATCGGTTCTATCGGTACAGTACTTTGTCAAAAAGCGGCTCAGATCGAATACCCCTATTCCACACTGCCCTTATGTTCCACCTACTGGGTGTTAAAAACTAATTTACTAAGTTATAATAATCTGTATCACAGTAGTGGTGTAGGGTATTAAATTATTCTTTTTAACCGCTTATTGGTCACCATTTAATTCTAAAATAAGTGTAATTTTTGAATAAAATATGGTAATGGTAAGCATTATGCGTTAATGGGTTAGGGAAGTTCGTTTGCTTTCCCATATTGACCACATTGGCTTCGATTGATATGAATTTATACAAAAAACAAGTAAAAGCGTGCTAAGTTCGGCCGGGCCGAATCTTATATACCCTCCACCATGGAGCGCATTTGTCGAGTTCTTTTCCCGGCATTTCTTCTTAGGCAAAAAAGGATATAAGAAAAGATTTGCTCTGCTATTAGAGCGATATTAAGATATGGTCCGGTTTTGACCACAATAAAATTATATGTTACAGACCTGTGTAAAATGACAGCCAATTCGAATAAAATTGGGCCCTTTGGGGGCTCAAGAAGTAAAATAGAGAGATCGATTTATATGGGAGCTGTATCGGGCTATAGACCGATTCAGACCATAATAAACACGTATGTTGACGGTCATGAGAGGATCTGTCGTACAAAATTTCAGGCAAATCGGATAATAATTGCGACCTCTAGAGGCTCAAGAAGTCAATATCCCAGATCGGTTTATATGGCAGCTATATCAGGTTATGAACCGAGTTGAACCGAGAATAAAATACGTCTTGCAAAATTTCAGCCAAATCGGATGGGAATTGCGCCTTCTAGAAGTCAAGTCCCCAGATCTGTTTATATGGCAGCTATATCAGGTTATGGACCGATTTGAACCGTACTTGGCACAGTTGTTGGATATCATAACAAAACACGTCGTGCAAAATTTCATTCCAATCGGATAAGAATTGCGTACTCTAGAGGCTCAAGAAGTCAAGACCCAAGATCGGTTTATATGGCAGCTATATCAGGTTATGGGCCGATTTGGACCATACTCTAGAGGCTCAAGAATTCAAGACCCAAGATCGGTTTATATGGCAACTATATCAAAACATGGACCGATATGGCCCATTTACAATACCAACCGACCTACACTAATAAGAAGTATTTGTGCAAAATTTCAAGCGGCTAGCTTTACTCTTTCGGAGGTTGGCGTGCCTTCGACAGACAGACGGACGGACGGACAGACGGACGGACGGACAGACGGACGGACATGGCTAGATCGACATAAAATGTCGCGACGATCAGGAATATATATACTTTATGGGGTCTCAGACTAATATTTCGAGTAGTTACAAACAGAATGACGAAATAAGTCCTATGGTGGAGGGTATAACAAGTAAAGCCGTGCTAAGTTCGGTCGCGCCGAATCTTATATACCATCCACCATGGATCGCATTAGTCAAGTTTTTTGAATTACCTTTTCGAATATATGTGAGCTAAGTCAAGTAATTGATCTAAATAGTCCATACTTGCCATACCGTACAAGTCATAGAAAAATATCACCTCCAAAATTTCAAGCTAATTGAGTAATGATACTATAGCAGGTAATGGACTGGTTTAGACCATACTTGGCACAGTTATTGGAAGTCATACCAAAACGACATGTGCAAAATTTCAGCCAAATATGATAAGAATTTCGCCCTCCAAAGGTCAAGAAGTCTAATCGGGAGATCGGTTTATATGGCAGCTATTGCAGGTTATGGGCTGGTTTAGACCATACTTGACACAGTAATTGGAAGACATATCAAAACGATATGTGCTACATTTCAGCTAAATGGGATCAGAATTGCGCCTTCTAGAAGCTTAAGAAGTCTTATCGGGAGATCGGTTCATGTGGCAGCTATAGCAGGTTATGGACTGATTTAGATCATACTTGGCACAGTTGTTGGAAGTCATATAAAAACGATATGTGCAAAATTTCAGCCAAATCGTGTAAGAATTGCGCCCTTTAGTGGCTCAAAAAGTTAAGATCCAAGATCGGTTTATATGGCACCTATATCAAAACATGGACCGATATGGCTCACTACTTTCGACTGACAGACGGACAGATGGACAAAAGAACGTACATGGCTAGATCGACTTAAAATCTCATGACGATCAGGAGTATATATACTTTATGTGGTCTTCGACAATATTTCGAGTAGTAACAAACAGAATGACGAAATAAGTATACCCCCATCTTACGATGGAAGGTATAAAAATCTATACACAAAAGGCTACACTATACAAGACTCTGATACCACACGAGCTGTTGTGTGGCTTTGAAGCATGGGTCAAAATATGTTCCGATTTGGACCAAATACTAATCAATACAGTAGCTATCTCTAAAAATACACCGATCTGAGCCATATACGACACAGATGTCGAAAAGGCTAACATAAGTCCCTGTGTCTTTTATGGGGCCAAGACTTTAAATCGAGATATCGGTCTACATTGCAGCTTTATCCAAATCTGAACCGGTTTGGGCCCAGTTGCAGAAAAATGTCGAGGACCCTAACACAAAGCACTGTACCAAATTTCAGAGAAATCGGACAATAAATGCGCCTTTTATGGGCCCTTAAACCGAGAGATCGGTCCATATGGCAGCTATTTTCAAATCTGGACCGATCTCAGCCAAATTGAAGAAGAATGTCAAAGGTCCTAACACAACTCACTGTCTCAAATTTCAACGACATCAGACAACAGATGCGCCTTTTAATAGGTCAAAAACCTTAATTCAAGAAATCGGTCTATATGGCAGCTATATCCAAATCTGAACCGATCAAGGCCAAATTGCAGAAAGATGTCGAAGACAACTCACTATCTCAAATTTCAGCAAAATCGTGTAAAAAATGCTGCTTTTATGGGCCTAAGACCCTAAATCGGAGGATCGGTCTATATGGCAGCTATATCCAAATCTGGACCGATCTGAGCCAAATTGACGGAGAAAATTGAAGGGCCCAACACAACTCACTGTCCCAAATTTCAGCAAAATCGGATAATAAATGTGGCTTTTATTGGCCTAAGACCCTAAATCGGCGGATCGGTCTATATGGGGGCTATATCAAGATATAGTCCGATATAGCCCATCTTCAAACTTACCTGCTTTTGAACAAAAAAAGAATCTGTGCAAAGTTTCAGCTCAATATCTCTATTTTTGAAGACTGTGGCGGGATTTCAACAGACAGACGGACGGACATGTCTAGATCATCTTTGATTTTTACGCTGATCAAGAATAGATATACTATATAGGATCGGAAATGGATATTTCGATGTGTTGCAAACGGAATGACAAAATGAATATATGGGGGTATATTCATTTTGTCATCCCATTTGCAACACATCGAAATATCCATTTCCGACCCTATAGAGTCGGTGGTGGGTATAAAAAGAATCTGTGCAAAGTTACAGTTCAATATCTCTATTTTTAATGACTGTAGCTTGATTTCAACTGACAGACGGACGGACATGGCAAAATCGTCTTGGATTTTTATGCTGATCAAGAGTATATATACTTTATAGGGTCGGAGATTGATATTTCGATGAGTTACAAACGGAATGGCAAAATGAATATACCTACATCCTTTGGTGGAGGGTATAATAATACCCTGTACCACATTGGTGGTGTAGGGTATAAAATTGTGAAATAGTTCTAGTTAATTAACCTTTTTCATCTAGATCGTAACAGTAATAATAATTGTAATAGTTTTAAACTTAATCTTTAAATAAAGCCACTTTTGAGACAAAATTCCTGTCCCCGTTCGTACTCTGCTATATAAATGGAACTTCTTATCAATGAGTTAAACATGAATCGAATGGTACTCCTTGACATTGAATACATGTTCTCCCTGTGTTTTGTTATAAGAATTTTCGTGGTCATATTTACATTCGAGTTGACACCAGCTAAATCAAAATCCAAAAAAGCAAACATCACTTTGCAATCAAAAAAGGATAATATTAGGCAAAATGTGCTAATTTGGATTTAGCAAAAACAAATATTGAATGCAATAGGTTACAGTCAAACCACAAGTCAGACCCATGAAAATAGATGGATACCTGTACCTATTTGTCGATAGCTAAGCCGCTCTCGCCATATCCACCAACAATGCATATCCAACAATAATCAGAAAGACATTGCCGGATGACCTCAGTTAAAAAGTAACGTACCACTTTAGTCTGAAGAACGTAATACTGTTAAAGAATAACTGAAACTAATAAAAAAATATTTTATATGTTATTTTGCTCTCAGCGAACGAGAGATACACATACACACTCACAGGTTGTTTATGTGCATGTCCTACATCATCTTATATGTGATGTCTGACTTTGTTAAATTGTATGTTGCAAATTCAAAACAAAATGGTTTTAACGAACTCACGTTTCCGCAATTTATACGCTTCACAACTTTCCTCACATTTGCGAGTAAATATTGAGCAGACGTGCAGACTGTACTGCAAGGGGGGTGCTAATCAAATTTCAGCTTACCTTTTCACAGTAACTTCGTCACCACTACTCTCTGGTAATGTTTAAAAAAGTTATAAACCATTTCCGGAAACAAGAAAATATCACCATGCCATTGCCATGGAAGCATTTAAATGAACATAATTTTCCAAGAAAAATCAAACATCTCTCACACATGCACAAAAAAGCAAAAATATGCTAAGTATCCGGAGATATATGAAAAAGATGCATTTCAAAGTTTCTTATAAAAAATACGCATAAATTTGGCATTATCATATCAATCATATTGGCATTTAGACCACTTCATTTATACTGTCATTTGAGGACGCAAATGTTCTATTTATATATATATATATATATATATATATATATATATATATATATATATATATATATATATATATATATATATATATATATATATATATATATATATATATATATATATATATATATATATATATATATATATATATATATATATATATATATATATATATATATATATATATATATATTTATATGTATGTATATATATATATATATATATATATATATATATAAAGGGTGATTTTTTTGAGGTTAGGATTTTCATGCATTCGTATTTGACAGATCACGTGGGATTTCAGACATGGTGTCAAAGAGAAAGATGCTCAGTATGCTTTGACATTTCATCATGAATAGACTTACTAACGAGCAACGCTTGCAAATCATTGAATTTTATTACCAAAATCAATGTTCGGTTCGAAATGTGTTCATTCACCGTTCAGCGATGAGGCTCATTTCTGGTTGAATGGCTACGTAAATAAGCAAAATTGCCGCATTTGGAGTGAAGAGCAACCAGAAGCCGTTCAAGAACTGCCCATGCATCCCGAAAAATGAACTGTTTGGTGTGGTTTGTACGCTGGTGGAATCATTGGACCGTATTTTTTCAAAGATGCTGTTGGACGCAACGTTACGGTGAATGAACACATTTCGAACCGAACACTGATTTTGGTAATAAAATTCAATGATTTGCAAGCGTTGCTCGTTAGTAAGTCTATTCATGATGAAATGTCAAAGCATACTGAGCATCTTTCTCTTTGACACCATGTCTGAAATCCCACGTGATCTGTCAAATACTAATGCATGAAAATCCTAACCTCAAAAAAATCACCCTTTATATGTATATATATATATCTTATATATAAAAATCAATTTGTGTTTGTTTGTATGTTTGTTTGTAAAGGGTGATTTTTTTGAGGTTAGGATTTTCATGCATTAGTATTTGACAGATCACGTGGGATTTTAGACATGGTGTCAAAGAGAAAGATGCTCAGTATGCTTTGACATTTCATCATGAATAGACTTACTAACGAGCAACGCTTGCAAATCATTGAATTTTATTACCAAAATCAGTGTTCGGTTCGAAATGTGTTCAAATTTTGACAAATTTTGTTCAGCGATGAGGCTCATTTCTGGTTGAATGACTACGTAAATAAGCAAAATTGCCGCATTTGGAGTGAAGAGCAACCAGAAGCCGTTCAAGAACTGCCCATGCATCCCGAAAAATGCACTGTTTGGTGTGGTTTGTACGCTGGTGGAATCATTGGACCGTATTTTTTCAAAGATGCTGTTGGACGCAACGTTACGGTGAATGAACACATTTCCAACCGAACACTGATTTTGGTAATAAAATTCAATGATTTGCAAGCGTTGCTCGTTAGTAAGTCTATTCATGATGAAATGTCAAAGCATACTGAGCATCTTTCTCTTTGACACCATGTCTGAAATCCCACGTGATCTGTCAAATACTAATGCATGAAAATCCTAACCTCAAAAAAATCATATATTTGTTTGTGTGTTCCTTATAGACTCAGAAACCGCTGAACCGATTTTCTTGAAATTTTCACAGATGGTGCATAATGACCCCGTGGTGAAAATTGGGTACTAAATTTTTTGATATCTGAAAGGGGGCGGAATATCCTAATTTTAAAAAAAACCAGATCTCGGATATGGGTGATGCGATTTAAGCGAAATTTTGTGTGCTCTCATATAGTACCCTAAAAATAAAAATTAGGTATCCAAATTTCGGATGGGGTACCTAGGGGGGCTGCCCCACCCTAAAACCTACCAAACATATGTTTTGACCAATCACGACAATATGGGACTCAAATGAAAGGTATTAAGGATGAGAAAACGAATCTGATATCCAATTGTCGGACCAAGTGCTAGGGCGACCACCCCAAGCCCCAAAACACCCCTAAATCTGACATATTTACCGACCATGGCAATATGGGACTCAAATGAAAGGTATTAGCGAGTAGAATACGAATCTGATATACAAATGTGGGACCACGTTTCTGGGGTTCCACCCCTTCCCCAAAACACCCCCCACATTGGACTTATTTACTGACCATGGGAATATGGGGCTTCAATAAAAGGTATTTGAATGTAGAATACGAATCTGATATCCAAATATTTGACCAAGTGTTTGGGGGGCCGCCTCTCACCAAAAACATCCCCCAAAGTGGGCAAATTTACGACCATAGCAATATGGGGCCCCAATGAAAGGTCTTTGGAGTAAAACACGAATTTGATATTAATATTCGGGAAATTTTTCTATGGGGCAACGCCACCCCCACAACACCACCCAAATAGTAAGTATTTGCTGACTATTGCAATATGAGTCTCCAAAAAGAGGGTTTTTAAAGTGGAACACGAATCCGATATATATTTTCAAGGCCAACTAACTGAGTGGCCCCCCATACCCTAAAACACCCCACAAGCCGGTCATGTTTGCCAACTATGAAAATATGGGGCTCAAATTAAAGGTATGTGGGAGTACACTACGTATCTGATTTCAACATTAGGGTCCAACTGTCTAGCGGACGTCCCACCACCATAACAACCTCGAAATAGAACGTATTTGCTCACCAAGACAATTTGGGTCTTAAAGAGAGTGGAACAAAATATTCATAATTTTTAGCGCCAATACCCCAAACCGGACATATTTGCTGACTTTTGCAATAAGGAGTTTAAATGAGATTAGGAAACGAATTTGATATCCAATTTTGAGCTCAATGGCAATATGGGGTTCAAATAAATGATATATAGATGTATGAGAAAAAAGCATGTTGCTGATATATTTTAAGGGTTTAGTGTTTGGGGGACCACCCCGATCCTCAATGCATCCCTAAATCGGGCATATTTACCGACCATGTCAATGTGGAGTTTAAATGAAAGGTATTGTGGGGTAGAGCAAGAATTGATACCCATTTTCGGGACGAATTTTCTGGGAGTCTACCCCTTTCCCAAAATACCCCACAAACAGCAATTTTTTAGTGACCATCGCAATATGGGGCTCAAATAAAGGTATTTGGGAGAAGAATACGAATTTGATATCCAAATGTAGGACCATGTATTTAGGGATCACCCCTTTCCCAAAACACCCCCCAAGGGAAAAAATTTTACGACCATGCCAATATGTGGCTCAAATGAAAGGTATTTGAGATTAGAAAACGAATTTGATAACCTATTTTGGGGCCATGTGTTTGGGGGACGCCTAATCCTGTAAACTGCCCTTAAGCCAAAGGCAATATGGTATTTGAGAGAAGAGCACGATGCTGATATTTTTCCAGGGCCAAGTGTCTGGGGGATCACCTCTCCCCCGAAAACACCACTAAATCAGACATCATGAGAATATCGGACTGAAATAAAGTATTTTAAGAATGGAGTACACCTTACATCCAAACTTAAATTCGTAGACCAATAAAGATCATATGGGATTCAGATAAAGGCACTTATATTGTTAAACTGTTAGTCAAATTAGCATGGTATTTCACTAAAAGATTTTTAATTGTCGAAAATAAACATTCCAATGAGACTTTTATATATATATATATATATATATATATATATATATATATGTAAATCGAATGTTTTCAGCCCATTTTTTCGTTCAAATGGTTGTTTCGACGACATTTGTATGTTTTGAGCCCAGGGTTTACATTTTTCCTCTGCCAACGGTATGTTTTGGCGACATAACCACGTCTGGCAAATTTTTTATTTCTAGCGTTGCCACTTTTATATAACTTCAGCGGCGTTAATTTCATTTTTATTCACCAACATTGTACTCCTATGTCACAACAGCTTACTGAGTACTACATTCCTACTTTTTACCCAACGACACATCAACCATTCATCAACTTGTGAACTCTCTATAAGTTTTCACAACATTAGACGAGGTTTATCACGACAAGAGTGAATTGATGATCTTTAATCTTTATAGGGCGGTGAAGCACCATCCTATACCATTACGAAAAACTGGTTTATGACTTCAATTGTCTAAACACCGCCGTTGCACCTGAGAACATTCATGCCGTGCGTGAACTGAAAATGCAAGATTGCCATGTGATACACCGTGAGAAAGAGGCATCCTTGGTCATTACTCCCACCAACATACATTCGCTATTGCATGAACACCTAGCTGTAAATAAGGTCTGTTCTTCTTGAAACCCGCACAATCTGACAATCGCTAAAAAAAGTCTGGTATTGAAATGTTGAAAAATACGGTCGCGCTGCTTCAAAAGACGTTTAGTACCTACCTATACACCAAAATCCAACGAAAGTTGTTCGTGGTAGAAGCACTTCGAAGCAAATGGTCGTCTGATTCTGCGGCAAAACTGTCACACCACAGTATGTTTGCCTTAAGTCTTCGGGGAATTTTGAAAGACGTACAAGAGAAGACGAGTCATTTTTCACCATGACAACGTGATCTCTCACACATCGGCCCAAACCAGCGGCTTTTTGACTGGGTCATCCGCCACACAGCCCTGACTTCGCACAAATTATTTCTTTTTATTTCCATACGTTAAGGAAAAATGCGTGGTTAATGATTTTCGTTACAAGATGCTGTTGAAGCGTTTAATAACCATGTTTTGATAGTCTCTCAATCGGAGTGGAAAAAGTGCTTCGACAATTGGTTTGAGCGCATGCAAAATGTATAAATCGTACTGGAGAATACTTTGGAAAACAATAAAACCCTTTTTGATGATAAATATTTGCATTTTCATCAGGCCAGAAATATATATTGCAGTCTATGAATGTAGGAAGTCACAACAGAACATCAATTCTGTATATATTGACAGGCAGTTCGAAAAAGAATTGCGCCCTCCAGGTTATTACAAAGGCAATTTGAGCAATTAGTTAATATGGGGGCTTATCAAGTTAATGACCAATTCAGACCATACTTGGCATGTATAGGTAGGTACTAAGTCACTGTGAAAATCAAAGCAATGACACGAAATTTATTTCAAAAGGAATTAAGGTATTACATTGGTTTATCTGAGTGTTATATTACTTAACTCTAACCGAAACAAAATAATAATTTCTCCGATTTGTGGTTAATTTTTTTCTTCCTTAACTCAACAGTAAACCTAAGTTTTAGCTACATATATAAAGTAAGATGCTGTAAATTTGGTTCCTTTCTCTCGTAATGAGTTTAAAATAAGATCATATGATCCAAGTTTGAAATTCAAACTCGTAAGCTATTGGTGCAAAAGGAATAATATGTTTTAAGTCGCAAGTTTTTGTATATTTAATACGAAAATGACGTACTTGATTGAGTGCAAATAGTGCCATACCATACTAAAAATGTATTATTCTACAAAATGGGGTTTTTCCCACAAATTTTATGACCGTATTTCCACTTTGTAGCACTTAACTATTAGTTTTTCTAAAAAAATTTTCGATCATTTATTTCAGATTGCCGTAGTGCAGCTGTGTGTTAAATGTCAGCCAAATGCCAAAGCAATAAATGTGCGTTCGAACTTCAAAAAATCGCTTTGTTACTCTTTATTATTTAGATATAACGTTAAAGTAAACCTAAATATACAATTTCAAAGATCTAGTTTACTCCGTAAAGAAAGCGCCAAGAGTACGTTCCCTACCACTTATGGCATGCATATTTATATTATATTTTGTGCTTTCTTTTATATTTCATACTCCTATCTCCCTCATATCACTGTTGGCAAAGTAGAGCTTTTTATACCCTCCACCATAAGATGGGGGGTATACTAATTTCGTCATTCTGTTTGTAACTACTCGAAATATTCGTCTGAGACCCCATAAAGTATATGTATTCTTGATCGTCGTGAAATTTTGTGTCGATCTAGCCATGTCCGTCCGTCTGTCCGTCCGTCCGTCTGTCTGTCGAAAGCACGCTAACTTCCGAAGGAGTAAAGCTAGCCGCTTGAAATTTTGCACAAATACTTTTTATTAGTGTAGGTCGGTTGGTATTGTAAATGGGCCATATCGGTCCATGTTTTGATATAGCTGCCATATAAACCGATCTTGGGTCTTGACTTCTTGAGCCTCTAGAGTGCGCAATTCTTATCCGATTGGGATGAAATTTTGCACGATATGTTTCGTTGTGATATCCAGCAACTGTGCTAAGTATGGTTTAAATCGGTCCATAACCTGATATAGCTGCCATATAAACCGATCTTGGGTCTTGACTTCCTGAGCCTCTAGAGTGCGCAATTCTTATCCGATTGGAATGAAATTTTGCACGACGTGTTTCGTTATTATATCCAACAATTGTGCCAAGTATGTTTCAAATCGGTCCATAACCTGATATAGCTGCCATATAAACCGATCTGGGGTCTTGACTTCTTGAACCTCTAGAGTGCGCAATTCCTATCCGATTGGAATGAAATTTTGCACGACGTGTTTTGTTATGATATCCAACAACTGTGCCAAGTATGGTTCAAATCGGTTCATAACCTTATATAGCTGTCATATAAACTGATCTTGGGCCTTGACTTCTTGAGCCTCTAGAGTGCGCAATTCTTACCCAATTGGGATGAAATTTTGCACGAAGTGTTTTGTTATGATAACCAACAACTGTGCCAAATGTTGTTCACATCGGTTCATAACCTGATATACCTGCCATATAAACCGATCTTGAGTCTTGACTTCTTCAGCCTCTAGAGTGCGCAATTCTTCTCCGATTTGAATGAAATTTTGCACGACGTGTTTTGTTATTATATCCAACAACTGTACCAAGTATGGTTCACATCGGTCCATAACCTGATACAGCTGCCATATAAACCGATCTTGGGTCTTGACTTCTTGAGCCTCTAGAGTGCGCAATTCTTATCCGATTGGAATGAAATTTTGCACTACGTGTTTTGTTATGATATCCAATAACTGTGCCAAGTGTGGTTCAAATCGGTCCATAACCTGATATAGCTGCCATATAAACCGATATTGGGTCTTGACTTCTTGAGCCTCTAGAGGGCGCAATTCTCATCCGACTAGACTGAAATTTTGCACATAGTGTTTTAGAATCACTTCTAACAACTGTGCTAAGTATGGTTTAATTCGGGCCATTACCTGGTATACCTGTCATATAAACCGATCTTGGGTCTTGACTTCTTGGGGCTCTAGAGGCTCAAGAGTGCGCAATTCTTATCCGATTAGAATGAAATTTTGCACCACGTGTTTTTTTATGATATCCAAGAACTGTGCCAAGTATGGGTCAAATCGGTCCATAACCTGATGTAGCTGCCATGTAAACCGATCTTGGGTCTTGACTTCTTGGGCCTCTAGAGAGCGCAATTCTTATCCGATTTGCCTGAAATTTTGTACGACGGATTCTCTCATGACCATCAACATACGTGTTTATTATGGTCTGAATCGGTCTATAGCCCGATACAGCTCCTATATAAATCGATCTCTCTATTTTACTTTTTGAGCCCCCAAAGTGCGCAATTCTTATTCGAATTGGCTGACATTTTACACAGGTCTCCAACATATAATTTAATTGTTGTCTAAACCGGATCATATCTTGATATCGCTTTAATAGCAGATTTTTCTTTCTTTCTTTTCTTATATAATTTTTTGCCTAAGAAGGATGCCGGGAAAAGAACTGACAAATGCGCTCCATGGTGGAGGGTATATAAGATTCGGCCAGGCCGAACTTAGCACGCTTTTACTTGTTCTGCTTAAGGTTGGTACTGCGTTCGCTTTTCTTTGTTGTAATCTTGTTTTAAAAGAGGAAATCATGAATGAAAATGGTAATTTGTCAAAAGTTTTTCTGGTTTTCTCTGTAAGTAAATATGTCTATAAATGGAAATACCTTATATTACAATATAAAGCTAGAGTCTAATATAAAAGGTAGCGAAAAATTGCTACAAAAGGTGAAAATAGTACCGGCCTTTACTTACCAACGTTTTCGTTGAAAAAAAAACTCGTTTAGATTGGCTCAGTGCAGTTATATGTAAAGACAGACATCGAAATATGTGCCAAATTTCAGAATTCGACTCTTTCCGTTTGCTCTGGATGATTACCTGTGTTGAACTTATTGAGACCAATAAACGTCATCAAAACATATTGTACAGGTCCCTATTACAGATGGATGTTTGAAAATCATAATTTTGTTATTGTTTTGTTTTTGGAGATTTTCATTTAAATACGGCTTTTATTTACAGTTGCAACTTCTTTTGATAAGTTTCAAAACAAAGTCTTAAACGAATCATTTGTTTTACAACAGATTATGTCGACAGAAGTTTTGTACGGCCACTCAAACATGTGCGAATTCCGAAACCCCATTTTATGATGTCGTAGTGTATCTGTCAATAAAACTTCAGAGTTGTAGCACCCTCCATAATAATGCGCCAAATAGTACCAAGTGTAGTAATAATATATACATGTTTCTTAACACCAATGTGAGTAAGGTTTGTCGTACTACTATATATATTTTTTTTACCTAAATGTTCGAATTTGTAACTCAACAAGGCGGTCATAGTGCGGATGTGTGTAGTTTCAGAGCTCCAGCTCCAATGCTAGAGAATATAGGACCAAATGCACGTTTCTCCCATCTGTGGTTCGATTTTTTAAAAATGTTTGATCCTTATATACACTCATAAAAATTTTTTAGTAAAAACAGGAAAAATTTTGCTGTAATAGCAGAAAATCTGCTTAGAATGGGACAGTTGTAACCTTTTTTTGAATTTTCTGCTGTTTTCACATCGCAAAAAGTTTAAAATAGACAAAAAATTTCGTGAGTGCTTCAAAAACTTGTACTTTACATTGTATCTTTTTATTTTAAAGGTATTTAGCGAAATTCTTCTTTCAATTTTCCACAAGTGGATAATTTTTAACGATTTCGAATAACAGGAGACAAAATATATACTAAAATTAGTTGCTTTATGCTTTTGAACAAAAAATTTACGCTTAAAAATTGCAAAAACAAACATTAATGTAAAGCAACTACCATTAAGAAATTGAAAAATTTGAAACGGTTTCCTTCAAAGGTTAAAAATACTAATTTTGAATCAGCAGACAATGTTTGCTAATATCAGCAAACTTGTTTCTTTAAGTGTATAACTTGAGAAGGAAAACCCTAATGACTTGCATAAAATGAAATTATTACTCGAGTTTTGTGCGATTTTCGCTAAGTATCTTTAAATCGCCCAATACATACAGTATGGAAGCATTAAGAACTCTGGCTCAATCCTTAAAGAATGGGTACATTATATGCTTTTTGGTCAGCGTAGTCTGTCAAATAGCTCCACAAAGAGGAGAATTGTGTGAAAATTTTAATTATATGTTGCATGAAGTTTAGCATATTGTATTTAAATGTGCCTTCCATCCATAAAAGGAGCAGCAGATATTTTCAGCAAACAACAGCAAAAGGATTTTCAGCAGTCAATCTGCTATTCTAAAATCGTAAACATCTTGTTATAATAGCAGAAATAGCTACACTAATAGAAATTTGTTAGTAAACAAGTAAAAAGACGTTAAGTTCGGCCGGGCCGAACTTTGGATACCCACTACCTCCGGTATATATGTAAACCACCTTTCATCAAAATCCAGTGAAAATTGCATACCTTATATACTATAGCAGTAATATCGAAATAGATCCGATTTGGACCAAATACTAATAAGTACAAGTTATTGTTCAATTTTGTATAACAATATTTTGGTCTTTTTAGTAGCTATACATGGATGTCGAAAAGCCTAACATAAGTCAATGTGCCGAATTTCAGTTAAATCGGATTATAAATGGGCTTTTTTTGGGACCAAGACTTTAAATCGAAATATCGGTCTATAAGGCAGCTATATGCAAATCTTGATCGGTCTAGACAAATTGCAGAAATATGTGGAGGGGCATAACTCAACTCTTTATCCCAAATTTCGGCATCATCGGACAATAAATTGCGCCTTTTATGGGCCCAAAATATTAATTCAAGAAATCGGTCTATATGGCAGCTACATCCAAATCTTGACCGATCTGTGCCATAATGCAGAACTATGTCAAGAAGTTTAACTTAACTTTATGTCCAAATTCGGCGACATCGGACAATAAATGCGCCATTTATGGGCCTTAGACCCCAAATCGGAGGATCGGTCTATATGGCAGCTATATCCAAATCTGAATCGATCTGGGCCAAATTGACTATGGATGTCAAGGGGCCTAACACAAACCACTACCCCAAATTTCAGCAAAATCGGATAATGAATGCGGCTTTTATGGGCCTAAGACCCTGAATCGGAGGATCGGTCTATATGGCACCTATATAATCTGAACCGATCTAGGCAAAATTCACGAAGGATGTCCAAGGGCCTAACACAACTCACTGTCCCTAATTTCAGCAAAATCGGATAATAAATGTTGCTTTTATGGGCCTAAGACCCTAAATCGGAGGATCGGTCTATGGCAGCTATATCCAAATCTGGGCCGATCTGAGCCAAATTGACGAAGGATGTCGGCGGGTCTAACACAACTCACTGTCCCAAATTTCAGCAAAATCGGATATTAAATGTGGCTTTTATGGGCCGAAGACCCCTTAATCGGCGGATCGGTCTATATGGCAGCTATATCCAAATCTAGACCGATTGGGGCCAAATTGAGGAAGGATGTCGGGGGGCCTAACACAACTCACTGTCCCAAATTCCACAAAAATCGAATAATAAATGTGGCTTTTATGGGCCTAAGACCCTAAATCGGAGGATCGGTCTATGGCACCTATTTCCAAATCTGGACAGAACTAAGGCAAATTGACGAAGGATGTCGGCGGGTCTAACACAACTCACTGTCCCAAATTTCAGCAAAATCGGATAAAAAATGTGGCTTTTGTGGGCCTAAGACCCTAAATCGGAGGATCGGTCTATATGGCAGCTATATCCAAATCTGGACCGATCTAGGCAAAATTGACGAAGGATGTCGAAGGGCCTAACAAAACTCACTGTCCCAAATTTCAGCAAAATCGGATAATAAATGTGGCTTTTATGGGCCTAAGACCCTAAATCGGAGGATCGGTCTATATGGCAACTATATCCAAATCTGGACCGATCTAGGCCAAATTGACGAAGGACGTCGAAGGGCCTAACAAAACTCACTGTCCCAAATTTCAGCAAAATCGGATAATAAATGTGGCTTTTATGGGCCTAAGACCCTAAATCGGAGGATCGGTCTATATGGCAGCTATATCCAAATCTGCACCGATCTGGTCAAAATTGACGAAGGATGTCGAAGGGGCCAACAAAACCCACTGTCTCGAATTTCAGCAAAATCGGATAATAAATGTGGCTTTTATGGGCCTAAGACCCTAAATCGGCCGATCGGTCTATATGGCAGCTATATCCAAATCTGGACCGATCTGGACAAAATTGACGAAGGATGTCGAAGGGCCTAACAAAACTCACTGTCCCAAATTTCAGCAAAATCGGATAATAAATGTGGCTTTTATGGGCCTAAGACCCTAAATCGGAGGATCGGTCTATATGGCAGCTATATCCAAATCTAGACCGATTGGGGCCAAATTGAGGAAGGATGTCGGGGGGCCTAACACAACTCACTGTCCCAAATTCCACAAAAATCGAATAATAAATGTGGCTTTTATGGGCCTAAGACCCTAAATCGGAGGATCGGTCTATGGCACCTATATCCAAATCTGGACAGAACTAAGGCAAATTGACGAAGGATGTCGGCGGGTCTAACACAACTCACTGTCCCAAATTTCAGCAAAATCGGATAAAAAATGTGGCTTTTGTGGGCCTAAGACCCTAAATCGGAGGATCGGTCTATATGGCAGCTATATCCAAATCTGGACCGATCTAGGCAAAATTGACGAAGGATGTCGAAGGGCCTAACAAAACTCACTGTCCCAAATTTCAGCAAAATCGGATAATAAATGTGGCTTTTATGGGCCTAAGACCCTAAATCGGAGGATCGGTCTATATGGCAACTATATCCAAATCTGGACCGATCTAGGCCAAATTGACGAAGGACGTCGAAGGGCCTAACAAAACTCACTGTCCCAAATTTCAGCAAAATCGGATAATAAATGTGGCTTTTATGGGCCTAAGACCCTAAATCGGAGGATCGGTCTATATGGCAGCTATATCCAAATCTGCACCGATCTGGTCAAAATTGACGAAGGATGTCGAAGGGGCCAACAAAACCCACTGTCTCGAATTTCAGCAAAATCGGATAATAAATGTGGCTTTTATGGGCCTAAGACCCTAAATCGGCCGATCGGTCTATATGGCAGCTATATCCAAATCTGGACCGATCTGGACAAAATTGACGAAGGATGTCGAAGGGCCTAACAAAACTCACTGTCCCAAATTTCAGCAAAATCGGATAATAAATGTGGCTTTTATGGGCCTTAAACCCTAAATCGGCGGATCGGTCTATATGGGGGCTATATCAAGATATAGTCCGATATAGCCCATCTACGAACTTAACCGCTTATGGACAAAAAAAGAACCTGTGCAAAATTTTAGCTCAATATCTCTTTTTTTGAAGACTGTCGTGTGATTTCAACAGACAGACGAATGTACATGGCTAGATCGTCTTAGATTTTTTCGCTGATCTAGAATATATATACCTTGTAGGGTCGGAAATGGATATATCGATGTGTTGCAAACGGAATGACAAAATGAATATACCCTCATCCTGCGGTGATAGGTATAAAAAGCAAAAATGTTTGCTGAAATAACAGAAAATAGAACAGCAGTAATTGCTTGCTAAAATAGGAAACAGTTACTGCTGTTGTCAGATAAAAAGTTGATTGCTGCCTAAATATATTAAAAATTTTTATATTAAGTCTTATCTTTTTATTATAAGGGTATTCGGGCGTAAATTTTTTCTACTTTTCAACAATTGTATAACTTTTTTACGCTTCCAAATGACAGCTGATAAAATATATTCTAATGTTTTATTTATGCTTTTTAACAAAAAATGTACTACTAAAATTTCCTAAAATGTATATTACGTGTAATGTTGTTGTAGCAGTTTGTTATACACCGAGGCGGCAGCCTTTGTTGATGTCAATCGGGTCAATCCGGTACTTACAAACGACTGCCATGGGATTGTTTGTTGTTTTACGTCTAATATATGGTAAATGATCTAATGTCAGTTTAGAAGTTAAAAAATTTTAAACACTTTGGTATGTTTTTTTTTCTATCATTTTTCATTTGCACCAACTTTTTATTATCTGAGAATCGCAGAAATTGTTTGCTGTTTCAGCAAAAAATTATTGCTGTCCCATTTTTAGCAGCTTTGCTGTTGTTACAGCAAATATCTTCGCTTATTTTACTAACAAATTTCTATGAGTGTTGTATTAACGATAATTCCCAAAATTATTGGTGGTATATTTTTCATAATCGATATATATTTTTGCGAAAAGATTCATTTTTATGGTAATAACAAATTTCATATACCATGTTAATTGCCAAGTACCTATTTGTGCTATGCACTAATCAGATAGTCTGTCGCAAGACGATTTTGTGTATAGAGATTTAGCTTACCATAGACCTAAATGGTTTTATTATTTTCGAAGGACATCCATTTAATAAACATTACAAGGTAAAACTTTCATTTTCAAGTTTTTTGCCTGTTAGGGCAAGATCATAAAATTTTACAATTTTTAAAAATTGTAGGCAATAAAACTTTTTTATTGCTTAATTCTTAATCCTAAACTAATTAATTTTTTACTTATTTATATATTAATAATAACATATTTTATATATTGCAATCTTGCTGTAAATATATTTTAAAAATGGGAAGAAAGTTTTTTTAACACATGTAATTTTATGTATTGAACCTATCAACCACCGTTAATAAATTCAATTGGGCCAAATTGACGATGGATGTCAAGGGGCCTAACACAAACCACTGTCCCAAATTTCAGCAAAATCGGATAATAAATGTGGCTTTTATGGGCCTAAGACCCTTAATCGGAGGATCAGTCTATGTGGCACCTATATAATCTGGACCGATCTAGGCCAAATTGACGAAGGATGTCGAAGGGCCTAACACAATTCACTGTCCCTAATTTTAGCAAAATCGGATAATAAATGTGGCTTTTATGGGCCTAAGACCCTAAATCGGAGGATCGGTCTATGGCAGCTATATCCAAATCTGGACCGATCTAAGCCAAATTTACGAAGGAGGCCTAACACAACTCACTGTCCCAAATTTCAGCAAAACAACTGCAGTGGTTTGAAAACCCCGTTTTTGAATTAACA
Source organism: Stomoxys calcitrans (assembly GCF_963082655.1). Classification (NCBI taxonomy): domain Eukaryota; kingdom Metazoa; phylum Arthropoda; class Insecta; order Diptera; family Muscidae; genus Stomoxys; species Stomoxys calcitrans. The sequence goes on along the minus strand of NC_081553.1, from coordinate 162,052,326 downwards.
CTGTCAAATTCCCGTCAGTATAGCGTAGTCCGTTAAAACCAAAAAAAATATAATAAGCAGAAATAATTTTGACTAGTTTCTTTGAACATTTGAAGAATTCAAAAAATTTATTGGCGCAATCACATAACAAAACAAAAAAATCCAAAACAAAAAACGATTAATTAAATTTTAGTAAATGAAGCAATAGTTTTTTAAATAAAACCAATTAAGAAATAAATTAATATTCGAAATTCACTCATTAGGCCTTGTCCCTATAAGGCTTTTTTTGATTATCAATAAAAGATTTTATTTGCTGAGGGGTTCTTCCCTCCAAAATATTGTATTTTTTTTTTAATTTGAGGCATTCTAATACGGTAGGAAGTTTTTTTATTCTTCCAAGATCTCCCAGCTCGTTGCGCAGCACTTCTTTCTCCATTGGTGTCCATCTCCGACGTTTCGTTTTTCCATAGGGAGAAGCTAAAAATTTAAAAATTTATTAAAATATCGATAAAATATTTAAAATATTTTTCTGAAAAGATTTTTTGAAAGACAATCTTAATACTAAGTTATAAGTTGGTGCGAGAAAAATGTTAAAACTTACTACTTCTTCTCTTCTTCTTTGGCATGTAATCTGGATCTCCATTTTGATCTTCCACGGTAGAGGTGATGATATTTTGATCGCCAATTACTGCTGCGTCATACCCATTGCTCTGGTCGTCTAAGTCAACTCTATCACCGACATTGCCTCCATTACCAAGATCCACTTCGTTACCTCCATTACCTTGGTTGCCAACGTTACCTCTACTATCTTCATCACCAACGTTACCTCCTTCACATTCGTCGTCTGCGGCATCTTCATCGCTTTCATTGTCGTTAACGCCATTATCACTAATACCAATTGCTGCCATAAGAATTTGGGACACGCAATTTACTTCAGCTTCTGGAATTGTTGCTCGGTAAACGTTTTTGTGGATATCTTTATGATGTCCCAAAAAGTTGGCTAATTTATCAATAGAGGCCTCTTCTGCATTAATCATTGACATATAAGTGGCTATGTGTTTACGCAATTTAGTTCCACGCAGACTTTCCGGAATTTCTGCACCGCATTCAGTGGAAAACTGTCTAATCAAAGTACATGCACGAAAGTATTGGTTGGATGTTTTGGAAGCTACCGGGTTTGCGAATATAAAAGGGTTTTTAATAGTTATCCCTGCTTTTTTGCGGTATTCTAAAATTTTATCAATTGCTTTAACTGTTAAAGGACAAAGAAGCACAGGTACAGTGCGGCCTAGTTTGCCTCTTAGGTTAATCCTAGCATATTGTCTTGCAAAAAATATTGCTTCATTAGATAAATTGCTCAGCAGCTCCTTCTCCATTCTGTTTGTTATAATTTCTTTGTTGGTATAGTTAGCAATTTGGATGCGCTCAAGTTCTCCAGCCCTTCTTCTGTTAAAGATTTGTATGAGCACTAAAGTACATTTATTCAATTCGATGTAACTGTCCATATCAAAGTTTGTCAATTTCGAAATATATTCGGCCACTAAGTTTTTAAGATAAAAGTACAATTTCTTAATATCTTCTTTTGTTGGCAGGACAACTTTTTTTATCCGCTTTTGGTTGCTCTGGTCTTCAAGGGCTTTTCTATTTATAACCGTAGGTACTTCTTCTTCCCACAGTAAGATAAAATCACGGACAGTTTTCTTTTTATCTTCTTCCGCTAGATCTTTAACATATTCCGCTTGCAATGTATATGCACATTTTTTTATTAAAGACGAAAGTATTATCGCCACTTGTGGATGATCATACCATTGCCGTTCCTCATTCCAACTGGCTACTTTTTTTATAGCCTCTATGCACATATCATGTTTTTGGGGCCTAAAGACGTCTTTTAATTCGGTAATTTCATGATCTAAAGCCATAGCCTGAAGTTTAAACCTGCCTAAATACCGCAAACGAGCACGAATCATTTCGTAATTGTGGGGGGACGTGTACTTCTCGGCCATCCTCCTACCATATTTTATTATGAGTTCATCAAACCTGATGGAATCGGTTACAACGTCGTCATTGAGAACTGGCAAAATCTTCGTTCTTAGGACTGGACTGGCCGCTGGATGGTAAAATTGAGTTAGTGCTTTACCCGCTGCTATAGTTAACTTATTTTTTCTAGCCCTATTGACTTTATGGCAGTTATACCGGTGTTGTCGAAAACTCATTTTGGAATAGAAGCCCTTACAAGTGCAACAACAAGTCAAATCAGTGGCACTTTTCGCAAACTTCTTTTGTGGATTTCTTGGTAAAATTAAAATGCCAGTGTTTGCAGTTTTGTTAGTATTATGAACAAAATCACCTTCTTTCCGCAATTTTGCCAAAATTTTCATACGCTCATCACTCTTTGCCGGCAACCTGCTCGCAGTTTTTACTTCTCTCTCAGCCTTATGTTTCAAAAGCAAATGCCTTCCAATCTGAGTCTGCAATGAACCGCAAAATTTGCAATAATGCCTTTTCTTGACTTTGCCTTTGAGAGGGACTGTAACCAAATTTATATTAAGAGGATCCTCTATAATTGTTAGGCTTTGTTCAAAAGTAGAGCATAAGCTGGTGTCCGGAACATACTGTGAATTAGACGTATTCTCGCGGTTCAATGAACTATCAATGTTGGATTCGCATTTCGAAGTATCTGCGGTAATTGTGCTAACATCCAAGTCACACTTATCCTGAGAAACTCCTTCGCAATGGGTCGAGTTTAAAATTGTTTTGTAGGTGGACGTCGATTTTATTGGATGTAACTGAGTCGGTGATACATTAGAAACGGGACAAAATAATTCTACTTCCGGACTATCCTCTTTAGTAGATAAATCATATTGGTTTATTAAACATTCAATGGTGTTATTGCCTTGCGTAGTATTTGCAGAAACCAAGCTAAGATCCAAACCAGATTTGTCCTTAGAAACCCATTTATTTAAGTGTCGAGCTTAAGTCTATATTGGAGGAGGGCTTTGATGGTTTTAGAGGTAAGTGGCTTTCTGGCGTTGGTGATGAAATAAGAACTAGAGGATCCTCCCCATTGTTCAAATACTTCTCACTAAAACAACATAATGTGACATCCTCAGGAAACTCTAAGTTAGTTGTAGGTAAATCATCTTGGTTTAATGAATATTCCATTTTTGTAATACTAGCAGCAATCTTGCCGACATTCCGATTAGATTTGTCCTGGTAAACCCCTTAAAAAAAAGCGTCGAGTTTGAAATTATATTGAAGGTAAACAGTGTCATTGGAGATAACTGACATACATATCTAGATAATCATAAATAACTTGCAACTAATGCAAGAAATTCGATTGTACTGTTTTAACTGGATTTAACTGAATAGTCTCTTATTATTTCTTGTATTGATATTCTCTTATCAATACAAGAAACTTTATTGTATTGATTATTACAATCAAATTTGCTGAAAAATTTCTTTAAAATAGCCTTGAGTTTGTGGTCCAAATCCACTTTAGGCATAGTTTACTATTTTCTATCTCGAATTCCCAAAATTCAAGAGATTAAATGACAGCTATACACAAATATATATAAGGGGTTATTTCTTAGAGCTATAGGAAAGCTTTTCAAAAAGAAAACACATAAAATTCAGAAAAATGCATAAAATTTTTATTTGAATCGATAGTACTTGGCCATTTATTTAAATGTTCGAAGATTGTTTTATGCAAATGTTGACGGTGACTGCGTCTCAAATGGTCCATCCGCTTAATCCAATTTTGACATACTCTTTCCAATATTTCTGCCGGTATATCACGAATAAATGCTTCAATTTTGTCTTCCAATGCGCCAATTGAAGCGGGCTTGTCTGTTAGACATGAGGTTTAACATAGCCCCGCAAAAAATAGTCTAAAGGCGTTAAATCGCACGATCTAGCTGGCCATTAGACCGAACCCGAATGTAAAATAAATTGTTCACCGAACTCGCCACACACTAAGTTCATTCCTACCCGTGCTGTTGCCGTTTTGTTGAAACCACATGTCATGCAAGTTAAGCTCTTACATTTTGGGCAAAAAAAAGTTGGATATCACCTCACGATAGCGCTCACCATTTACAGTTACATTACGATTCGCATCATCTTTGAAGAAGTACGGTCTAATGATGCCACCAGTCCATAAACCGCACCAAACTGTGACTTTGCTGGTTGCATTGGTAGCTCTTGCAATGCTTCTGGCAGATCTTTACTCCAAAATGTGCGCATGAACATTCCATTAAAGAACTGGAGCAAACTTCTCACAAATCAATGAGTGATGTCCGATTCAATTTTAAGCTCAATGATAAGGGACCTCCTTTTTATAGCCGAGTCCGAAAAGCGTGTCGCAAAGCGACACATCTTTGCGGAGAAGTTTTTACATGGCAAGGTACCTCACAAATGTCGCCAGCATTAGGAGGGGATAACCACCGCTGAAAAATATTCTGTTGTTCTCGCCAGGATTCGAACCCAGGCGTTCAGTGTCATAGGGGGACATGCTAACCTCTGCGCTACTCTAAAATCGACAATTCTGTTTATTTATGTATCCATTGATATACTGACTGCGACATTTTCTTCAGTTCGCACTCTACATAAGCGTGTTGTTGGCTTAGAGTCCAACAATGTAAATTTGGTGCGAAATGGAAGAAGCTCGCGACTAACTATTTAACAGACGATTCATCATTAAATTATAGACCAAATTGGCATTTAAGGATCTCATGTAACTAATAATGGCCTTAAATGAGCGCAAATAAGCTTGAACAAGTAAAAAGGCGTTAAGTTCGGCCGGGCCGAACTTTGGATACCCACCACCTCGGATATATATGTGAACCACCTTTCCTCAAAATCCGGTGCAAAATTCATACCTTATGCCCCATAGCAGCTATGTTCCGATTTGGACCAGATACTAAGTAAAAGTTATTGTTCAATTGTATATAACAAAATATTGGTCTTTTTAGTTGTTATATCTAAAAATAAAACGATCTGAACTATATTCCACACGAATGTCGAAAAGCATAACATAAGTCAGTGTGTCAAATTTCAGTGCAATCGGATTATGGGGCCAAGACTTTAAATCGAGAGATCGGTTTATATGGCAGCTATATGCAAATCTTGATCGATCTAGACCAAATTGCAGAAATATGTGGAGGGGCTTAACTTAACTCTTTGTCTCAAATTTCGGCAACATCGGACAATAAATGCGCTTTTTATGGCCCTAAAACCGAGAGATCGGTCTATATGGCAGCTATATCCAAATCTGGGCCGATTTGAGCCAAATTGACGGAGGATGTTGAAGGGCCTAATACAACTCACTGTCCCAAATTTTCTCAAAATCGGATAATAAATGTGGCTTTTATGGGCCTAAGACCCTAAATTGGAGGATCGGTCTATATGGCAGCTATATCCAAATCTAGACCGATCTGGGCCTAATTGACGGAGGATGTCGAAAGGCCTAACACAACTCACTGTCCCAAATTTCAGCAAAATCGGATAATAAATGTGGCCTTTATTGGCCTAAGACCCTAAATCGGCGGATCGGTCTATATGTGGGCTATATCAAGATATAGTCCGATATAGCACATCTTCGAACTTAACCTGCTTATGGACAAAAAAAGAACCTGTGCAAAATTTTAGCTCAATATCTCTATTTTTTGAAGACTGTAGCATGATTTCAACAGACAGACGGACGGACATGTCCAGATCGTCTTGGATTTTTACGCTGATCAAGAATATATAAACTTTCCCCCATCTTGATCCCATCTATAACTTATTTGTGACGGATGTCGTGTTAATAATTCAACTCACTGTACCAAATTTTAGCAAGTTTAAATATTAAATTCTTTTAATAAATTTAAATTCTCTTTTTCGTTAATTAATTTACTACTCATTGCAGCAATTCATATTCTTAATACTAAACAAATTGCGTGACCAAATAATTAAAATCCTTGGGTATTGGTACCAAATTCTTGTTATTCCATCCATATTTATTTATTCCATATATATCGCCATTTGTCAATGCATTGTTGAGATAATGTCGTAATTGTTTTAGAATTATACACATTTAAAAGTTATTGAATCAATTTTGGAATATTAGAATAGAAAACCGAAATGTCTTTAAAAGTTGTCAATTGTGTATCAAATTTTATATTGAAGTTCTTTCCAATGCTATATATGTATGTGTCATTAACACAAACATAGAAAACCTAATCACATAATAGCTTTGAAAACGAAGTCATCAATTAGGAAAAATATAAATTTTTATACAAAGTCGACAGCTTTTAAAAAGGCATTCCGGTTTTCTTTAACAAATTTTTATAAGATCTAAAACATTTACGGCATTATCTCAACAAAGCATTTGGGGGAGTCGTACAGGCCGAACTCCCTTCTCTCACCAGCAGCAAAGAAGCTTGGGGCATTACTCCTCCCGAGCCTCGCAGGAGAATTTTCATTCACCGAGCATCAACAGGGATTTCGAAGACTGCATAGCACTACAACTGCTTTGCATGCCATCATCGCACACATTTGCCGTGGCTTCAGTCAGCTCAGGCCATGTTATAGGACGGTCCTCGTGACACATTTGTGTAATTTAATGATAAGAAATCGAAGCCACTTAGAGTGAAACACGGAGTTTCCCAAGGCGGGGTTATATCTCCGGTACTTTTTAACCTCTAACTATCCTCCATTCCGCCCCCTCCAGACGGCATAGAGATCGTATTGTGGCATCAGGCCGCCACCCATTGTTGACATCTGCGATAGGTTGAACGTCTACCTCAACGAACTTGCCTCATATTTCGCTGCAAGAAATCTGAAGATATTTGCCACCAAATCTTCAGCCACATTGTTCACTGCAAATACGCGTGGGGTGAATGCCGAGCTGACTGTGATAGTCGATGGAGAAATGATTCTGACCATCAAGTGCCCCAAAATACTTGGCGTCACATTTGACAGCTCTTACATAGTCGTGTTTCAGATAATATAAAAATTTTAAAATTATTAAATCAATTTTAGAATATTGGGATAAAAACACAAAATGTATTTAAAAGTTGTCAATTATAAATCAAATTTTATATTGAAGTTCTTTCCAATGATATATATATTATGTGTCATTAACACAAACATAAGTATCATAATAGCTTTGAAAAAATAGGCAAAATATACATTTTTATACAAAGTCGACAACTTTTAAAAAGACATTTCGGGTTTCCATTCCTATATACCGACATTGATTCAATAATTAAGAAATGTTTATAATATCTCAAACAAATCATTTACAAATATGGATATATTGAAATATGGAAGCATTAACATGAATTTGGTAAAGGAACTCAAGGCTTTTAATTATTTGGTTTTTATAAAGAAAATTAATTGTGTTTTATAAAGAATATTAATTGCTGGAATGAGAAGAAAATTATACAATTATAAAAATTATACTCTATATTGGAATTTTTGGATCACAAGAATACGAGGACAGACAGAAAGACATAGGAACATTAATGGTGCCTTCAATAATGCAAAACCCGTTAATCAGAAGGACCTGCATACTTTCGGCATCAATACTATTGTAAAAAAGTTTATTAATAACTTATTTACTAAAAGACGTATTACGACTGGCTTAGGTTCTGTAGTTCTACAGAGACGGGCCAGTAGAAGGACACCTCATGGAGTTAATATTCACAACTTTTTTTAAATTATTTTGATAGTAGTGCCCAAATGAGGCATTCAGGGCAATGAGCCTCTCCCACATCCACATAAATCAACTTGTTTAGGGTATTTGGTTTCAAAATCATGTCATGAAGGTACATCGGATACAAAATAATAAATCCCAATTCGTACTCGACTCCTAAATACCTTTCATTTGAGTACCCTATTGTCCTAATCAGCCTGCATGCCCATTTGGTTTTTTGTTTGGGGTGATACGCCCTGATACTTGGTGCCATGTTTTGATATCATTTTCGTATTCTGTTCCCAAATACCGTGCACTTGAGACCTCTATCTGCCCCTTTTTCCGTTTGGTGGTTTGTTGGAGGGCAAATGGCAAATATGGATATATACAATAACAATAACAAGAATTTGGTAAATATACCCAAGGCTTTTAATTATTGGTCACACAATTTGTGTTTGGGCAACACAATTTGGATTGTCCAATTATAGAAGACATTGACGAAAATGTCAACAGGATTACGACTGCACTGGTGGGGTCCTTCGCAGTGTCACACTCAGGAGCGTACTGAAAAGGCTCACAGATGTTGAGCAATATGTAGGCTCGAAATGGGTCCTGAATCTGAAGATAGTCCACTGGCTCTACAGGAGCGTGATTAGACCAATATTTACTTACGCCTCAATAGTTTGGTGGACTTTTTTGGAGAAAAAGTGCAACATAGGGACCATACAACAGGTTCAAAGAAAATGTTGTCTTTGGATAGGCGGAGCGATGAGGACCACGCCCACTAGGGCACTGGAGACTATTCTAGATATCCGACCCATTGACATACACATGAGGCAACCACTGCGGCTATGACACTTAAGGCGATGGGAGAATGGAATGAGGATGGGAGCAGCTCATACCATCGCGGTATAATCGCGGGGACGATAGGAAACCTGGAAGGAAGGGGAGAGGTTTCCGATCGGATACCTGAGGTGAACTTTGAGGTCGAGTGCGACGCACTGCTGCCATGGGCACAGTCTTGGATTGACGGAACCCTAATATTGCCATCTGGAGGATCATGAGCTGGAGGACAGAGTGGGTCTGGGGGTTTACATTGAAAACCCTGTTTTAGACTGCCTGACCATAGTACGGTCCTGCAGGCGGAGATCCGTGCGATCACGGATGCGTGAAATGGTGTGGTGCTAACGCGAGGACGTCGAGTGTGAACATCTTTACCGACTGTAAAATTGCCATAAGGGCAATAACAACCAGGACGGTAAGGTCACGAACAGTCTTGCAGTGTAAGAAGGAGATTAACGCCTTCTCTGAGAATGGCAAAATCCGCATCGTTAGGGTGCCGGGCCGTAACGGAAGGGAATGAAAGAGCAGATGATTTGGCGGTGAAGGCCAGAGGATTGTCGTCAATAAACTTGGTTAACCCGAAGCCTTTCGGGTCGACGCAGTCCGAGGGGGTGGGCGAGGCAGCCGCCTGACACTTGGTGCTAAATTTTGATACCATTTTCGTATTCTGTCCCCAAATACTGTGCACTTGAATCCCATATCAGTCTACTTTTGCGTCTGGTGTTTTTTGGAGGGAAGAGGCGGCCCTTCTTTTGATATCAGATTCGTATTCTATTCCCATTTGCCATTCATTTGAGTCCCATATTGTAAATTGTGGGTAAATTTATGGCATCAATGTAGGTCATGGCTTTCCGTAAAAATAATATGTAGGGTGGGCATTGTTTATAATTAGTTTCCGTATGCATGCAGACGCAATTGAAAAGCGGTGGCACTACCCTTCCTTAGAACGCTGGACACTTTCCGTGTGGACTATTCCTCAGCTGCTGCTCCGTCATAGCAGACCTTTTTGTCAATATAGTTTACTACTCTTTCCAGCAATTAATATTCTTAATAAAACACAAATTGCTTGTCCAAATAATTCAAAACCCTTGGATTTTGGCACCAAATTCTTGTTATTCCATCCACATTTCCATATATATCCATATTTGTCAATGCATTGTTGAGACAATGTCGCAAAATTTTCAGATATTATAAAAATTTTACAATTATTGAATCATTTTTGGTATGTTGGAATAGAAACCCGAAATGTATTTAAAAGTTGTCAACTGTGTATCAAATTCTATATTGAAGTTCTCTGCAATGCTATGTATGACTAAATTTTTTTGTGGCATTAACACAAACATAAAAAACCTTATCACATAATAGCTTTGAAAACAAATTCATCAATTAGGAAAACATTAATTTTTATACAAAGTCGACAGCTTTTAAAAAAACATTTCGGGTTTCTATTCCAATATACCGACATTGCTTCAATAATTAAGAACTTTTTAGAATATCTGAAACATTTATGGCATTATCTCAACAAAGTATTTGCAAATATGGATATATTGAAATATGGAAGCAATAACAATAATTTGGTAAATGAACTCAAGGCTTTTACTTATTTGGTTACACAGTTTGTGTTTTATAAAGAATACTAATTTCTGGAAAGAGTAGAAAATTACATAATTATAAATATAGTCCTCCATATTGGAATTTTTGGAAAATGTGTTTTATTGAAAACATTATTCCGGGGGTCCTGGGTTTGATGGGAATCACAATGTGGTATCACAATGGACAAGAAATGTCTATGTGTGTGTGTTTAAAAAGACTGCCACTCAGACCTAACGTAACCAAGTTTAACCACGTCAAGTTCTAGCTCATAGTCATATTTATGGTAAAAAGTCTAAAAAGGTTGCTAGAAACATATCTTAGGGCCAATATCACAAGAGATAGCCTGTGTCGGCAACAACTTGTCTACATGTTGCAGTGTGCGCATGTTATTACTTACCGGGTTTAACTCGAATTTTCTGTGATATGGCATTTTCTTTCTCCTTATTGTTGTTTTGTTTTGGCAAATTTCCTAAAAAATGTTAAATCTTTAATTTTTTTGTACACATTTGAAATAAAATTAAAGGAAACATATAATTACCATTTTTTTCTTCCCTTATTTTTCTATCCAATAGGGAACTATAATTATCTTTAAAAAAATTTATTGTTTTAATTAATTTATATAAAAAAAAAAATGAAATAATGCGCAAAGCGTATCCAAATATGGAAATTGACAACATTTGTAATACTTACTTGATTTACAAACAAGGAGACCAACATGCCCTTTTCCCTCATGCTTAAAGAGCACACTCCTAGTACCATTCCAGGAAATTTCCTTTGATTGGACAACAAAAAGATTTTTATTTGAGGTCCTTATTAGCGAATACATCTATAATTAAGTGAAATATTGGAATAAAATAAAGTTGAAACAAGTAGGGAAAGGCAAATGTAAATATCCTACACAACTTAGTTTATCGGATGAACGATATCTTATATATAACAAGTAAAAGCGTGATAAGTTCGGCCGGGCCGAATCTTATATACCCTCCACCATGGATTGCATTTGTCGAGTTGTTTTCCCGGCATCTCTTCTTAGGCTAAAAGGGATATAAGAAAAGAGTTGCTCTGCTATTAAAACGATATCAAGATATGGTCCGGTTCGGACCACAATTAAATTATATGTTGGAGACCTGTGTAAAATTTCAGCCAATTCGTATAAGAATTGCGCCCATTGGGGCTCACGAAGTAAAATAGAGAGAACGATTTATATGGGATCTGTATCGGGCTATAGACCTCAGATAATAATATAGACCTCAGATAATAATAATTTATCGGATAATAATTGCGACCTCTAGGGGTCAAGAAGTCAAGATCCCAGATCGGTTTATATGGCAGCTATTTCAGGTTATGAACCGATTTGAACCTTATTTGACACAGTTGTTGAAAGTAAAAATAAAATACGTCATGCAAAATTTCAGCCAAATCGGATAAGAATTGCGCCCTCTAGAAGCTCAAGAAGTCAAATCCCCAGATCTGTTTATATGACAGCTATATCAGGTTATGGACCGATTTCAACCATACTTGGCACAGTTGTTGGGTATCATAACGAAATACTTCGTGCAAAAATTCATTCAAATCGGATAAGAATTGTGCCCTCTAGAGGCTCAAGAAGTCAAGACCCAAGATCGGCTTATATGGCAGCTATATTAGGTTATGGACCGATTTGAACCATACTTGGCACAGTTGTTGGGTATCATAACAAAACACGTCGTGCAAAATTTCGTTCTGATCGGATAAGAATTGCGCACGCTAGAGGCTCAAGAATTCAAGACCCAATATCGGTTTATATGGCAGCTATATCAGGTTATGAACCGATTTGAACCATACTTGGCACAGTTGTTGGATATCATAGCAAAACACGACATGCAAAATTTCATCCCAATCGGATAAGAATTGCGCACTCTAGAGGCTCAAGAAGTCAAGACCCAAGATCGGTTTATATGGCAGCTATATCAGGTTATGGACCGATTTAAACCATACTTGACACAGTTGTTGGGTATCATAACAAAACACGTCGTGCAAAATTTCATTTCAATCGGATAAGAATTGCGCACTCTAGAGGCTCAAGAAGTCAAGACCCAAGATCGGTTTATATGGCAGCTATATCAGGTTATGGACCGATTTGAACTATACTTGGCGCAGTTGTTGGATATTATAACAAAACACGTCGTACAAAATTTCATTCCAATCGGATAAAAATTGCGCACTCTAGAGGCTCAAGAAGTCAAGACCCAAGATCGGTTTATATGGCAGCTATATCAAAACATGGACCGATATGGCCCATTTACAATACCAACCGACCTACACTAATAAGAAGTATTTGTGCAAAATTTCAAGCGGCTAGCTTTACTCCTTCGGAAGTTAGCGTGCTTTCGACAGACAGACGGACGGACGGACGGACGGACAGACGGACGGACATGGCTAGATCGACATAAAATGTCACGACGATCAGGAATATATATACTTTATGGGGTCTCAGACGAATATTTCGAGTAGTTACAAACAGAATGACGAAATTAGTATACCCCCATCTTATGGTGGAGGGTATAAAAATCAATTTGTATTTGTTTGTGTGTTCCTTATAGACTCAGAAACAGCTGAACCGATTTTCTTACCCTAACTTTAAGAAACGCCAGATCTCGGAGATGGTTGGTGCGATTTAAGCGAAATTTTGTATGCTCTCATATAGTACCCTAAAAATAAAAATTTGGTGTCCAAATTTCGGATGGGGTAACTAGGGGGGCCGCCCCACCCTAAAACCTACCAAACATATATTTAGACCAATCACGACAATATGGGACTCAAATGAAAGGTATTTAGGATAAGAAAACGTATCTGATATCCATATGTCGGACCAAGTGCTAGGGGGACCAGCACAACCCCCAAAACACCCCCAAATCGGACATATTTACCGACCATGGCAATATGGGACTCAAATGAAAGGTATTTGCGAGTAGAAAACGAATGTGATATCCAAATGTGGGAACAAGTTTCTGGGGGTCCACTCCTTTCCCAAAACACCCCCCAAACAGGACTTATTTACTGACCATGGGAATATGGGGCTTAAATAAAAGGTATTTGAATGTAGAATACGAATCTGATAACCAAATACGGGACCAAGTGTTTGGGGGCCGCCTCTCCACATAAACCTCCCCCAAAGGGGACACATTTACGACCATAGCCACATGGGGCTCAAATGAAAGGTATTTGGGAGTAAAGCACAAATCTGATATCAATATTCGGGAAAATTGTCTATATGATATCCAAATATGGGACCAAGTTTTTAGGGGGCCGCCTCTCCCCAAAAACATCACCCAAAGGGTACAAATTTACGACCATAGCCATATGGGGCTCAAATGAAATCACGAATATGATATTAATATTTCGGAAAACTGTCTATGGGGCCACCCCACCTCCACGACACCACCCAAATATCCGATGTATATTTTAAAGGCCAACTCACAGAGTGGCCGCCCATCCCCCAAAACACCCTCAAGCCGGAAATATGGGGCTCAAATGAAAGATATGTGGGAGTAGACCACGTATCTGATATCAATATTAGGGACCAACTGTCTAGGGGACGTCCCACCACCATAACAACCCCCAAATAGGACGTATTTGCTCACCAAGACAACTTGGGTCCTAAAGAGAGTGGAACTAAATATTTATATTGTAGTTTTTTGGGCCAATACCTTAAACCGGACATATTTGCTGACTTTTCCAATAAGGAGATTTGAAAACGAATTTGATATCCAATTTTGAGGCCAATGGCAATATGAGGTTCAAATAAATGATATATAGATATATGATTTTCCGGGCTTAGAGTTTGGGCGACCACCCCAATCCCCAAAACACCCCTAAATCGGGCATATTTACCGACCATGACAATGTGGGCCTAAATGAAAAGTATTGGGGGGTAGAGCAAGAATTGATGCCAATTTTGATGCCAAGAATCGGGACCAATTTTTTATTTTTCTGGGCCATGTATCTGGGAGTACACCTTACAACCAAACTTGAATTCGTAGATCAATAAAGATCATATGGGATTCAGATAAAGGCACTTATATCTTTAAACTGCTAGTCAAGCGATATACTATTTTCGTAGCATGGTATTTCACTAAAAAATCTTTAATTGTCGAAAATAAATATTCCAAGGAAACTATTGTTCCATATAAAGTAAAAGAAGGCGCAGCACGGGTCAGCTAGTGTATATATATATATATATATATATATATATATATACTTGAAACGATTTTAATGAAATTTTGACATTACATATTGGGCGACTAAAAGTTTTTTCTGTAATTCTTACATTTAGGTACTTAAAACTACCTTATAGCACAAAATGGCGTATCTTGCCCACAGCTATATCACGTTATAGTCCGATTCGGGGCTCAAGAAGCGAAATCGGGAGATCGGTTTATATGGGAGCTGTATCAAGCTATAGATCGATTCTGACCATATTGCACAAGTATGTTGAGGGCCTTGGGAGGAGCCGTTGTACAATTTGTACATTTGTGCCAAATCGGATGAGAATTGCGCTCTCTAGAGGCTCAAGAAGTCAAGACCCAAAATGGGTTTATATGGCAGCTATATCAAAACATGGACCGATTTGAACCACACTTAGCACAGTTGTTGGAAGTAATATAGAAACACTATGTGCACAATTTCAGTCAAATCGGAGGAGAGTGGCGCCCTCTAGAGGCTCAAGAAGCCAAGACCCAAGATCGGTTTGTATGACAGCTATATCAGGTTATGGACCGATTAGGACCATACTACATACAGTTGTTGGAAGTGATATCAAAACACTATGTGTCAAATCGGACAAGAATTGCGCCCTCTAGAGGCTAAAGAAGTCAAGGCCCAAGATCGGTTTATATGGCAGCTATATCAAAACGTGAACCGATTTGGCCCATTTACAAATCCAACCGACCTACACTAATAAAAAGTATTTCCGCAAAATTTCAAGCAGCTAGCTCTACTCCCTCAAAAGCGTGCTTTCGACAGACAGACGGACGTCTAGTTCGACTTAAAATGTCGCGACGATCAAGAATATATATACTTTATGGGGTCTTAGACGCATATTTCGAGGTGTTACAAACAGAATGACGAAATTAGTATACCCCCATCCTATGGTGGAGGGTATAAAAATTAAAAGTTATACAGTAAACCGATGGAGAAACTAATATGGAAGCTAGAACACTGAGGTTAGCTACATACATCTTAACATGATCCAATTTTGATGGAATTTTGCACACAAGCTAAGAAATCAAAGAATACATGTTGGACAAAATTTCTTCAAAATGCCGATGAACACACCTGTTGAGCCATCAAACAGAACATCTCTTGGAAAATGAAATTTCATCATCAAATGGATCTTTTAGGCACTTCAACTAAAACAAAAAAGGCTGATTTAATTTTAATTGATTTTACCAACGATAATGCCTAAAATATCCTTTTTGTGATGAGATTTCATGCCCATTTTCTTCATTATTATATTTTGAAGAAATTTTATGCATCTTGTAGTCTTTGATTTCTTAGTTTGTATGCAAAGTACAATTTTTTATATTGTGGCAAAAAGTACTTACCTGACCGCTCCGTTCACACAAAATTTTCACTTCTAAATGTGTGTTTTAAACTGTACAATCCCGTTAGAATAAGATATGAAAGCTTATCAAATACGCGAATAAAGTAGTCGCTGTAATTGATACCCGCAACATAATTGCTGCTCTTTTAATGGTAACCTAAGACGTTGACGACTGACAAAAAATGATCTGTCATTATCAAGTATGTTTCCGTTCCCAGCATGCGACCTATTAAAAATAGATTTTACACAAAATATATTTTTACAAACAAATATGTCATACATTTTTATACCCTCCACCATAGGATGGGGGTATACTAATTTCGTCATTCTGTTTGTAACTCCTCGAAATATTCGTCTAATACCCCATAAAGTATATATATTCTTGATCGTCATGACATTTTATGTCGATCTAGCCATGTCCGTCTGTCTGTCGAAAGCCCGCTAACTTTCGAAGGAGTTAAGCTAGCCGTTTGAAATTTTGCGCAAATACTTTTTATTAATGTAGGTCGGATGGGATTGTAAATGGGCTATAACGGTCCACGTTTTGATATAGCTACCATATAAACCTATCTTGGGTTTTGACTTCTTGAGTCTCTAGAGGGCGCATTTCTTTTTCGATTGGAATGAGATTTTGCACGACGTGTTTTGTTATGAAATCTAACCACTGGTTCAAATCGGTCAATAACCTGATATAGCTGCCATATAAACCGATCTTGGGTCTTGACTTCTTGAGCACAAGAGTAAGCACAATTCTTATCCCATTTGGCTGAAATTTGGCACAAGGAGTTTTATTATAGCTTCCAACAACTGCGCTGAGTATGGTTAAAATCGGTCCATAACTTGATATAACTGCCATATAAACCGATCTGGCGTATTGACTTCTTGAGCCACTAGAGGACGCAATTATTATCCGATTTGGCTGAAATTTTGTATGATATGTTTCGCTATGACTTTCAACAAATTCGCTATGACTTTCAAATCGGTCCATAACCTGATATAGCTGCCATATAAACCGATCTGGGGTGTGGACTTCTTGAGCCACTACAGGGAGAAATTCTTATCCGATTTGGCTGAAATATTGCATGATGTGTTTTGTTATGACTTCCAACTTAAGAATGGTTCAAATCGGCCCCTAACCTGATATAGCTGCCATTTGTGCAAAATTTCAAGCGGTTAGCCTTACTCCTTCGGAAATTGGCGTACTTTCGACAGACAGACGGACGGAGATGACTAGATCGACATAAAATGTCGCAACGATCAAGAATATATATACTTTATGGGGTTTCAGACGAATATTTCGAGTAGTTACAAACAGAATGTCGAAATTGGTATACCCCCCATCCTATGGTGGAGGGTATAAAAATAGAAGCAAATTTGCATTTGCATTAATTTTTCGTGAAGTAATGATTTGTAAAGAAGGTTCCATGTATAAAACTTTATAAAATTCTGAAATATTTTATACAGATGTCTTTAAAATAACATAACTTACTCGCCGTGTCTTCCTCTTTTCCAAAGCAAGTCCTTAAATAACTTCATATTGCAACGTTCGTATTTGCAATATAATTGCTAGCAGTAACGGAAAATATTTTTAAAAAATATTCAATACGCAAATAATCATTATTTTCTGTATTTTTTCTGTATTATTATGTGGCGCGCAAATCATGTTACTTTTGATTTTTGCCAACCGTCAAAATTTGTCAGTGTTAGAAAAAATGGTTGATTGGCACAGCAAAATTAATTTTTTTCTCACCAATCTAAAAAACAACCCCCTACGTCATTTTTACATCTCATCATAGGAGATTGCTTTTATTCGACACACGCTCCAAATAGAGATTATATGGATAAAAAAGTAATTGTGTTTGGTATTCGTTGTATGATCTTAACGGGTACTTCCAACGTTGGAACTTTCGGTGCATATGGCTGGCAAATATAGCCTGATGTTATTTGGAAAATCATTGATGCTTACCTAAGTTCTAATGGACAGTTTGCACTTAAAGAAGGATTGTGGGGGAAAATATTTTAATTCTAGAATATTTGTGTATTAATACTTACACTTAACTATGCAATTGTTCTTTAGATTACGTTTATATTGTAAAATAAATTACCTCGATTTGAGCAAAATTTTATATGAAGATCAGCTCACATACAAGTGTACATGCGTACGAATGTACGTACATATCATATATTCACAAGTGTACATTCGTATATATGTACGTATATACCATACATATATATACCTCATTCGATAGATGCATTTCGTCGTATTTTCATCACACAATCAGCATGAAAATTAATATATTCTAGGTTTTAAAGACATCCAGCGAAAAGTGGATTTATTGGTTTATGGTAAAACATGCCAAACAACAAAAATTTTAGCATGCAATGCTGTAAAAGCCGTAAACAAGTTTGATTGATAATAAAACCCCATTTACACTGGTCATTTATTCGGGGTTAGCTGATTTTATAAAGAAAAATTAGATTGACGCAATAATACAAGTTTTAATGTTCAATATTTTGAAGTTTTCCAAATATAAATGATTTTTGCTTTACCAACACATTAAGCCTTGCTTTATTTGTTAATTTTTCTTTACTTTTTTCCATTTCATTATATTTTCTGAACAAACCCTGTCATCCTACATTTGTTAAGTAATGATTACACATTTCTGCTTAAACGGTACGACTGACACGTCAATGACGTGTAAACACGCCGTAAAACAAAGGTTTTACATACAAATGTTTTTTATGATTTTAATATTATAAACTCATTAAGCTGTTCTTTATTTTTTTCCATTTCTTTATTTTTTAAAAAAAATCTTATCATCTTTTAAAGGTGTCATCACATTACATGTGATTGTCTTATGTCAAACAATACATTTTAAATTTTGTTATTGTTAAAGTTCCACACATAGTGTGATATGAAAATCACTTCTCTAAATAGCACTGTTTTTTTTCGATTAGAGCGATGCTCTAAGAAATATAAAGAATTCTCCTCTTTTTTTGTAAGTTGATGAAAGCAACCCCAAATTAAATTGTTTTCACAACCTTAACAATTTGTAGTCATAAAAAATCAGCTTTCTTCACATTTTAGGTTATGTCATACAAAAATAATGTACTAATGTGATAGCAAAAATGATGAATCGTATGTTAATCGGCATTTATGACATACATAAAGAAATACCGATGATACATAAAAAGTGGCATGCCAAAGGACAAGAATATGTAGTGTGATAGAGCCTTAAGTAAATTTCTGCTTACACGATACACACGATTGACATAATTATTTAAAAAATTAAAATGATTTAATTTTTCATATGGTCATATATACGTTTGACACATACACATTTATTCTAAGTCTAGTATTGACTTCGACTTTTCACACGAAAAACTGTCAAAATGCACTATAAAAATATGGTGACGGAGATAATTCCAACACATTCCGTACAAGTGGCACTGAGTTCTATGAGCAAAATAGTAGCGACATGTCGCTGCATCAGGATAAATTTCGCACAATTTTAATTGCAAACGTAATTAAATGCTCACGAAATGGGCCGAATCAACTTTGCTTCAATACTGTTGTATTTGTTGTGTGTTGTTGTTTGACTTTTGCTTGTGTTCTGACAAAGAAAAGAGTCCGTCGGATTTCGAAATAATTTAATAGACATTTTCGGTGCGAATGAAGTCAGTACCAGGCTTTAACCAAGATATATTCATTTACAGGTAGTGGCAGTTGCCCAACAACAAAATATTAAGTGCACTATCTGTCAAAATTAGTGATCAGTTCAACTATGGTACAATTAATTTAGTACAACTTAAATAAAAAAAAAATTTACTCAGCTATTCGCATGACATCATCTTATTAGTGCATCCTGACTGCAACTCTGATTTTGAGTATGTTACTAGTTCGCGCCATTTTCCGTTGTTTGTGTGTAATAGTTATTGATTATAACACACACAAACAACCAAAATTCCTTGACAGATAGTGCACTTCGCGAGAAAAAATTTTACTCAGGTGTTTACGGTACACTATCTGGTAATTATGTCATAGGTTTAATCAATAAATTTATGATGATCACGCATCATGATGTACCGCGTAAATTGTTCAACTTACATTGTACATCATATGTGTCTTCATCATGTAGGCTTGATAACACAGCTGTGATTTTTTCTAAAATCTTAAAAAGATGTACCATTTGATCCAATATTCCAACAAAACAGTGTTACAATGATCAAAATACAAATATCACATTTAAAGAAGATAAGTTGTAAAACAAAGTTCATTTCTAAAACCGCTTTGACATTTCAATTATCGGCATTTGCCACTCAAGGTAGTTTCGTATGGGGTAGTTTTTTGTTGTTATGATCAAGATATATTCATTTACGGGTAGTGGCTGTTGCTCAACAACAAAATATTCGTGCAACTTTGATTTTGAATATGTTACTAGTTCGCGCCATTTTTCGTTGTATATGTGTTATCGTTCTTAACTATAATACGCACACATACAACCATATCTCTTTGACAGCTGTTTACGGTACACTACCTGGTAATTATGTCATGGTTGTGCTAGTGACGCTACCACTCAATTGTACAATGGTGTTAAATAAAGCATTTCGCAAACATGATATACCACTTTCTTCTTTTCTCTACTTTACTTTGGTACTTTTTTCCGTGCACATCATGTCATTTAACAGCAAATTTGTCAATTAATGATTGGACAACATCTGTCAAGAAATCATTACATATTTCTGTTTAAACGTTACGTCGGCTGGCACGAACCATCGAACAAAATCACAATGAATGTGACTTTTTTCACATTTATATTCTTGTTCTCGCGTCGGAAGTATTGTTGAGCTTTGTACGTAAAATATTATCGCCATTAAAAAATATTTGTTAAACAAATAAATACAATGTTTTAATACAATATAAGAGCGTAAAAACCTCTTCAATTGCTTTAAAGCGATGGAAATTGTAAAAATTCTAAAGATATTCTACATAAACAAGTAAAAGCGTGCTAAGTTCGGCCGGGCCGAATCTTATATACCCTCCACCATGGATCGCATTTGTCGAGTTCTTTTCCCAGCATCTCTTCTTAGGCAAAAAAAGGATATAGGAAAAGATTTGCTCTGCTATTAGAGCGATATCAAGATATGGTCCGGTTTGGACCACAATTAATTTATATGTTGGAGACCTGTGTAAAATGTCAGCCAATTCGAATAAGAATTGCGCCCTTTGTGGGTTCAAAAAGTAAAATAGAGAGATCGATTTATATGGGAGCTGTATCGGGCTATATACCAATTCAGACTATAATAAACACGTATGTTAATGGTCATGAGAGAATCCGTCGTACAAAATTTCAGGCAAATCGGATAATAATTGCGACCTCTAGAGGCTCAAGAAGTCAAGACCCAAGATCGGTTTATATGACAGCTATATAAGGTTATGGACCGATTTGAACCATACTTGGCACAGTTGTTGGATATCGTAACAAAATACGTCGTGCAAAATATCATTCCAATCGGATAAGAATTGCGCACTCTAGAGGCTCAAGAAGTCAAGACCCTAGATCGGTTTATATGGCAGCTATATCAGGTTATGAACCGATTTGCACCATACTTGGCACAGTTGTTGGATATCATAACAAACCACGTCGTGCAAAATTTTATCCCAATCGGATAAGAATTGCGCACTCTAGAGCCTCAAGAAGTCAAGAACCAAGATCGGTTTATATGGCAGCTATATCAGGTTATGAACCGATTTGAACCATACTTGGCACAGTTGTTGGATATCATAACAAAACACGTAGTGCAAAATTTCATCCCAATCGGATAAGAATTGCGCACTCTAGAGGGTCAAGAAGTCAAGACCCAAGATCGGTTTATATGGCAGCTATATCAGGTTATGAACCGATTTGAACCATACTTTTTTTTTTTTATTTTTATTTATTTGATAAAAATGTAATGATAGTACAACAAGCATTACTTATAAATTACAGTACTATCCGATATATGTCAATAACTAATAGTTTCACAAAAATAATACTATTACATAGGTATTTAAGTATAAACAAAGAAATTAATGATTAAAGAATTATACAGAAGATAAATAATTATTAGTGTAATTTGATGTATATATTAATAAATGTGAGCTAATATTTAAAGGGTCAAAATTAAATTACTTCCTAAGTGAGATGATGTTTTAGCTTAAGTTTAAAGTTCTTTTCATTAGGACTATTTCTTAAATTGATTGGGAGGGCGTTCCAGAGACGAATGGTGTAAACAAAAAATTGTCTGTCACATACCAAGTAGTTACTTTGCAGTGGAACCATGCAATTGGTTCGAGAAGATCGTGAGATTTCCAACCGGTCGTAAAGATATTTGGGTTCATGTGTATAAATTAAGCGATGCATGAAAGTCAGTGCACGAAATTTCAAAAAATTTTCAAATTCCATCCCATAAAACTGTCTAGAAGCCGATGATATACTATCCGCACGTCTGATACTATAAACAAATCGTGTAATGTCATTCGAAACTACTTTTAATTTACGCTTATGGACGTAGTCACATTCTGCGTATATCTCACAACAATACAAAAGTTTAGGTAGTAAATAGGCATGAGCAATTGCGTGACGCACACTGAATGGAATATATTGGTGAATAGACCAAAGAGTCCGTAACATTCCATAAATCTGTCCTATAGCCAACTCAATATGCCTATTCCAGGACAGAGTATTGTCAAATAATACCC
This sequence comes from Stomoxys calcitrans, assembly GCF_963082655.1. Classification (NCBI taxonomy): domain Eukaryota; kingdom Metazoa; phylum Arthropoda; class Insecta; order Diptera; family Muscidae; genus Stomoxys; species Stomoxys calcitrans. Next base: position 162,029,913 of record NC_081553.1, on the reverse strand, counting down.
CTAAATTCCTTGCAGTCTGCACATACTCTATGGTCTTGTCACCTAAGGCAAGCCTAGGCAAAGACAATGTATCTATAGACTTTCTCGAGATAACAATGCACTTCGTCTTATCAGGATTCAACTTCAAGCCATTCTTGGTTGCCCAATCACTGATGGCAATTAACTGCAAATTAATCCACGCCACATATGACCTTGTATCACTCGTCCTGCAAGAGAAACACAATTGCACATCATCAGCGTATAAGTGCATGTCATATCCATCAGGTATGCTTGCAATATCATTGACATATAATGAAAATAATAGTGGTCCCAGCACAGAACCCTGAGGAATACCACGAGTAAGCTCCAAGAAATCAGACATCATACCGTTAGAGTAAACAGCCTGTGTGCGCCTGTCCAGATATGATGCAATAAACCGAACTGCTGTGTCGTCAAAATTAAACAAGGTTGTAAGTTTAGATGCCAATATCGTGTGATCCACGGAATCGAATGCCTTAGAGTGGTCTAATAGGACAAGAAAGCTTACGTGGTTATCATTAATATTGCGTCTAATATTTTCGACTACATCAATAAGTGCAGTCGTACAACTACGGCGTTTACGAAACCCAGATTGCCTATCTGATAAAAGGAAATTCCTGGTTAAAAATGTATTTATCTGATCATACACAATATTCTCAAATGCCTTAGACAAGAATGGCAAGATCGCAATTGGTCTAAAATCATTATTGGACTTAGGTACCGGAATAACCTTTGCCCTCTTCCAGCCACTGGGAAAGATCGATGACAGAAGTATATAGTTAAATATATGTGTAATAAATGGTAAAAGATTCGGTAATATTGGTTTCAGAAAGTTAGGGTCAATACCATCGACACCTGTGGCATTGGATTTTATCCTCAAAATTGACTCCAGAACGTCACATTGATCAACAAGTCGAAATCTGAATTGCTCGTCAATGCCATTCACGTCAGTCTGCAATCCGCCCAAGTAAACATTACCTTGCGCAAACGGTACATTAATGGCCAAAAATTGCCGGTTCATATCATCGAGTTCGGGTTTGGAAAGATTCGCATCTTCGCCAGTCTTCTTTCCAATTCCGATACCAATGTCTCTGATCACGCCCCATTTTTGCCTGCAAGTGACAGCAGAGTTGTACCTTTCACCATAGAACGACATCTTGTTCTCCCGGATCTCCTTTACAACCTGATTCCTGAGTGTTCTATATTCGTCATGGAGTCTTTCAGTCCTGAACCTCTTCCACCTACTGTAAGCCCGATTTCTTTTAGAAATCAATTCAGTCACTCGTCCGGTTATCCAGGGCTGCTGCCTTGATTTGACAACCCTACGTTTCAAAGGCACGTATCTCTCGTAGAGGCGGATCACATTCTCTTCAAGAAATCTTACTTTCTCGTTCACATCCTCGTAGTGGTATATCGCACTCCATTCCACTGAGAGCAGATCCGTCAGTAAGTTCTCGTTGTCTACATGTCTAAAGTCTCTATACCAAATAGTTTTATCCTCGTATTCCATAGTAAAATTATAATTTAAGAAAATAATGTCATGCCTGGAGAAACAACTAGCAGAAAGTTGGTCATAAAGCAGCACCTTATCCACTGACCCAACAAGAAAAAGATCCAATAGAGTCTCAGATGTATTTGTATAATGAGTTGGAGTATCCGAATTAACAGAATGTAAGCCATATGTATTAAAGTCACTAATCAAGTTATTATCTAAAAGCAAATTCGAGTTGAAATCACCTGTGATGATAATTTCATTGAACGACATAGAAACCTCATGTATTTTCTCCATCAGTTCATCCGTGCGAACCAATTTATTCGGCCTATAGACATTACCGATCAAAAGCGTTTTATTGTCTCTTCCGACTGAAATAAATATATATTCCATATTATCCTGCGGGTCTGAAACAAGTCGTATCCTAGAAGCAATACCATTCCTAACATATATGGCCACACCCCCTGCATGTCCTTGTCTATCAACCCGGTATAAATAGTAACCATCAAGCTTAGCCAATTCGTCAGGCATGTCGCTTCTGAACCATGTCTCGGTCACGCATATAAAATCAACATTGGATCCGACAAAAATAAAGCGAAATTCATCAATCTTCTTTAGTAGGCTCTGGGCATTCAAATGTATTATATTCATACCATTTTTCATTTTAGCCAAAACTCTAATCATGGCATGCAAATTATCTCTGGAACTCCTGTTATTACTATTAGCACTCATCATTGAATGCATAATTAACTATCATCTCACCTAGACTGAAAAAATATTTAATGAGGAAATGGTCAGCATTAGAAGTGACAAAGCGCGTATGAAATAAAAAATATAATGCACAAATTGTCAATAAACATAGTGTTGCATTGTTTAAATAATAGGAAATGTATGTATCTTTTAAATTAAACACAAATATAAAACAATATTGATCAAAGCCTGAATTAGCGAAAAAGTCTATTTAGTTCCTCAAAAGTTCTAATGCATAAAGGTTCATCTGAATCATGTATTTTTATATAAACTATTCCACGTAACGTATAAACTGCCTTAATTCTATTCTCCTTTTTGATTTTTAATGCCGATGAAAAGATTTTATGATTGAAAGGCGTGAGGTTTTCATTGATGTAGAAAGGCACATCTCCATCAATACCAATTTGTTGAAGTTTCAAATGTCCTTTTATATTCCGCTTATACTCAGCGACTACTTTAAGTAGAAAGTTTTTTTCTACTGGCACAGTTGTTGGATATCATAACAAACCACGTCGTGCAAAATTTTATCCCAATCGGATAAGAATTGCGCACTCTAGAGGCTCAAGAAGTCAAGACCCAAGATCGGTTTATATCGCAGCTATATCAAAACATGGACCGATATAGCCTATTTACAATACCAACCGACCTACACTAATAAGAAGTATTTTTGCAAAATTTCAAGAGGCTAGCTTTGCTCCTTCGGAAGTAAGCGTGCTTTCGACAGACAGACGGACGGACGGACGGACATGGCTAGATCGACATAAAATTTTACGACGATCAAGAATATATATACTTTATGGGGTCTCAGACGAATATTTCGAGTAGTTACAATCAGAATGACGAAATTAGTATACCCTCCATCTTATGGTGGAGGGTATAAAAACATGATAGTCTATTGTGTGGAAAATGACGCTGTGGTGGTACATTCATATGAAAACCACTTCTGGGAAGCAATGGATATGGAATCAATTGCTGAATATGTAGAATTGAGGTTGGTAATTATTAACATAAATAAACGAAACAAAATTAGATACAATGATTTTCAATGTTTTTTTTTTTGGTTCATTAGGGGGTGGCATAATCAATAACGGGTTGGTATTAAAATCAATATCTTACTGGTGCTTAAACCAATAACATATTGTTATTAAAACTGACAATAGTTCTGTAATAAGGCTAGTACCAAACGTCACTAATTACTTTATGTTTCATCCACACCATCCGGTATTGTTTTTGTACCAAACGGTGTTGTTCTACTATCAATACCGTATGGTACTGAAATGAGAGCGTTTTATCAACTGTTCTGTGGTTGCATGTGATGCATAAACAATTATTTTCACCAATCCATTTATAATTTTCACGTATCATGATGTAACGTGTGAATTGGGCATAAGGTTTAATGGACTGTTCGAACTTAAAGGATTTCGAGAAAAAATTATTAGAAAATTTATGTATTTCACCACCACAAAGGCCACATAAGCAAGAAAATAGTATTAGAATGACAAAAATACAACAATAAAACACTTTTCAAAGAGAGAAATTATAAAATAAAGTCTATTTCTAAATGCAATATATCATTTGAATTTACTTCATCTGCCAATCAAGTGTTTGTTAGTTGTTACAGATTTTTATTCTTGGGCAAGTGACCCTACCTTTTGAGGGCACCCATGGGCATATACACACATCCACATTATTTTCACCAATAAATTTATGATGATCACGCATCATGATTTATGTGTAAATTTGTATCTTTGTCGTATTTCACATGTCTTTTTCATGTCTGCGTATTGACTGAACGGAATACATCGTTTCTCCTTTTTTCGGTACGTTTTTCCACACACATCTTGACATTTAGCAGATGTCCTCTAATGATTTCACATTTCTGTTCAAACGATGCTTTGGAACAATATTTGGAAGTCAACATAGTTTTGAATTTAAACCATGTTTCATAATCAAGTGCACTTGTCCAAAAATATTCATACATTACGAAAGCGTACTCGTCACACGATTAGTTACGATAAAGATGCAATGTTGTTGTGTCCATATCCAAAATAAATTTTTGGTGTATTGAAGGGATTTTATAAATCTTGAAAGGATGTTATAAAACAAAATGAAACAAGAAGAGGATATATTTTGTTTTTTTGTGACGGCGTGGACAGAGTTTTCTAGTTGGGAATTTGAAATTTTATGCCAAAGGTTTTTCCTAGCAGCTGTAAAAATGTGGCTTTTCGTAAAATATCTGTTGTTGTTATATTTTACGAAAAGCAACAGCTTTATTTTGTTTTACTCAATTAAATAATTCAAGTGTAAAGGTTTTTGTTCTTCTGCAAATTTGTATAGGATGTATACGTGAACACACCTTATATGTGCCAGATTGAAATTCAAAGTCGATGTTGTACTTAATTCACCAACAGAGGGGAGCGCAAGGGGTGTGAGAGAGAAAAACATTAAATGTGACGTATTGTGGTTGCTTTATATGTGACGTATTGTGGTTGCTTTTTAATTGTAAACAAAGATTGAAATCCAAAGCTGATTGAAAAGAACGGCGTAATGTTATAACAATTTGAATAAAGGTGGCAATGTCGTAGCCAGAAAATGTTGTCAAAACATACACAACACTGAGAGGAAGGTTTGAATTTTGTGGTTTGCAGTAATCTAACAAAGCTATGAAATAGGAAGTGTGAAGGTTAAAAAATCGCAATGCAGGTAATGAGGAAAGTATAACGAAGCTATGTACGTCGAAAAAAGTCGAATTTTTTAGTGTCGTCAAAACATGCACTTGACAAACATATATATATATATATATATATATATATATATATATATATATATATATATATATATATATATATATATATATATATATATATATATATATATATATATATATATATACTAGCTGACCCGGGCACGCTCCGCTACGCCTTCTTTTACTTTATATGGAAAAAAGTTCCATAGATAGTTCCAATAGATACACATTTGCAAATTTGCCCATGAAGATTCCATTAAGGAACAGGATCAAACTTCTAAAATATCAATGAGTGCTGTCCGATTCAAGTTTTTAAGCTCCTTTCTATAGCCACTCCTTTTTATACCCAAATCCGAACGGCGTTCCGCAGTGCGACATCTTGTTGGGGAGAAGGCTTTATAATGCCAAGTAGCTAACGAATTTCGCCAGCATTATGAGGGGATAACCACCGCTGAAAATGTATTCTGATGTTCTTGCCAGGATTCGAACCCAGGCGTTCAGTGTCATAGGCGGATATGATATCCTTTGCACAGGCCTCCGGTGGAAAAAGATATTCTGTGGTAAAACTTGAATACAAAATTTTTCGATATCTAAAGGGGGCGGACCCTCTCCTTTACCCTTATTTTAAGAAATCTCGTTGGTATCTTATAGTAACCTAAGTACAGTTTTTAGTCCCCCACTAAGTGGAGCGGACGTGTTTTCATTTCGCTCCTAAATGAAAAATATCAGGATCTTGAAATAGGTACCGTCTATTACAAAAAAATTTTAAAGCCTTTTAGGTGTAGGTTCAAACTGGAGTCCAAAGACCCAACAGATGCGGTAATGGGATCAGACCGCAGCATGTTGGGCGCCCCACCCATAGGTGTAGATGCCTTGGTATTTGTAGTCGAGAATAATGATACGTCGTCAGTCGTCAGACTAACAAATAAGGAAGGGACGGATAATCTAGAGGTATTCGCAGTTCGTCACCAGCGTTTCAGTAAAGGTGGTGTTTCCCACTCAGATTCAAGCAGCGACAGTCTCAATGAATCTGTGATTGCAGCTGAATCGAGAGATGAAGACAGCGAGATGACGGCAGAAGTGAGCGAGAACTTTTCTAAGCTCACAAGAAGACTGAGAAAGCAATTCGGGACACAACGAAGGAGACTGAGGAGTATGCACCGGCAGCACTAACATTCTAACCACTTCTGCGGAAGCTGGAATGAGAATCAGGTCTCCCGAAGAGCATAAAACTGCTCAAAAGGTGAACAAGGAAAAGAGCTCCCCGCTTTCAAGTACTCATGGAAGACCAAACCAGCCCTCCCACAATGGAGACTCTAAACAGGGAGACAAAATCGGAACAGGAACAAAGGAAGCGCGTACGGCTCCTGAGTCTTCCAAAAGGACGACACAGCCATCACGGAAGGGGTCGCTGGAATAGGTAAGAGCCGCCCTCTTAAGCCAGAGTGGCATGGAAGCACAACTGAGAAGAGCCGACGCATGTAGTCATCGATATCTGCAGTCCATCCAGTAGGATTCCACCAGATTATCGGTCCTAAGTGGAGGATCTGGTTAATAAGCGGACATGTATGAAACTCTGTAGAGGGTCCACCCATACAAATGATGCGTCACCAGAATTTATTTATGCCTTCAAGAAGCTCGTCGGAAGTATCTACACTCCCTGTGGCGCTAAGCTCGACATGGTGAGAAAAATGGACATCACCCAGCTCACAAGGGCGATGGTCTTCATCAAAGGATGGGGTCGCGACAGAACGCATGTTGAGATTCTTAGGCAAGAAAAATCAAGGTTTGGTCGCTGAAAAAGGGGAGATCTTCCACAGGGTGGAGGAGGAGGAAAGAACTCTCCTTGTGGTGGGCATAGCTCAAGTTTCAGTGACAGGTTTGGCTAAGACATAAGGTTTGGCGTACTACAGGACCAAGGCTGTCTTTTTCAAAATCGCGAAGACTAGGATTGGCAAGGATCCTCTTACTAAGATATCAGACCGTGCAGCGTCAGGTGACTCAATACCGCCTATCGAACAAGACCTGACGACGAAAGCATGACTGAATTTCTCAATATTGGGAAGACAAAGATGATGGAACCGTCACCGACTCTCTCAGTATTCGAAGGCCTAGGATATGCAAAGAACATGATATTGAAACATCCGGCAGTGCAGTGATGGGATACTCAATGAAGCCGAAAGAACATGAAGCATACGATGAGACCATCACACACTCCAAAGGAGCCCATATACTGGAGGACCAATGACTGAGGCCAAGACTTATCAGAAGCAAGATAATTAGATTATCCAAGCATAGAAGACATTGACGACGATGTCAACAAGATAACGACTGCAATAGTGGGGTCTTTCGAAGATAGTTGTCCTCTTCTAGAAAGGAAGTCAACCTAAATAAGACCCTGGATGGTCGGGGAGATTCGCAAGCAGGTCCGCAGACTTTATAACATATCACGTGGTAAAAAAGCGGTAGTTTATTGGGATTTGAATTACACACTGCTCAAGGTAATTACTTTGTTCGATTTATATCGAGTTTTCTCAAAGATCGCACTATACGAGTTGTTGTAGAAGGGTTCTATCCGAGGAGTATACATTGACCGAAGGTGTGTCGCAAGGCTCTGTCATTTCCCTTTCCCCTTCCCTTTTTCTTATTTTCATCGACTATTTATTAGGTCAGACTTGGGTCTACTCATTTGCCGATGACAGTTCTCTGTGTCATTCATATTCATTCGACCATAGGCCAAATCCTCAGGAAATTGTGGACAGGAGGCACATTATGGATGAGACGCTCTCACAGAATTTGTTGACCATTTCCAAGTGGAGTAGAAGACGCAATGTTTTTTTTTGTCTCACCAACAATTCACTGATCCACTACAATCGTTGATATCTATCGATGGTATAGATATTGAGCAATCAGATGCTCTTGATGTTCTGGGCCTGAAGATACACCAGCATTGACGTTCATAAATTTAAGACGAATATCAATAAACACTCCCCTTTTTCCCCTCTAATGATCTAAATGAAACGTTAGTAGACGACATGGGAGTAAGACAAACACAACGGGGGACATGTTAAGGCTTTTGATCAAAAAGCATTTTCCACAGGATACGACAAGACGGAGATACTGGAATCATGGAATAATGAGGTCGATCGAAGGCTTATCATTCCACAAATTACGGTAAAGTAACCCATGAGGAACTTCAAACCATTCTTCAAAAGGAGGCTGACTAACTGGCGCCACATCTGACCACTTTTTTAACAAGTTTACCTTGGACTTGTATTTACTCCGAAAGCCTGGCAGGAGGCAAGGGTGGTGTTTATACCCAAGCCCTTTAAGCAAGCTATGCGACAACAAAGGCCAATATTATTAGCCTTATCATCTTTCAACTTAAAACCATTGAACTTATTAGGGATACTATGATAAAGAGTAGGGCATCCAGCGAACTGCTCAAATTCAAAGAGCATGCCTATGTGATGTGAAGGTAGGTGGAGACTGATCTGCAAGCGGTTGTGCATAATATAAAGGAAACCGCCGATGGCTGATCTATACATTGGTGGTATGCATTGACATCGAGGGGGCTTTTAACAATGTGCGGACCAACGGACTGATCCAATCTTTCGACCAGTACGGAATGGACCGCGTCGTTTGAGACTGAAAACCCATATGCTAAGGAACACGGGGATAAATTGTGGGTCTCATGATAAAAACATCAGGGAAAAAGTGGCACAAGGCACGCCACAGGGGTGCATTTTAATCGCCATTACTTTGAGTGACCGCCATAAATAACCTGTTACGGATGCTGACTGAGGAGGGATTTTAACCCATCTGGTACTCAGACATTGTTGTAATACTTCTAATGGGTAAGGATGCGAACTAACTACGCAGAAGGGCCGAAAGGGTCTTACGTATCGCATACAACTAAGCTAAACCTAGGGTCTCAATGTTAATCCAGAAAACACTAAAATCTGTCTGTTCACGAAGAAGTTTCTGCGAAATCGGTTAACAACTCCGCTTTTTATGGAACTAAAACCCTAAATTGGAAGATCGTTCTATATGGCAGCAATATCTAGATATAGTCTGATCTGGGCAATTTTGTTGGTCGGATGACGGGAGGCTTAATACAAGTCATTGTGTCAAATTTCAGCGAAATCGGATAATAAATGCAGATTTAATGGGCTAAAGACCTTTAATCCGCAGATCGATCTATAAGGCAGCAATTAAGCCATAAGCGTAGAAAAGCCTCTGGGGGATGGGCTAGGTTAGGTTAGGTTTAAGTGGCAGTCTGTGATCAGACTTACTTAAATGTTTTTGTTCATAGTGTTACCACAGGAACAGAAGAAGGAAGATGTCTTTTAGTTCCTACCGTTAAACCATCCAGATCGCTTTAAAAAGCCCAATAATTTGCGAATGTTCACATCCGCTAAATCAGACAGAGTTCTCAGAGAAATGAGGACCTAAAGTGGAACTCCTTCTGACTGCCAATGTGGGAAACACATCCGCATCCGCAAAAGTTGTTACTGGCAACCTTCAGTCTGACAGCCATTAAACCTTCCATCTGCGACAGTCGAAGGCTGTCTTTGTGTTCAGAAATACGTTCTACAGGGATTTAATGGCTGTCTTAGGAGACACTCCACCACTTCCTTAATTGCAACGATCTCTGCTTGATACACACTGCAGTGATCGGGAAACCTTTTCGATATAACCAGTTCTAGATCTTAAGAGTCCACCCCAAAGCTCATCTGGTCGTCTAGTTTGGAACCACCCGTATAGAAGTCTATGTATCTTCTATTACCAGGGATATCGTAGTTCCAATCGGTTCTATCAGGAATTGTGGTACAGCACTTTCTATCAATAAACGGCTCAGGTAGGGTGTAATCTACACTACCTGGAACATCGGACATTGTATCAAGGATAACACAGTGTGCATATCCGCCACCTGACCATAGAGAAATCTCCCTTAGCCTTACGGCAGTTGTCGCAGCAATATGTCTAAACACAATGCTTAGAGGCATTAGATGTTGCATTAAATTCAGTGCATCAGATGATGTCGTCCTCAGTGTGGCTGTGATGCACAAACAAGCCAATCGTTGGATCAGGTCAAGTATTGAAGAGTAGGTGGACTTTTGTAGCGCCGTCCAACAGACCACAACACCGTAAAGCATTATAAGTCTGACAACTGTAGTATATACACAATGCATGACGCGCGGTCTAAGCCCGCATTTTTTGCCAATGGCTCTTTTGCAAGTGTATGGAGCAAGAGTTGCTTTACTTGGCCTTTCCAAAATGATGGATTTGAAGTTCAATTTCCTGTTCAGCAAAATACCCAGGTATTTTGATTTTGCTCTTTCTGTAAATGGAACATTCTCTCAATTAAAGGTAACTTGTACCTCCTGCAGAAAAGAACTTCATATGTCTTGCACCTCCTGCTGAATAGAACTTCATCTGTCTTGCAAGGATTTACGTCGTTACCAATTTCGGTAGCTCACTTCGTTGTTGCACGTAGAGCTTCCTGAAGTATATCTCTTAGAGAGCTGGGAAACGTTCCCATAACCGCAATTGCCACGTCATCAGCTTACACGACCACTTTTACAGTTTTTTCTTCCAGAGACAATAATACATAGTTAGTGGTTATATTCCAAAGTAGAGGAGACAGTACACCTTCTTGAGGAGTTCTTTTGCTGACCCATATTTTTAGACCCACAGATCCCAAGCCTCTAGTCTGCATGGTGGGCTAAGCACCCCCCCAGAAGAGTTTTTAACAAAACAAAAAACAAAATGTCCAATGTGCCCAAACCCAGTGAGGATATTATATACATCAAGCGGACATTTTGTAGGGATTTTTAAGATATATCCAGCAAAAAAAAAGAACTTTGAAAGTCGATCACAAATGAAGATTTTGCAGCCCAAATAATCTTTCGAAAAGCCAAAGTGACCAATTTTAGTGGCCTGCTAAGAGGCCCCCATACCACCTAGGATATGAAATTTTGCTCATGATTTCGATAACACCTCAAAGTGTTAAGTGTTTTTTTTTTTTAAGTTTTTATACCCACCACCATAGGATAGGGGTATACTATCGGTTCAGATTTAGATATAGCTCCTATATAAACCGATCTCCCAATTTGAATTCTTGAGCCCCTGGAACCCGCAATTTTAGTCCGACTTGGCTGAAGTGTTGGCATGTAGTGTTCTGTTGTGACTTCCAATAACTGTAGCAAGCACGGTCCAAATCAGTCTATAACCTGATATAGCTCCCATATAAACCGGTCTCTCGACCATCCTTGTTCGGCATTTATTTTTTGTGGTTTGACAGAATTTTGGTAGGTAGAATAAAATTATGCATTTTAACTTAATTTATTTTTTATAAATTTTTGGCAAAATCCATGGTGGATTGCCAAGATTCGGCAATTCTTTCGGTAACAACTTTATTCATAACCCGATTTCCGTGAAATTTGAATTAGTGAGTCGCTTTAAGCTTCCCACCATACGAGTATGACCAAAATTGTCTAATTTCACTGAAACTATTACTTGTGAATAAGTTCTGTGAACCTACAAAATATAATCGAGGCCAACGCCTATCTTTCTCTTATATATAAATCAATTTGTGTTTGTTTGTTTGTTTGTGTTTGTTATAGACTCAGAAACGGCTGAACCGATTTTCTTGAAATTTTCACAGATGTTGCATAATGACCCCGTGGTGAAAATAGGGTACTACATTTTTTGATATCTGAAGGGGGGCGGACCCTCCCCCTTACCCTAATTTTCAGAAGCGCCAGATCTCCGAGATGGGTGGTGCGATTTAAGCGAAATTTTGTGTGCTCTCATATAGTAAAAATGCTAAAAATAAAAATTTGGTAACCAAATTTCGGATGGGGTACCTAGGAGGGCCTCCCCACCCTAAAACATACCAATTATATATTTAGACCAATCACGACAATATGGGACTCAAATAAAAGGTATTTAGGATAAGAAAACGTATCTGATATCCAGTTGTCGGACCAAGAGCTAGGGGGACCACCCCAAGCCCCAAAACACCCCTAAATCTGACATATTTACCGACCATGGCAATATGGGACTCAAATGAAAGGTATTTGCGAGTAGAATACGAATCTGATATCCAAATGTGGGACCAAGTTTCTGGGGGTCCACCCCTTCCCCAAAACACCCCCCAAAGTGGACTTATTTACTGACCATGGGAATATGGGACTTAAATAAAAGGTATTTGAATATAGAATATGAATCTGATATCCAAATATGGGACCAAGTGTTTGGGGGCTGCCTCTCACCAAAAAATCCCCCAAAGGGGACAAATTTACGACCATAGCAATATGGGGCTCAAATGAAAGGTCTTTGGGAGTAAAGCACAAATTTGATATCAATATTCGGAAAACGTGTCTATGGGGCCACCCCACCCCCACAACACCACCCAAATAGTAAGTATTTGCTGACTATTGCAATATGAGGCTCAAATAAGAGGGTTTTTAAAGTGGAACCAAAACACCCCCCAAGCCGGTCATGTTTCCCGACTATGGAAATATGGGGCTCAAATTAAAGGTATGTGGGAGTAGACCACGAATTTGATATCAATATTAGGGGCTAACTGTCTAGCGGACATCCCCCCACCATAACAACCCCCAAATAGGACGTATTTGCTCACCAAGACAATTTGGGTCTAAAAGAGAGTGGAACTAAATATTCATAGTTTTTAGGGCCAATACCCCAAACCGGACATATTTGCTGACTTTCGCAATAAGGAGTTTAAACAAGATTAGAAACAAAGGGCAATGAGGGCAATGGCAATATGGGGTTCAAATAAATGATATATAGATATATGGGAATAGAGCACGTTGCTGATATATTTTCGGGGCTTTGTGTTTGGGGGACCACCCCAATCCCCAAAACACCCCTACCGACCATGTCAATGTGGAGCTTAAAAGGATGGTATTGGGGGGGGAGAGCAAGAATTGATACCCATTTTCGGGACCAATTTTCTGGGGTCCCTTTCCCACAATACCCCACAAACAAAAATTTTTAGAGGCCATCGCAATATGGGGCTCAAATAAAGGTATTTGGGAGTAGAATACGAATTTTATATCCAAATGTAGGACCATTTAGTAGGGCATCAAGGGAAAGGGAAAAAATGTTTCGACCACTTCAATATGTGGCTCAAATGAAAGGTATTTGAGATTAGAAAACGAATTTGATTTTGGGGCCATGTGTTTGGGGGAAGCCTCATCCTGTAAACTCCTCATAAGCCAATGGCAATATGTGGTTTAAATAAATGGTATTTGAGAGAAGAGCACGATGCTGATATTTATTCAGAGCCAAGTATCTGGGTGACCACCTCTCCCCCGAAAACACCACTAAAGCAGACATCATGAGAATATCGGGCTGAAATGAAGTATTTTAAGAATGAAGTACACCTTACATCCAAACTTAAATTCGTAGACCAATAAAGATCATATGGGATTCAGATAAAGGCACTTCTATTGTTAAACTGTTAGTCAAGTTAGCATGGTATTTCACTAAAAGATCTTTAATTGTCGAAAGTAAATAAATATTCCGAGGAAACTTTTGTTCTATATAAAGTAAAAGAAGGCGCAGCGGAGCGGGCCCGGGTCTATGGATGTGGTAGAGTTGTTATAATAAAATAGGATCATTAATATATCCATGGTTGTGGGTATCCAAAGTTGGGCACGGCCGAACTAAACATGTTTTTACTTGTTTGTTTCATAAATTGAGCAACTTTTCTCATTTTGACGAAACTTTACTTACTAACTATGGCCATTTTGAGTGCGAATATTAACTAATCACAAATTTATGGAGCAGATGATTCTTCGTCATAAAAGGGGCAAACGGTTGCATGCTAACCAATCATCAATCACCTTTTATGCAAGCAGTATGAACTAATGGACTTTTTTTAGCACGAATTATTAATGTCCTGGTAGCAGAGTTGATAACGAGCTCGAACAATCAGTGATACGTCGATAGATTATATATGAGCAAAATTCTTACGTGTTAGTTTTTGTTTAGATCTAATAAATTGAATAATCTTCAATACTCGCAGTAAATTAGATTAGTTCATGAAAAATACAGCCTCCATTTAATGGATCTACAAATGTGACTTCTTGAAAAGCCTTTTTCGCTAACATATGAGATTGCCTCAAAATATAAAATTGATTTTGTACACCCTGAAATTTATTATATACTAGCTGGACAAGGCCCGCTCCGCTGCGCCTTCTTTTACTTTATATGGAACAATTTTTTCCTTTGAATATTTATTTTCGACGATTAAAGAGCTTTTAGTCAAATAGCATGCTACTAAAATAGTATATTGCTTGACAAACAGTATAACAATATAAGTGCCTTTATCTGAATCCCATATGATCTTTATTGGTCTACGAATTTAAGTTTGGATGTAAGGTGTACTTCATTCTTAAAATACTTCATTTCAGCCCGATATTCTCATGATGTCTGCTTTAGTGGTGTTTTCGGGGGAGAGGTGGTCACCCAGATACTTGGCTCTGAATAAATATCAGCATCGTGCTCTTCTCTCAAATACCATTTATTTAAACCACATATTGCCATTGATTTTTAGGGGAGTTTACAGGATGGCCCCAAAATTGGTTGGCCCCAAAATTGGTTGTCAATTCGTTAATTGGTTGTTAAGCCCTGAAAATATATCAGCAACGTGCTCTATTCTCATATATTTGAACCCCATATTGTCATTGGCCTCAAAATTGGATATAAAATTCGTTTTCTAATCACAAATACCATTCAATTATGCCCCTTATTGAAAAAGCCAGCTAATATGTCCAGTTGGGGGCATGGGCCCTAAAAACTATGAATATCGAGCTGCACTGTCTTGAAGACCCAAATTGTCTTGGTGAGCAAATACGTCCTACTTGGGGGTTGTTATGGTGATGGGACGTCCCCTAGACAGTTGGTCCCGAATGTTGATGTCAGATTTATGGTCTACTCCCAAATACCCTTCATTTGAGCTCCATTGTCGGCAATCATGACCGGTTGTGCGGTGATTTAGAAGATGGGGCGGCCAGTGACTTGGCTTCGAAAATATATATCAGATTCTTGTTCCACTCTAAAATACGTCTTATTTGAGCCTCATATTGCAATGGTCAGCAAATACTTCCTATTTGGGTGGTGCTATGGGGGTGGGGTGGACCACAAAACACTTTTTCCCAAATGTTGATATTAGATTCGTGCTTTACTCCCAAATACTTTTAATTTGAGCCCCATATTTCTATGGTCGTATATTTGTCCCCTTTGGGGTGTTTTTGGGGAGGGCGGCCCCCCTTCAACATTTGGATATCAGATTCGTATTCTACACTCAAATACCTTTCATGTGAGCCCCATATTGCCATGATCAGTAAATAAGTCTTGTTTGGGGGGAGTTTTGGGGAAGAGGTGGACCCCCAGAAACTTTGCCCCAAATTTGGATATCAGATTTGTATTTTAGTTGCAAATACCTTTCATTTGAATCCCATATTGTCCGATTTAGGGGTGTTTTGGGGGTTGGGGTGATCCAGCAAATACTTGATCCAAGAATTGGATATCAGATACGTTTTTTTTTCATTTGATTCCAATATTGTCGTGATTATCTGAACTATCTAAACTCTTTCTGAGTCCAACTTTCAAAATGCTAACATTTATTTCAAAATATTTTTTTTCTTCTTACTCTTTTACCCTCTTACGTTTCTGATATCCAAATTATTTTAAGATGCTCTTTTTTCTCAAATTCGCCTGCAACAATTTTCGTCGAACCCCAAATACATTTTGTGTTCTTCATGGGACCCAGATATCAATCTCTGATTGAAATTTACTTCCTGGGGAGTCTATTGATAATTGAATCAATGTAGCACCACGTCGACATCCTCGTAAATGTAATTAACAAACAAGTGTTTCTTCCTCTGAATACCCACGGACTGCAATCACGGGCGTTCCTGGTATGAGAACACAGCGCTTATGCTCAAGGAAAATCTTAGAAGTGAACTGCAAGTTTTCAATTAGTGCAGAAGTGTGCTAGAGTCGCGTAGTGCTCATTTAACATTTACTGTGCTTAAATGTAATTAAAACTTTTCGTACAAATCGCCCATCTCCGCGACTTCCAACTCAAATTAGTTTCAATCACTGATAATTAAGCTCGAGCTAAGCGATGGAACAAGAGCATGTTGTAAGTCGCAACAACTTTATCTGAATCCCATATGATCTTTATTGGTCTACGAATTTAAGTTTGGATGTAAGGTGTACTTCATTCTTAAAATACTTCATTTCAGCCCGATATTCTCATGATGTCTGCTTTAGTGGTGTTTTCGGGGGAGAGGTGGTCACCCAGATACTTGGCTCTGAATAAATATCAGCATCGTGCTCTTCTCTCAAATACCATTTATTTAAACCACATATTGCCATTGATTTTTAGGGGAGTTTACAGGATGGCCCCAAAATTGGTTGGCCCCAAAATTGGTTGTCAATTCGTTAATTGGTTGTTAAGCCCTGAAAATATATCAGCAACGTGCTCTATTCTCATATATTTGAACCCCATATTGTCATTGGCCTCAAAATTGGATATAAAATTCGTTTTCTAATCACAAATACCATTCAATTATGCCCCTTATTGAAAAAGCCAGCTAATATGTCCAGTTGGGGGCATGGGCCCTAAAAACTATGAATATCGAGCTGCACTGTCTTGAAGACCCAAATTGTCTTGGTGAGCAAATACGTCCTACTTGGGGGTTGTTATGGTGATGGGACGTCCCCTAGACAGTTGGTCCCGAATGTTGATGTCAGATTTATGGTCTACTCCCAAATACCCTTCATTTGAGCTCCATTGTCGGCAATCATGACCGGTTGTGCGGTGATTTAGAAGATGGGGCGGCCAGTGACTTGGCTTCGAAAATATATATCAGATTCTTGTTCCACTCTAAAATACGTCTTATTTGAGCCTCATATTGCAATGGTCAGCAAATACTTCCTATTTGGGTGGTGCTATGGGGGTGGGGTGGACCACAAAACACTTTTTCCCAAATGTTGATATTAGATTCGTGCTTTACTCCCAAATACTTTTAATTTGAGCCCCATATTTCTATGGTCGTATATTTGTCCCCTTTGGGGTGTTTTTGGGGAGGGCGGCCCCCCTTCAACATTTGGATATCAGATTCGTATTCTACACTCAAATACCTTTCATGTGAGCCCCATATTGCCATGATCAGTAAATAAGTCTTGTTTGGGGGGAGTTTTGGGGAAGAGGTGGACCCCCAGAAACTTTGCCCCAAATTTGGATATCAGATTTGTATTTTAGTTGCAAATACCTTTCATTTGAATCCCATATTGTCCGATTTAGGGGTGTTTTGGGGGTTGGGGTGATCCAGCAAATACTTGATCCAAGAATTGGATATCAGATACGTTTTTTTTTCATTTGATTCCAATATTGTCGTGATTATCTGAACTATCTAAACTCTTTCTGAGTCCAACTTTCAAAATGCTAACATTTATTTCAAAATATTTTTTTTCTTCTTACTCTTTTACCCTCTTACGTTTCTGATATCCAAATTATTTTAAGATGCTCTTTTTTCTCAAATTCGCCTGCAACAATTTCCGTCGAACCCCAAATACATTTTGTGTTCTTCATGGGACCCAGATATCAATCTCTGATTGAAATTTACTTCCTGGGGAGTCTATTGATAATTGAATCAATGTAGCACCACGTCGACATCCTCGTAAATGTAATTAACAAACAAGTGTTTCTTCCTCTGAATACCCACGGACTGCAATCACGGGCGTTCCTGGTATGAGAACACAGCGCTTATGCTCAAGGAAAATCTTAGAAGTGAACTGCAAGTTTTCAATTAGTGCAGAAGTGTGCTAGAGTCGCGTAGTGCTCATTTAACATTTACTGTGCTTAAATGTAATTAAAACTTTTCGTACAAATCGCCCATCTCCGCGACTTCCAACTCAAATTAGTTTCAATCACTGATAATTAAGCTCGAGCTAAGCGATGGAACAAGAGCATGTTGTAAGTCGCAACAACAATTTTGTACGCTTGAAGTTGAGAAAAGGTGAGCAGGTGAAACATGTGTATGTGCTCGCCCATGTGTATTAAGGTAGTCTAATAGACACCTTTACAGTTGTTTTCTTATGCATCCAATAATTATATTAATTAGTGTGATAACAGAGTTACGCAAATCGAAAAGTCAACATGCTGAGAAGCTTTTTTTCAACTTAAATACAGTAGGAAGGGCCAACACACTTGGTTCGAGATTAAAAACACATATCTGTTCATTCACCAAAATATAATGAATATTAACATGGAACCAAGTAGATTAAGTTAGTTAAGGTTGAAAAGAGGGTGCGGTTATTTATCCGTCCCATGCCACCATGGACATACACCTAATCTTAAATACTAAAGAGTACCTCGAAAAAGAAAATCCTCTACTAACAACATCCCTTTGCTTGCTTTGCTTTTCATACCATGCCTCTAAGTCGGCTTATGGCTGGTATTGTGTCCTCACATAAGTGCCAGAGTGTGTTAGCTGCGAAAGCCTGCCAGTGACATAGGAAATGCTCCAACTTCTCATCATCTTCCCCACATTTTCTACACAGGCTATCACTTGCTGCATCTATTTTCCATCAGAGATCTCGTAGTTTTGTGTGTCTCGTAATGATATCGAAAGCTTTACTGAATCCTTGTTAATCCCTTTCAGTTGCAGTCTCGTCTTCTCACGATCCTGATCTCTCCGTAGGATTTTCATCATCCTACCGACTGTTTCGCTATTCCACAGTGTTACACAAGCGTTCGTCGCCTACGATCTTAACTCGGACTGAGTCGACCAGAAAGGCTTTGGGTTAACCAAGTTTGTTGGATTATGGCTATTAATTATATATGATTGTCTCTGGAACAAAAATGGATAAAGTGATAGCGTATATTGATCACGTGAAAATTGCGGTTAGGGGAAAGTTTCCAGCACTCTTTAAGATATACTTCAGGAAGCTCTAAGTTCGACCGCGAAGTGGGCTACCGAAATTGATGTAGGCGTAAATCCGTGTAAGACAGAAGTAGTTCTTTTCTGCATAAGATACAACTTACCCACAGTCACATCTGTCTCCTTAGGAGGAGAGAATGTTCCATTTATTGGAAGCGCAAAATGTGTTCTGCTGGACAAGAAGTGGAATTTTAAATCCCACACTTTGGAAAAGGCAAGAAAGGTAACTCTTGCCCCATACAACTGGAAGAGAGCCATTGGCAAAAGTTGTGTGATATTTAATACTATACGGTGTTATGGTCTGATGGACACTATGGTATCGGCTAAGGACACTATGTTATCCTTGGTACAATGACCGATGTTTGATAAAAAGTACTGTACCACTACTCCTGAAAGAGCCGATTGAAACTACAATATCTCTGGTAATAAAAGTTACAAAGACCTCTATACGGAAGGTTTCAAACTGGACGGGCAGGAGGGTTTTTGGGCTGAACTCTGAAGAACTAAAACTGGTCATATCGAGAATGTTAACCGACCACTGCAGTTTATGTCAGGCGATGATCCTTGCAATTAATGAAGTGGTGATATGGTTAAGATACACATTCTATACCATCATCAGTGATCTGTTCTACGGTATCCTCTTCGCCGCCAACGTCGGACACTAGCAGTTGGGTGAAATGTTCTTTCCTTATCCTCAGCTCGCTACCTGTGTCTGTTACCAGATTTCCTTCTTTGTCTCTGCGGGAGGATGTGCCAGCCCCAAAGCCATCGGTTTGATGTTCAATTCTTTGGTAGAATTTCCATGGATTTCATGGGGGAGGCTTCCGGTACCCAAGTACGGATTTCGCGGTATTTTCCATGGAGTGGGCAATGGTTTGCCACTGCGCCATTATATCATCAGAACAAGGAGTGCTTTAATCAAGCAGTTGGGTCAGTCGAGTGGAGTAAGCCGTTGCTATATGTTGTGTTTGCAGCTTTTCAATGTCCAGCTTCCGTGCAGTGTCAGATCGTACTTTTCTCGCCATGTTCAAAAGGGTGCGAACCTTTGCTGCAGCAAGGTAATGATCCGAATCTATATTCGTTCCACAGATCGATCGTACATCTAACATGCTGGATGAATGCCTTCCATCTATCACAAAGTGATTAATGGGGTGACAGCCATGTGGCTTGTGAATATTTGTATGCAAAAGCCTGGTGCTGCTAACTACCATGTTTTTACCGCTGCGAAATCTGTTAGCCACAAATATTATCGGACGTTATCAAGTAAAGGCTAAACTTTTCGATTGTTGAACCAAAGATGTTTTCCTTCCCTATCTTCGCATTAAAATCTCCCAGAACGATTTTAATATCATGGGCAGGGCAGCGGTCATATTCTCTCTCTAGGTACTAGTAGAAAATATCCTGCTCGTTCTTGTCTTCCGTCGGGACATGGGCACAAATAAGGCTGATGTTGAAAATGTTGGATTTCATTTGGATTATTGCTAGCCTCTCATCCATCGGAGTAAAGCTTGAGACAAGTTTCAGTCTAACCACAAATCAACAGCCAAATTCTTTCCTCGTGTTATGGCAGCTATAGTATAGTTCGTCACCGTTTGGTGTTGTAGTGACGGCATTCCCAGTCCACCGCACTTCCTGTAAGGAAGTTTGTTTCTAATAGTGATTCTTATAGTTTTCCGAGGGCGGGTTACTGGCCCAGCGCACCAACCGGATGGGTTTTGTGGGATCGCATATGTATCCCTCGTTGTCGCGAGAAGCTTTCTCCAAGACCCGACGCTTGCATTCAGCCGTCCTTAACCTGGACACAGACACTGATGTTGGTCATTGGTTATGTAAAGGTGTCAATAACTCACCTAATCATTTCGAGTATCATTGGCACTCAGTATTTAATTAAGAGTCAGTGGCACCTAACTCCTCACTGAGACTCTCCTCTCGAAATCGCTGACTGCCCGCGGCCGCATTTACACCTACTCCACATAAAAACGAAGATTTTCACTATTAGCAACTTGTGGATGCAACCGGTAGCTTTCAGCTAAGCTTCCCGTGATAACGATGGGCACCACACAAGTCGGAGCTCAAAGTTCCAGCTTGTGTGTTGCTCATAGTTATTATACCCACCACCAACGTATGGGGTTATACTAATTTCGTCATTCTGTTTGTAACTCCTCGAAATATTCGTCTCAGACCCCAAAAAGAATATGTATTCTTAATCGTCATGACATTTTATGTTGATTTAGTCATATCCGTCCGTCTGTCTGTCGAAAGCTCGAAAACTTTCGAAGGAGTAAAGCTAGCCGCTTAAAATTTTGCACAAACACTTATTATATGTGTAGGTCGGTTGGGATTGTAAATGGGCTATATCGGTCCATGTTTTGATACAGGCCGCAATTTTTACTCGATTTGGCTGGAATTTTGCGTGAGTTGTTTTTTATGACTTTCAACAACTGTGCTAAGTATGGTTGATATCGGCCTATAACATTATATAGCTGTCATATAAACCGATCTGGGGTTTTGACTTCTTGAGCCCTTAGAGGGCGCAAATCACATCCGATTTCACTTAAATTTTGCACGACGTGTTTCGTCATGACTTTCAACAAAGTATGGTTCAAATCGGCCCATAACCTGCTATAGCTGCCATTTAAATCGATCCGGGATCTTGACTTCTTGAGCGATTATAGGGCGCAATAATTATCTGATTTGGGTGAAATTTCGTACAACGGCTTCTCCCATGACCTTCAACATGCGTGTCAAATATGGTCTGAATCGGTATATAACCTAATACAGCTTCCCTATAACACGATCTCCCTATTTTACTTTAAAAGGCGAAATGCTTATCTGATTTGGCTGAAATTTTACACAATGACTTCTACCGTGGTCTCCAACATTCATTCCATTATGGTCCGAATCGGTCCATAACTGTATATAGCCCCAAATAGCATAGCAATTCTTTTCTTTTATCATTTCATTTGTTAGCCTAAAAAGAGACACCGGGATAAGAACTCGACAAATGCGATCCATGGTGGAGGGTATATAAGATTCGGCCAGGCCGAACTTAGCACGCTTTTACTTGTTCCGTGTTGACCGGGATAGTTATTCTGTTGGTAACGCTTCGAAATATTCCTCAGCGACCACTCAAAGTATATATATTCTTGATCGTCATGACATTTTATGTTGATCTAGCCACATCCGACCGTCTGTCCGTCCGTCCGTCCATCTGCCGAAAGCACACTATCTTTCGAAGGAGTAGAGCTAGGAGCTTGACGTTTTGCTTAATTACTTTTTATTTATGGAGATCGGTTGGAATTGTTAATGGGCCAAATCGGTTCACGTATAGATTATCTCCCATATAAAACCTTTACCGGACGCAATTCTTATCCGATTTGGATAAAATATTGCACGAGGACCTTTCCTATTGCACCGAATATGGTTCCAATCAGTTTAAAACCTGATATAGCTCCCATATGAAGCGATCTCCCTAAAATACTTCTAGAGGGCGCAATTCGTATCCGATTTGGCTGAAATTTAACACGATGACCTCAAATAAAAGTACCAAGTATGGCGTCAATCGGTTCAAAACCATATATAGCTCCCATACAAACCGATCTCCCGAAAATACTTCTTGAGCCACAATATGGCGCATTTTGCACGAGGACTTCAAGTATAACCTCGAACATATGTACCGAGTATGGCTCCAGTCGGTCTAAAACCTGATATAGCTCCCATATAAACCGATCCCCCGAATAAACTTCTTGGGCCTCTATACGGTGCAATTCTTATCCAAACATATAAAAAATCCAAGGGGATTTCTTTTTATTATTATGCCCTCCACCATAGGATGGTGCTATACTAATTTCGTCATTCTGTTTGTAACTACTCGAAATATTCGTGCCAAGTATGGTTTAAATCGGTCCATGTTTTGATATAGCTGCCATATGAACCGATCTTGGGTCTTGACTTCTTGAGCCTCTAGAGTGCGCAAATCTTATCCGATTGGAATGAAATTTTGCACAACGTGATTTGTTATGACATCCAACAGCTGCGCTATGTATGGTTCAAATCGGTTCATAACCTTATATAGCTGTCATATAAACCGATCTGGGGACTTGACTTCTTGATTTATTATCCGATTTGCCTGAAATTTTGTGACCATCAACATACGTGTTTATTTTGGTCTGAATCGGTCTATAGCCCGATACAGCTCCCATATAAACCTTTCTCTCTATTTTACTTCTTGAGCCCCCAAAGGGCGCAATTCTTATTCGAATTGGCTGACCTTTCACAGGTCTCCAACATATGATTTAGTTGTGGTCCAAACCGGATCATATCTTGATATCGCTCTAATAGCAGAGTAAATCTTTTCTTATATCCTTTTTTGCCTAAGAAGAGATGCCGGGAAAAGAACTCGACAAATGCGATCCATGGTCGAGGGTATGTAAGTTTCGGGCCAGCCGAACTTAGCACGCTTTTACTTGTTTATCAGTCTCCTCAATGGAATGGCTGAACATGTTCAGCCGTTTCTTTGTTCAGTGTTTCATTGAGCTCAAACAGTAGAATCGAGAGTGTGGGAGACAAGGGGTCTTATATAACTTACTGTTTATAGCCTAAGATATGTAGGCTAAAATGAGAGTTATTGGTGGGAGAAGTCTAGTCAGGAGAAAAGTTCGATTATATTGACGCCATCGAAAAACAACAACCTTTGAAATCTACATATGGCTGCAAAAGAAATAAAAGTAAATTAACCGTATCAATGCCATAGAAGACAAGGAAGTTGATGTATAGAATTTGAGAAAGTCGCCGACCTTGTGTCGTTATTTTAAGATAATCGAATACGCCGCAAGGTGAATTATATTTAACCCAAAGCGCATTCATACCTATATTATGTTATGCTTAAAGAATCCATTTGAATTAAAGTTAGCATGATTGCCGCTTTATTTGATAAATATCCGTCGTCATTATCACATTCATCCCCCTCATCCTTGTCTGGCCAAGGTTGCTAACTTTTGTGCTGTGACAACAAAATCTTTTCATCTTGTTTGTACAAATTGAAGACATTTTCAAGGTTTCAACAAAATCGAAATGGTTCTCGTATTAAGATTTGTTTTGTCAGAAAGGATAGTCACCATTTGGGTGATACGAAATGTGCTCATAAAAGAAATGTAATTGATTCGTTGAGATTTAAGCAAAGCAAACGGAGTTAGACGAGTCAATGTGGGCTGTAGAGTACCCGACAATGCGACTTTTCAGTCTCGACTGGCACAGTTTGCAGACCAACGATTAATTAGAGATAAGAGTACAATGGATGTTAGCCCTGGCAGTTGGGGTTGAAAGTCATCATTATTTGAGATGTTTATCGCTTAAGCATTATTTCCCTCTCGTGACCAAAACAGCGCACAAAAGTGAAGTGTTAAACAGTCGTTTAGAAAGCAATTTACGATTATTACATGCACTTTTACAAGCAATTCAGCAGAACTTTTTGCTCGTTTCATTTTGAAACATCATTATCCATTGTTTTACCCGCGGCATGTACAAATCGATTTTAGTTCATGTTAAAAGAAACTTTCAAACTTCAATTGCTGTTGGCAACCGACACATAGACTGATAACTACACTCGCCCAATGGGTGTTCACAAATAAAGCCCCAGGACGAAATCCATTCAATGGGTATATAAAGCATTTAGAGAGGCGAGGAAACGTTTAACTGTTAGAAGGGCGCCGTGAAGGCGAAATCTGAACGAGTGCTTTCTTCGAAGATACAATAGCAGCTTCCGTAAGAAGCAACAAAAGCACCGGTTTGCTAATAGATGCCACGCCGTTAACATCCCGCCACATGATAGCCAAGATTCTAGCTGTCACCGTGTCCTTCGCAACACCTTAAAATGGCTTTTTGAAAACAATGATGTTTTCACATTTTAAAGTTGGATCAAAATATTCTGGACTATGCGTCCTGTTCGGATAAACTATTTTTAATTTGTTCAATGAATATTTCACATACTTTCAAATACATTTCGTATAAGTAGTTGATGGGATGAAAAATGGTTTAAGACCTACAGGTCCGTTTTGTGCAGGGCTGCCAGTCGTGACGATTTTACGCAATTTTGAAGACTTTTGGGCTAAAGTTTGTCCCTTTGACGCTTGATAATTTTTGCTTAAAATCCCTTTACGTTTTGATGATTTTGTTTTTTCATTGAATATTACAAAATTATTAAGGTCGGAAAAAACGTACCCCTTACGTTTTTTGCTAAATATAATTGATGTTATTGTAGCCACATCTTTATGTGGAGGTAGCGATCCTCGTCAAACTCCTGTATGACCAAGCTCGTTCAGGTCCAGAGCATTCCACTGCCGTATGGAGCATTCCACTCTCCGCAATCTGTGGACGCGCCCGATAGCTCGCCACATCTTTATGTGGAGGTAGCGATCCTCGTCAAACTCCTGTATGACCAAGCTCGTTCAGGTCCAGAGGACCGATCGTCGCGGGAACAGGGTGGTCAATGGCTATTTAAAGTCGCCAATAACTCACCTTGTCATAGCAAGCATCATAGGCACTCAATATTTGTGCTAGAGCCGGTGACGCCCGGCCTCTCAGTGAGACTCTCCGCTCGATACCGCTGATAGTCCGCGACTGCTGTTGCAGCTACTCCGTATGGAGCATTCCACTCTCCGCAATCTGTGGACGCGCCCGATAGCTCGCAGCTATACTTCTCGTGACAACAATGAACACCACACAGATCGGATCTCAATTTTCCGAGCCAGGTGCTAAATATAGTAGTACAGTTGGGTTTTTACTATCTCGGTTTTTATGCAAAACAAGTCCCTTTTTTTAAATGATCTTCGTTGATATGCACTATATTCACTCTATATTAATAGAATATGGTCTTTAAAAAAAAATCGAAAATTCCATTAAA
The DNA here is from genome assembly GCF_963082655.1 of Stomoxys calcitrans. Classification (NCBI taxonomy): domain Eukaryota; kingdom Metazoa; phylum Arthropoda; class Insecta; order Diptera; family Muscidae; genus Stomoxys; species Stomoxys calcitrans. The sequence continues at coordinate 162,004,015 of NC_081553.1, read as the reverse complement.
ATTTGTTTAGAGTTTCTTTAGCTTACCATTTTGAAAGTTTTTATACCCTCCACCATAAGATGGGGGGTATACTAATTTCGTCATTCTGTTTGTAACTACTCGAAATATTCGTCTGAGACCCCATAAAGTATATATATTCTTGATCGTCGCGACATTTTATGTCGATCTAGCCATGTCCGTCCGTCTGTCCGTCCGTCCGTCCGTCCGTCCGTCCGTCCGTCCGTCCGTCTGTCTGTCGAAAGCACGCTAACTTCCGAAGGAGTAAAGCTAGCCGCTTGAAATTTTGCACAAATACTTCTTATTAGTGTAGGTCGGTTGGTATTGTAAATGGGCCATATCGGTCCATGTTTTGATATAGCTGCCATATAAACCGATCTTGGGTCTTGACTTCTTGAGCCTCTAGAGAGCGCAATTCTTATCCGATTGGAATGAAATTTTGCACGACGTGTTTTGTTATGATATCCAACAACTATGCCAAGTATAGTTCAAATCGGTCCATAACCTGATATAGCTGCCATATAAACCGATCTTGGGTCTTGACTTCTTGAGCCTCTAGAGGGCGCAATTCTTATCTGATTAAAACGAAATTTTGCACGACGTGTTTTTTTATGATATGCAACAACTGTGCCGAGTATGGTTCAAATCGGTACATAACCTGATATAGCTGCCATATAAACCGATCTTGGGTCTTGACTTCTTGAGCCTCTAGAGTGCGCAATTCTTATCCGATTTGAATGAATTTTTGCACGAAGTATTTTGTTATGATATCCAACAACTGTGCCAAGTATGGTTGGTCGGTCCATAACCTGATATTGCTGTCATATAAACAGATCTGGGGATTTGACTTCTTGAGCTTCTAGAGGGCGCAATTCCTATCCGATTTGGCTGAAATTTTGCATGACGTATTTTTTTTTTACTTTCAACAACTGTGTCAAATAAGGTTCAAATCGGTTCATAACCTGATATAGCTACCATATAAACCGATCTGGGATCTTGACTTCTTGACCCCTAGAGGTCGCAATTATTATCCGATATGCCTGAAATTTTGTACGATGGATCCTCTCATGACCATTATTATGGTCTGAATCGGTCTATAGCCCGATACAGATCCCATGTAAATCGTTCTCTCTATTTTACTACGTGAGCCCCAATGGGCGCAATTCTTATACGAATTGGCTGAAATTTTACACAGGTCTCCAACATATAATTTAATTGTGGTCCGAACCGGACCATATCTTGATATCGTTTTAATAGAAGAGCAACTCTTTTCTTATATCCTTTTTTGCCTAAGAAGAGATGCCGGGAAAAGAACTCGACAAATGCGATCCATGGTGGAGGGTATATAAGATTCGGCCCGGCCGAACTTAGCACGCTTTTACTTGTTAATTATACTCTCCACCATAAGATGGGGGTATACTAATTTCGTCATTCTGATTGTAACTACTCGAAATATTCGTCTGAGACCCCATAAAGTATATATATTCTTGATCGTCGTGAAATTTTATGCCGATCTAGCCATGTCCGTCCGTCTGTCCGTCCGTCCGTCCGTCTGTCTGTCGAAAGCATGCTAACTTCCGAAGGAGTAAAGCTAGCCGCTTAAAATATTGCACAAATACTTCTTATTAGTGTAGGTCGGTTGGTATTGTAAATGGGCCATATCGGTCCATGTTTTGATATAGCTGCCATATAAACCGATCTTGGGTCTTGACTTCTTGAGCCTGTAGAGTGCGCAATTCTTATCCGATTGGAATGAAATTTTGCACGACGTGTTTTGTTATGACATCCAACAACTGTGCCAAGTATGGTTCAAATCGGTTCATAACCTGATATAGCTGCCATATAAACCGATCTTGGGTCTTGACTTCTTGAGCCTCTAGAGTGCGCAATTCTTATCCGATTGGAATGAAATTTTGCACGACGTGTTTTGTTATAATATCCAACAACTGTGCCAAGTATGGTTCAAATCGGTTCATATCCTGATATAGCTGCCATATACACCGATTTGGGGTTTTGACTTCTTGAGCCTCTAGAGTGCGCAATTCTTATCCGATTGGGATGAAATTTTGCACGACGTGTTTTGTTATGACATCCAACAACTGTTCAAATCGGTTCATAACCTGATATAGCTGCCATATAAACCGATCTTGGGTCTTGACTTCTTGAGCCTCTAGAGTGCGCAATTCTTATCCGATTGGGATGAAATTTTGCACGACGTGTTTTGTTATGACATCCAACAACTGTGCCAAGTATGGTTCAAATCGGTAAATAACCTTATATAGCTGTCATATAAACCGGTCTTGGGTCTTGACTTCTTGAGCCTCTAGAGACCGCAATTATTATCCGATTTGCCTGAAATTTTGTACGACGGATTCTCTCATGACCATTAACATACATGTTTATTATGGTCTGAATCGGTATATAGCCCGATACAGCTCCCATATAAATCGATCTCTCTATTTTACTTCTTTAGCCCACAAAGGGCGCAATTCTTATTCGAATTGGCTGACATTTTACACAGGTCTCCAACATATAATTTAATTGTGGTCCAAACCGGACCATATCTTGATATCGCTCTAATAGCAGAGCAAATCTTTTCTTATATCCTTTTTTTGCCTAAGAAGAGATGCCGGGAAAAGAACTCGACAAATGCGATCCATGGTGGAGGGTATAAAAGATTCGGCCCGGCCGAACTTAGCACGCTTTTACTTGTTTTTAATTAAGTTTTCATTTAACAAAAGCTATCAAAGGATTCTTCCCTTGAGTCAAAGTTTTAATAAAGTTTTCAATGAAATCTTTAGTACAATTTTTAAAAATTTCTTTAAGAAATTTTATTTCTAAAAAACTGTTTCAACATTTCATTGAAAACTTCATTAATTTTGACTGTAGAAAGAATTGATTGATAGCTTTTGCTTAATGCTTAGTTCAATTAAGTTTTAATTGAAATTTTGTCTGGGTTTAAATATTGATATATTTGTGGCTTTTTTTACCCACCACCGAAGGATGGGGTATATTCATTTTGTCATTCCGTTTGCAAAACATCGAAATATCCATTTCCGAACCTACAAAAAATATATATTCTTGATCAGCAAAAAAATCTAAGACCATCTAACCATGTCCGCCCGCCCGTCTGACTGTTGAAATTACGCTACAGCCTTTAAAAATAAAGATATTGAGTTGAAAGTTTGCACAAATCTTTTTTTGTCCATAAGCAAGTTAAGTTCGAAGATTGCCTATATCGGACTATATCTTCATATAGCCCCCATATAAACCGATCCGCCGATTTGGGATATTAGGCCCATAATCCGATTTTGCTGAAATTTGGGACAGTGAGTTGGGTTAGACCCTACGACATCCTTCTTCAATCTGGCTCCGATCGGTCTTGATTTGAATATAGCTGCCATATAGACCGATCTCTTGATTTAAAGTGTTGGGCCTATAAAATGCGCTCTTATTGTCCGATTTCGCTGAAATTGGATACAGTGAGTTGTTGTACAGTTGTGTAAGGTTTTTCGACATTCGTGTCGTATATGGGTCAGATCGGTCTATATTTAGATATGCCTACCAAAAAGACTAATATTTTGTATTACAAATTTGAACAATGACTTGTACTTTTTAGACCAGTCAATATCCATGTCAAATGTGGTCAAAATCGGACCATTTTTCGATAAAGCTGCTATGGGGGCATAAAGTGGGCATTTTTCACCGGATTATGACGAAAGGTGGTTTACATATATACCCGAGGTGGTGGATATCCAAAGTTCACCCCGGCCGAACTTACGTATTTTTACTTGTTTTAAGTACATAATAGTAAACTTAATGGAGCTGTGATCGAGAAAAACAACGAGGGAATGATTCATATTGCCTTATTTCAGGAGCCATGGACGATCCGAAACAAAGTTTCTGAACTGAACCATATCAACTTCCAACTATTCTATGCTAACTTCGGCCGAGGACCTGCGCTATTTGGCATAAAAATTTAAATGTTATATTTTCCCCAGAGTTGATGTGACTGCGAGAAGGTGAAGCATACCTGGCATTACTTTATATGCCTTTCGACTCTCCGACGCCGCCACCCACGTCGGAGCTGCAACGGCTGGTGAGGAAAGCAAAACATACTGGAAATGAGGTACTGGTGGGGTGTGATGCGAACTCTCACCACATTTCGTGGGGCAGTACCAAAAATAATAAGCGGGGTCAAATCCTGACAGAGTTCTTGAATACAAACAACACTTAATAATGGCAACATCTCATTAGGATAAATGAAAGCATGCTAACTTCCGAAGGAGTAAAGCTAGCCGCTTGAAATATTGCACAAATACTTCTTATTAGTGTAGGTCGGTTGGTATTGTAAATGGGCCATATCGGTCCATGTTTTGATATAGCTGCCATATAAACCGATCTTGGGTCTTGACTTCTTGAGCCTGTAGAGTGCGCAATTCTTATCCGATTGGAATGAAATTTTGCACGACGTGTTTTGTTATGATATCCAACAACTGTGCCAAGTATGGTTCAAATCGGTTCATAACCTGATATAGCTGCCATATAAACCGATCTTGGGTCTTGACTTCTTGAGCCTCTAGAGTGCGCAATTCTTATCCGATTGGAATGAAATTTTGCACGACGTGTTTTGTTATAATATCCAACAACTGTGCCAAGTATGGTTCAAATCGGTTCATATCCTGATATAGCTGCCATATACACCGATTTGGGGTTTTGACTTCTTGAGCCTCTAGAGTGCGCAATTCTTATCCGATTGGGATGAAATTTTGCACGACGTGTTTTGTTATGACATCCAACAACTGTGCCAAGTATGGTTCAAATCGGTCCATAACCTGATATAGCTGCCATATAAACCGATCTTGGGTCTTGACTTCTTGAGCCTCTAGAGTGCGCAATTCTTATCCGATTGGGATGAAATTTTGGACGACGTGTTTTGTTATGACATCCAACAACTGTGCCAAGTATGGTTCAAATCGGTAAATAACCTTATATAGCTGTCATATAAACCGGTCTTGGGTCTTGACTTCTTGAGCCTCTAGAGGGAGCAATTCTTATCCAATTTGAATGAATTTTGGCACGAAGTATTTTGTTATGATATCCAACAACTGTGCCAAATATGGTTCAAATCGGTTCATAACCTGATATAGCTGTCATATAAACCGATCTGGGATCTTGACTTCTTGAGCCTCTAGAGATCGCAATTATTATCCGATTTGCCTGAAATTTTGTACGACGGATTCTCTCATGACCATTAACATACGTGTTTATTATGGTCTGAATCGGTATATAGCCCGATACAGCTCCCATATAAATCGATCTCTCTATTTTACTTCTTTAGCCCACAAAGGGCGCAATTCTTATTCGAATTGGCTGACATTTTACACAGGTCTTCAACATATAATTTAATTGTGGTCCAAACCGGACCATATCTTGATATCGCTCTAATAGCAGAGCAAATCTTTTCTTATATCCTTTTTTTGCCTAAGAAGAGATGCCGGGAAAAGAACTCGACAAATGCGATCCATGGTGGAGGGTATAAAAGATTCGGCCCGGCCGAACTTAGCACGCTTTTACTTGTTTTTAATTAAGTTTTCATTTAACAAAAGCTATCAAAGGATTCTTCCCTTGAGTCAAAGTTTTAATAAAGTTTTCAATGAAATCTTTAGTACAATTTTTAAAAATTTCTTTAAGAAATTTTATTTCTAAAAAACTGTTTCAACATTTCATTGAAAACTTCATTAATTTTGACTGTAGAAAGAATTGATTGATAGCTTTTGCTTAATGCTTAGTTCAATTAAGTTTTAATTGAAACTTTGTCTGGGTTTAAATATTGATATATTTGTGGCTTTTTTTACCCACCACCGAAGGATGGGGTATATTCATTTTGTCATTCCGTTTGCAAAACATCGAAATATCCATTTCCGAACCTACAAAAAATATATATTCTTGATCAGCAAAAAAATCTAAGACCATCTAACCATGTCCGTCCGCCCGTCTGACTGTTGAAATTACGCTACAGCCTTTAAAAATAAAGATATTGAGTTGAAAGTTTGCACAAATCTTTTTTTGTCCATAAGCAAGTTAAGTTCGAAGATTGCCTATATCGGACTATATCTTCATATAGCCCCCATATAAACCGATCCGCCGATTTGGGATATTAGGCCCATAATCCGATTTTGCTGAAATTTGGGACAGTGAGTTGGGTTAGACCCTACGACATCCTTCTTCAATCTGGCTCCGATCGGTCTTGATTTGAATATAGCTGCCATATAGACCGATCTCTTGATTTAAAGTGTTGGGCCTATAAAATGCGCTCTTATTGTCCGATTTCGCTGAAATTGGATACAGTGAGTTGTTGTACAGTTGTGTAAGGTTTTTCGACATTCGTGTCGTATATGGGTCAGATCGGTCTATATTTAGATATGCCTACCAAAAAGACTAATATTTTGTATTACAAATTTGAACAATGACTTGTACTTTTTAGACCAGTCAATATCCATGTCAAATGTGGTCAAAATCGGACCATTTTTCGATAAAGCTGCTATGGGGGCATAAAGTGGGCATTTTTCACCGGATTATGACGAAAGGTGGTTTACATATATACCCGAGGTGGTGGATATCCAAAGTTCACCCCGGCCGAACTTACGTATTTTTACTTGTTTTAAGTACATAATAGTAAACTTAATGGAGCTGTGATCGAGAAAAACAACGAGGGAATGATTCATATTGCCTTATTTCAGGAGCCATGGACGATCCGAAACAAAGTTTCTGAACTGAACCATATCAACTTCCAACTATTCTATGCTAACTTCGGCCGAGGACCTGCGCTATTTGGCATAAAAATTTAAATGTTATATTTTCCCCAGAGTTGATGTGACTGCGAGAAGGTGAAGCATACCTGGCATTACTTTATATGCCTTTCGACTCTCCGACGCCGCCACCCACGTCGGAGCTGCAACGGCTGGTGAGGAAAGCAAAACATACTGGAAATGAGGTACTGGTGGGGTGTGATGCGAACTCTCACCACATTTCGTGGGGCAGTACCAAAAATAATAAGCGGGGTCAAATCCTGACAGAGTTCTTGAATACAAACAACACTTAATAATGGCAACATCTCATTAGGATAAATGAGGAGGTTTTAGATGTGAAAATATGTTCGGAAAATCTTATCGATGAGGTTCAAGATTGGAGGGTCTCCATGAATCACTTCTTCTATGACCATCGCTATATTAAGTTTAGAATAGCAAGGCCAGGGCCGAGTTCGACAAACTTCCTAAAAAACTTTTAAACCAACTGAAAACAAGTAAAAAGGCGTTAAGTTCGGCCGGGCCGAATATGGATACCCACCACCTCAGATATATATGTAAACCACCTTGAGTCAAAATCCTGTGAGAAATGCATACTTTATGCCTCTTAGCAGCTATATCGAAATATATTTCGATTTGGAGCAAATACTACTAAGTACAAGTCATTGTTCAATGGTGTACAACAAAATATTGATCTTTTTAGCTATATCTAAAAACAGACCGATCTGTATCATAAACAACACGAATGTCAAAAAGCCTAACCTAAGTCACTGTTTTAAATTTCAGTGAAATCGGATTATAAATGCGCCTGATTTGGGCCAAGTTGCAGAAAAATTTCTATCAGCCCAACACAACTCACTGTCCCAAATTTCGGCGAAATGGTAATATAAATGCACCTTTTATGGATCAAATCCGGACCGATCTAGACCAAATTGAAGAAGGATGTCGAAGGGCCTAACACAACTCACTGTCCCGAATTTTGGAAAAATCCGACAATAAATGAGCCTATTAAGGGCGCAAGACCTTAAATCGGTAGATCGGTCTATATGGTAGCTACATCCAAATCTGGACCGATCTGTACCATATTGCAGAAGTATGTCGAAGGGGTTAACTTAACTCACTGTCCCAAATTTCGGCGACATCGGACAATAAATGCGCCTTTTATGGGCCCAAAACATTAATCGGCGGATCGGTCTATATGGCAGCTATATCCAAATCAGTACCGATCTGGAGAAAATTGAAGAATGATGTCGAAGGGCCTAACACAACTGTCCAAAATTTCGGCAAAATCGGATAGTAAATGTGGCTCTTATGGGCCTAAGACCCTAAATCGGCGGATCGGTCTATATGGAGGTTATATCACTTAACGTGCTTATGGCCAAAAAAGAGTTAGTGCAAAGTTTCAGCTTAATATCTATATTTTTAAAGACTGTAGCATGATTTCAACAGACAGAGGGACAGACATGGCTAGATCATCTTCGATTTTTACGCTGATCAAGAATATATATACTTTATAGGGTTCGATATGGATATTTCGAGGTGTTGCAATCGGAATGAAAAAAGGAATATACCCCATCCTTCGGTGGTGGGTATACAAATACTGAAGACTAGTTAAGACGAAGTCTTGGACCAGCTAATTTCGATTGTCAAAGTATAGGAGACATTATTGTCCTCTTCAAGACGCAAAATCAGCCCAAGAAAAATCCTGGTTGACCGGAGAGATTCCCAATATTGGGAAAGAGGAAAAAGAGCACGGTGTAAAAAAGCGGAAGTTTACTGGGAGGTGTATTACACACGGTTCAAAGAATACAATAAGATTATCTCCTGGGAGCTTTTCTGCGAACAGATCGATAGCGTTAACGACGCCACCAAGAAGAAAAACATTCTCTCAAAATCCCATGTCCAAACTGAAACTTAAGTAGACGAGCAGAGACAACGAAGGACATGGTAAGTCATTTGATAAAAACGCATTTACCACATGATACAACGTGATCTCCGTGAGTCACGTTGGAACAATGAAACTGATAGAATTTCTACCATCACAGAATTTATAGTAAAGGAAGGCTTCAGGAGCTTAAAACCATTTAAATCATCCGGACCCGATGGAATATATACGGCGTTACTACAGAACGAGGACGTCTATCTGGCCACTTTTTACAGCGTATCTAGCACTTGCATATACTCCGAAAGCCTGGCTGGATGTAAGAGTGGTATTTATTACCAAACCCCGCAAATCAAGTTATGCGACGCCAAAGACCTGTGGACCCATAAGCCTAACGTCTTTTATACTCAAAACCATGGAACGTACTGTGAGTACATTGATTAAGAGTAAGACTTCCGGTGAAATGCTCAAATCTCAAATGCTCGAGGTCGGTGGAGACTGCCCTGCGCGAGGTTGTGCATAAAATAGAAGAATCCTATTCAAAGCCAAAACGTTTACACTGTTGGTATCCATTGACATCGAGCGGCTTATAACAGTGAGGGGTCCGACACACTGATCCAATCCTTAAACCAGTATCGGGTGGACCCGGTGCTTAGAGACTGGATAAACCATATGCTTAGGAACAGGTGGATAAATTGTGTGTCCCATGACAAAAATATATATAAGAGAAATTGGCACAAGGCACGCCATGCCCCCCTGATTTTATCGCCACTGCCATATGTGACCACCATAAATAACCTATTACGGATGCTGACTGAGGAGAGATTTGAACCCGTCTGCTATGCCGACTATGTTATAATACTTCTTAGGGGTAAGAATCCAAACCAGCTATGCATAGGGGTCTCAATGTTAAACCGGAGATGAAATCTGCTTGTTCACAAGGAAGACGAGAGTGGGCAACTTTCACACACAACGTTTTCTCAATAGAACGATTTCGAAATCTGACAAGGTCAAATACTTAGGACAGGAAACTGAATCGGAAGTATCACTTTCAAGGTCGTACCGAGATGGCTCACAGGTGTTGGGACTATGTAGACGGGCCGTAGGCTGGAAATGGGGCCTGAATCCAATGTAGTTCACTGGCCTACAGGACCTCGATTAGACTAATTCTCACTTAAGCCTCAGTAGTTTGTTGGACTACAATGGAGAAAAAGTGCAAAGTAAGGATAATAAAACAGGTTCAGACATTACGTTTGCCTGATGTCCTGAGGGATAAGGACGGAGCCCACAAGACCAATGGTGATTTTTCTAGATATCCGACACATAGACAAGTGTGAGGCAACCATTGCGGCTTTGAGACTTAAGGCGATGGGAGAATGGATAGAGAAGCAGATCATACCATCGCGGTATAATCGAAGCGACGATAAGAAATCTGAATGGAAAGAAAGAGGTTTGCGATCGGATACCTTGATTACACTTGAGGTCGAGTGCGAGCCAGCGGCACTGTCATGGATTGACGGAACCCTAATATTGCCATCTTGGAGATCATGATATGCAGATGGATCAAAGCTAGAGGATAATGTGGGCCTGCGATCTGATTTCGACTGCCTCACCATAATACGATCCTGAAGGCAGATATCCGAGCGATCACGGTATGCGTGAGGTGGTGTGGAGTTAACGGAAAAACGTCGAGTATGAATATATTCACGGTCAGTTAACTAGCCATAAGGGCAATAACAACCTGGACGGTGATCATTAACAGTCTTGGAGTGTAAGAAGTTGATTAACGCTTTCTATGAGGATAGTACGATTCGCATCGTTTGGATGCGAGCCATAACGGAGTAAGGGGAATGAAAGGGCAGACGATTTGGCAGTGAAGGCTAGAGGACTGCCATCAATAAACTTGGTTAACCCAAAACCTTTCGAGACGACGGAATTCGAGTTAAGGGCGTGGGATACGAACGCCAACGCTCAAGGAACAGCGAAACGGTCGGTAGGACGGCGAAAATCATGAGAAGACGAAGCTATTACTGAAAGAACGATAGAAGGAGGTCAGTATAGCTTTCGGTATCCTAACGGGATACGTAGGACTACGAGCTCACTTAAGCAAAATCGGAGGGGCAAGTGATAACATGTGTCGGGCATGTGGGAAAGATGATGAGACTTTGGAGCATTTCCTATGCCATTGTCTGGCTTTCGCGGCAAAAAGACAATACCAGACATGAACCAACTTTGGGGCGTGGTATTGAAAACAATTAAGGATCTTGTAAGTAGCACAGAATTCCTTACCTAGATTTTCTTTCTTTTTCGGGTTTACATTTTAGTATTTAGAGCGGTGTATGTACATAGTACATACATGCGCACCCTCTTTCCAACCGAGCTGTCTTCATTTCTTAAGCTCTCAGAGGTCCTTTACCCACCGAAAATTAGGTGTGACGAGTTTATGAAGTTTTTTCAGAAAAATTTTCAGAAAATGACAAATTTGTTGTCAATTTTGACTTTTTTACCAGAAAGAGGTGGCGGCACTGGTGTTGGGGATGTACGGGGATACTTCCTTCTTTTATATTAGTGAGTTCCTTTATGTAAGGGACCTCCTTTTAACAGGAGAGTCCGAACGTCTTGTCACAGAACGAGACCAACTCATACGGGTAGAATATTTTACACTGCTGTTTACATAAGGTAACTACATCACATGTGTCGCCGGGATTTGAACTCGGGCAATACGCCTTGTGTTGAAATGAGACAATAAATATGGATTATATGATAAGGTACTATCAGGCGACATGCATTTTTACATGATATCCCAAATCGAGTAACGTCATATAAATGGAATATATAATATGAAACAAGTAAAAGCGTGCTAAGTTCGGCCGGGCCGAATCTTATATACCCTCCACCATGGATCGCATTTGTCGAGTTCTTTTCCGGGCATCTCTTCTTAGGTAAAAAAGGATATAAGAAAAGAGTTGCTCTGCTATTAAAACGATATCAAGATATGGTCCGGTTCGGACCACAATTAAATTATATGTTGGAGAACTGTGTAAAATTTCAGCCAATTCGTATAAGAATTGCGTCCATTGGGGTCACGAAGTAAAATAGAGAGAACGATTTATATGGGATTTGTATCGGGCTATAGAACGATTCAGACCATTATAAACACGTTTGTTGATGGTCATGAGAGGATCCGTCGTACAAAATTTCAGGCATATCGGATAATAATTGCGACCTCTAGGGGTCAAGAAGTCAAGATCCCAGATCGGTTTATATGGCAGCTATATCAGGTTATGAACCGATTTGAACCTTATTTGACGCAGTTGTTGAAAGTAAAAATAAAATACGTCATGCAAAATTTCAGCCAAATCGGATAGGAATTGCGCCCTCTAAAAGCTCAAGAAATCAAATCCCCAGATCTGTTTATATGACAGCTATATCAGGTTATCGACCGATTTCGACCATACTTGGCACAGTTGTTGGATATCATAACGAAATACTTCGTGCAAAAATTCATTCAAATCGGATAAGAATTGTGCCCTCTAGAGGCTCAAGAAGTCAAGACCCAAGATCGGTTTATATGGCAGCTATATCAGGTTATGAACCGATTTAAACCATACTTGGCACAGTTGTTGGGTATCATAACAAACCACGTCGTGCGAAATTCCATTCCATTCGGATAAGAATTGCGCCCTCTAGAGGCTCAAGAAGTCAAGACCCAAGATCGGTTTATATGGCAGCTATATCAGGTTATGGGCCGATTTGAACCATACTAGGCACAGTTGTTGGATATCATAACAAAACACGTCGTGCACAATTTCATTCCGATCGGATAAGAATTGTGCACGCTAGAGGCTCAAGAAGTCAAGACCCAAGATCGGTTTATATGGCAGCTATATCAGGTTATGGGCCGATTTGAACCATACTTGGCACAGTTGTTGGATATCATAACAAAACACGTCGTGCAAAATTTCATTCCGATCGGATAAGAATTGCGCACTCTAGAGGCTCAAGAAGTCAAGACCCAAGATCGGTTTATATGGCAGCTATATCAGGTTATGGACCGATTTGAACCATACTTGGCACAGATGTTGGATATAATAAGAAAACACGTCGTGCAAAATTTCATTTCAATCGGATAAGAATTGCGCACTCTAGAGGCTCAAGAAGTCAAGACCCAAGATCGGTTTATATGGCAGCTATATCAGGTTATGGACCGATTTGAACCATACTTGGCACAGTTGTTGGATATCATAACAAAACACGTTGTGCAAAATTTCATTCTGATCGGATAAGAATTGCGCACGCTAGAGGCTCAAGAACTCAAGACCCAAGATCGGTTTATATGGCAGCTATATCAAAACATGGACCGATATGGCCCATTTACAATACCAATCGACCTACACTAATAAGAAGTATTTATGCAAAATTTCAATCGGCTAGCTTTACTCCTTCGGAAGTTAGCGTGCTTTCGACAGACAGACGGACGGACGGACGGACAGACGGACGGACATAGCTAGATCGACATAAAATTTCACGACGATCAAGAATATATATACTTTATGGGGTCTCAGACGAATATTTCGAGTAGTTACAAACAGAATGACGAAATTAGTATACCCCCCATCTTATGGTGGAGGGTATAAAAAAAGGATGTTGGGAAATATATGAAATTTGACAAATACATTGGATTTGGATTCAATAACCCAGGGAACAATTTTTGTCGAGTTCGTTTCGAATTCGGGCAGAATATCTGCACAAGTTTTTGATTCTGTATCTGAATGAATGGCAAAATTGTAACGAAAGTTGTGTGGGCGATTTTTTAAAGTTTTGTCAGGCGAAATTTGGAATTAGCATCGGAGTTGTGTAACGAATACTTAAGAATTTGTAAGAAAAATCTTGGAAAATTTTCTGATATTCTGGAGATGTTCGTAACATAATATCGGAAAAAACTTTTAAAGCACATTCGATAATTACAAAAATAATTTGAAACCCCTCTGATGTTTGACATTTTGGGATGTTTGATCCCAAATACAAAACAGTATCGGACGGACGTTTTTTGTGAGAAATTTTTCTGAAATGCTTACCCTGATCTAAACCTGTAAGAAAGGCAAAAGTCGGGCGGTGCCGACTTTTTATATCTAATTCTGAACCAATTTTGATGGACCTCGGCGAATGTATTCAGATGCAAAAATGCAAATTTTGCCCATGAACATTCCACTAAGGAACAGGAGCAATTTCTCACATATCAATGAGTGCAGTCCGATTCAAGTTTAAGCTCAATGATAAGGGACCTCCAATTTATAGTCGAGTCCGAACGGCGTGCCGCAGTGCGACACCTCTTTGGGGAGAAGTTTTACATGGCGTAGTACCTCACAAATGTTGCCAGCATAAGGAGGGGAAAACCACCGCTGGGACTCAAAAGGTACTTCCTCAGCAGCAGCTAGTGAAGCATTTATAGAGGAATCGTCCACACAGTAAGTGTCCAGGGCCCTGAGGAAGAGTGGTTCCACTGTTTTCTCAACTGTCCCTGAATGCGTATGGAAACTCATAATGACAAGATCGAACGAATCTTGTGAGGAAGAACTCCTGGCGGACTCAGAAAACGAAGCTAACGCAACAGTGGTGAAAATTCGTAATCCTGACTATGGACCTGTTTATAGTCCGGGATTTAAACTACTCAAGGCTACGGGGAATGGGAGGCAAAGAACCTGTATTCTTAGAAATAGTAGTCTAAATATTTTTCTTCTTCCGTCGCTAAGCACTGAAGATGCAGTAGTAGCCAGCCTTGAAATGAATAAGTCTCATTTTGGCTGGCTTATATAAATATGACACATGGTTCAGAGATGACACCTTCAAGGCGTAAGTTGCTGGTTGAAGCCGCTTCGGGATACATTTCGGCACACATTCTCCACGACTATCCCCTCTAGACCAAGAAAGGAAATGGAAACTGCGGAGGATATAAACATAATGGTCAAGCGGAAAATGAAGCCAATGAATGGCTCGCTTGCGAAAGAAAAAAACACCCAGTATTATCAGTAAATGAAACATTCTCTCCTCCCAAGGAGACAGGTGCTACTGTAGGTAACTTGTATCTCCTGCTGAAAAGAACTACTTTTGTCTTGCACAGATTTAAGCCTAGGCCACTTTCAACAGCTCACTTCGCTGTCTGTACTCTTAACTTCTTGAAGTCAAGATTTTTTAAACAAGGACAGCAAACGACGCCATATTTTTTTGCCGCTCTTTTGACATTTCTCTTCAGTAAGGTTTGCCATTTCACGTTGAAAAGATACACGAACCAATTAAAATTTATTACCGAAATTCGGAGTTAATGGCCTCAACGTTAAGAGCGATACGATGGGGCTCATTTATGGCTGAGTGGTTTCGTCAATAAGCCAAAATGCGTTATTGGTCAGACAGCAATCCGCATGTACTCTATTAGTCATCATTGCATCCCGAAAAATTACGGTTTGGTGCGGTATATGGGCCGGCGGCGTCATTAGGCTATACTTCTTCCTTGGGGATCAAGACCGGCACGTTATTGTGAATGGGAATTACTACCGATGATACGGACTTAGAGGACATACGGCGCCACAAGACACACATCGAATGTCACAATCAATTTATTGAAAACCAAGTTTGGAAAACATGTTATCTTACAAAATGGTCCCGTTGAACGCAAACAGCTGAGTACAATTTTTTCTCGCGGAGTACACTATCATTCGACGAGCATTCACAACGTTCGGTTGTGTGTGTGTAATAAAGTTACGAACCATAACACACACAAACAACGAAGAGTGGTGCTAACTAGTAGCATACTTTAAATAAGATAGTGTGCTCAGTGTTTTGTTATTGGCGAACTTCTCCTATATGTGCGACGATTGCTTCGATCTTCAAAATTGCAGCAGTATCGGCCGAACTATGCTTGAAAACCATCTGAACTTCCGCAAGCGACCCGTGGTGGCCATGGAAACGAAATCGAGTTCCGTACATAATGGCATGAAATGTACTTTCATAGGAATACACAATTTCATTGATATCCACAACAGTTTTTTTTTTTAATTAGAAAAAAAAAAACTTTTGTAACACTCTTAATATTTTTAATGTCTATATTCCAAAGTAAAGAAGACATTACACCTAATTTTTAAATCCACGGATCCTAAGTCTGTCGTAACGCATCTTTTAGTAAGTAAGTTGTTAGGAAACTTTCTTACACCTTCTTCATGGTTGACGTCGGGTTTACATTATTGAAAGCACCTCCAATAACAAGAAATGCTACCATTGTATATTTTTTGACAGCAAGAGAACCCTCTATGTAGCCGATTAGGTCGTGAGGGGCTGTTTCAGCGGACTTTCCTTTACTTTATGCGTGCTATTGCCGAAACAGGCGATCTCCAGGGATTTTTGCTCTAAGATATGATTCTATCAACCTCTTTACAATTTTCAGCATAAAGGATGACAAAAACGTAGGACGAAAATCTTTCGCCTTCGTGTGAAACAGGCTCTGAATCAGATGTTACATTTGCTTCTGAACCAAGAAATGTTGACCAACCGAAATCACGCAGAAAGAATTTTCCGGATCTTCTCTAAGGAATGGCAATATCAATAAACAAATGTAATCATTAACATTCCATTTAGAAACAGCGAGACTATTGGTCGCATATCATTGCCACCACATGGTAGATACGTTTACGCCAGTATTCTTATACTCTGCACCACCACTGTGGTACAGGGTATTATAGATTTGTGCATTTGTTTGCAACGCTGAGAAGGAGAAGAGCTAGACGCATCGATAAGTATACGGATCGGCTTAGAATCACTTCCTGATTCGATTTAGCTATGTCCGTCTGTCTGTCTGTCTGTCTATATATTCTTGTAATCTACAGGTCGCATTTGTTGTCCGATTTTCCTAAAATTTTGCACATGTGTCTTTTTTTGTCCAAGGAAGAACGCTGTTGATTTTGAAATAAATCGGTTCAGATTAAGATAAAGCTCCCATATATATCTTTCATCCGATGTGCCCTTTTAAAGCTTTAAAGGCCATAATTTTAGTCCGATCCTTACAAAATTTGGCACAAAGTGTTTTTTTAACGGCCCAGAATGCATGCAAAATTTTATTGAAATCGGTCTAGATTTAGATATAGCTCCCATATATATCTTTCATTCGATATGCCCTTTTATAGCTGTAGGAGCCGCAATTTTGGTGCGATCTCTACCAAATTTGGCATGAAATATTTCGTGTGACGTCGCAATATGTGTGCAAAATTTCATCATAATCGGATTAGATTTATATATTGCTCCCATGTATATCTTTCATCCGATATGCCCTTTTAAAGCTGTAGTTACCACAATTTTGGACCCATCCTTGCAAAATTTTGCATGGAGCGTTTTATTCAACGTTATCATATGGGTGCAAAGTTCCATAAAAATCGGTCCAGATTTAAATATAGCTGCCATATATATTTTTCATCCGATATGGCCTTTTAAGGCTGTAGAAGCCACAAATTTGGTCCGATCTTTACAAAATTTGGCATGGGCCGTTTTATTTAACGTCCTCATATGTGTGCAAAGTTTCATAAAAATCGGTCCAGATTTAGATATAGCTCTCATAAATATTTTTCATCCGATATGGCCTTTTAATGCTGTAGAAGCCACAATTTTGGTCCGATCTCTACACAATTTTTCATGAGATGGTTTAATTGACATCCCAATACGTGTGCAAAATTTCATCGATATTGAATTAGATAAAACTCCCATATATATCATTTATGCGTTTCGACTTTTAAGGCTGTAGAAGCCACAATTTTCGTACCATCGTAAGAAAATTGTGTAAGGTTCTATTCGATATTCCAATAGGTATGCAAAATTAAAGTCTGACTAAATTTGGATATAAGTGCATGCTATTAGAGGTAGTACGTATACTCGGTGGTGTAGGGTATTATATAGTCCGCCCGACTTTTGCCTTTCCTTACTGGTTTGATGTTCTCGTTAGGATGTGATTTCGATTCTGAAAAAAATGTTAAACTAATGTTGCAAAAACAAAACATTTTGCAAATGTCGCCCTAATCCTCTCATTGTGTTACACTTTTTGCATTTTGAATCGAACATGTTCATATGTCCATATGTAGTCATTTCGATCAAATAATACGGTAAAAATCGCATCCTCGTCGTGGGATGAAGAGCTTCCTAGCTCACTTTTCCATTTTCATAGATTTCTTTTTAATATTTTGCCGCATTTTTCCAAAACTTCAACAAGTTTTGTCGTCTTCTCTTCAAACAAAATTTGCTTGAATGATAGCCGCTGATTTTAAGTGCGACATTCTGCACCGTAGGCTTGTAAGAAATGTAAATAGGCGGTGTAGAAATGTAACATTTTTCCGCTCTTGGGTAGGCAACACCATTACAAACGAACACTACACCCGGTAGTGGGGATACATATTTTGGATAAACGAACAACAAATGTCCATTTCAGTGGAACATGTCGAAAAAATGTTGTACTTTTTTGTACCATCGAAATCACCATTATTTTTTAAGTTTGATCTTTGAATGGCTCGCTTGTTTGGCAAAATCTTTGAGTGTTTCTTTCTGAGCATAGCTATACACATCTGTAGAATAAATCTTTAATGTCTTAAATGCGCCTGGGGCATCAGATGCTAGCCAAAGGTTGACGTCAGCTTATATGGCCTTGGAAAAAAGAATCCAAATGGTTGGCTTTCTATGTAACGAATGACCATATCTACATTATTTACAATGCAGACTATTGAGTTATTGCTTGTGGATACGGGCAAAGTAACATGACAAGGGAGATTAATTTCCATTTTTCTATTCTTGAAAGCGATTGTATAAAACCATTTTTCTTCTTATGTAAACATAATATTTCACAGTTATATAAATGCACTTATTGGGTCGTTCACTAGATTATTTAATTGTCTTAGTGTGATTAGTGAAATTAGGAGTACCACGCATCATAGCTGCTAGCTACCGGGGCCGTTCACAGATTGACGATAATCTAACGATCCATAAACGGGGAAATTTTGAAAATTGTCAAGCGGATCATAGAGGCTGTGAATGACTCGTTTGCTAGAGCCAAATCAAGGTGCAAACAGCGACAGCCATAGTCGACCCCAGAACAACTTGGACTAGGGAAAGGTGGCAGAAAACTCTTCAACAGGGCGAAAGCCACAAGGGCATCACACCACAGGGACGTCCATAAGGCTGAGCTAAGTAAAACCTAGGGCAATCTGAAAAAGGCTCAGAACAAATCCTAAAGTCTAAGGAAGATCCTATCCTCAAAACCTATTACGGTAGAATACATAAGAAAGCCATAAAATGTATAAAAAATTTCTAGTGACATAGCACTAGAACTACTTGTTGATACACATTTCCTGGGAAACTCTCCAACGGACAACGTAGCTAAAGAAGAGGTTGTCACTGATATGAATTCGTCGGAAGTTGTTGTGGAAATTGTTTCAGAGTCGAAAATTCTTTGAGCGATAAAAAGTTTCAAATCCTTTAAGTCGCCAGGTCCTGATAATGTAACACAGGTTGAACTGCAAGCTGTGGCCGACAGACTGGCTGGCTACTTGGCTTGGGAAGATATTGGTTGCTTGAATCGGTATATCTTATGTAGCTGTGGGTTGGAGAGACAAAAAATCGTTTTTATTCAAAAAGCAGGAAATCCTTACCACACGAAGGCGAAAGATCTTATTCCTATTAGTTTGTCATCCTTTATGCTGAAGAACCTATAGAAGTTGATAGAAACATATCTTAGGGCAAAGTTTCCTGGAGATCGTCTAAGCAACAGCGCTACCATCAGAAAGTTAATTAATAACTTACTTACTAAAATAGGCATTACGGTAAGCTTGAGAACTATATACCTAACAAGTAAGAGCGTGCTGCGTTCGGCCGGGCCGAATCTTATATACCCTCCACAATGGATAGCATTTGTCGAGTTCTTTGCGCGGTATCTCTTTTAAGGCAAACAAAGAATAATGAATAAGAACTGTTATGTTAGTGAAGCTTTATCAAGTTATAGTCCGATTCGGAACATAAATGAATTGCGAATTTTAGGGGCTCACAAAGCAACATCGGGAGAACGGTTTCTATGGGAGCTGTATCAAGCTATAGATCGATTCAGACCATATGTGTCCAATATGGTCTAAATGGTCTAAATGGTCTGAATATGTTGAAGGTTATGGGAGAAGTCGTTGTACAAAGTTTTTGCCAAATCTGATAATAATTGCTCCTTCTAGAGGTTCAAGAAGTCAAGACCCATGATCGGTTTATATGGCAGCTATATCAGGTTATGCACCGATTTTGACAATATTTAGCAAAGTTGTTGGAAGTGACACCAAATCACCACGTGTAAATTTCGCTCAAATCGGACGATAATTACGCATTCTAGAGGCTCAAGAAGTCAAGACCCAAGATCGGTTTATATTACAGCTTTATCAAAACATGGACCGATTTAGCCCATTAACAATCCCAACCGACCTACACTAACAAAAAGTATTTGTGCAAAATTTCAAGCGCCTAGCTTTACTCCTTCGAAAGTTAGAGTGCTTCGACAGACAGGCGAACGGACGAATGGACGGACATGTCTAAATCGACTTAAAATGATATGATGATCAAGAATATATATACTTCATAGGGTCTTAGACGCATATTTCGAGGTGCTACAAACAGAATAACGAAATTAGTATACCCCCATCCTATGGTGGAGGGTATAAAAATATGGGTTAGCTGAAGAACACCTCTTGGCGGTAAGCTTTTCGGTACTCTAAGAGATATACTTCAGGATGACTTACATGCAACAGCGAAGTGGGCTACCGAAAACGGTCTAGACGTTAATCCGTCTAAGACGGAAATTCTTTTCTTAGCAGGAGTTCGAAGCTGGAGGAATGTTGCTGAAAGCGCAAAATGCCTGGGTATTTGCTGAATAGCAAATTGAACTATTTTGGAAAGGACAAGAAATACAACTCTTGCCCTATATATGTGCAAGAGAGCGAATGGCAACATCTAGGGGCTTAAACCATACGTCATGCATTGTGTGTATGCTGCACTTGTCAGATTCAAAGGATGTCTTGTTTGTACAATATAGCCGTACTGCGGATGACACCATATAATGCTCTGAATTTATTGCCACACCTAATGACACTAAACATTGTGTGAATACTCCAAAATAATGTGGCCCAATCGAGACTTGAAGAGGTCTTCCGCTTAGATGTCGCTGGCTAGAACAAACGTCTCAGTGTAGGTGTTTTTCCTTTTAAGTAGTAAAACACTTTTTGTATATAATTTTTACTTAACATACGTAACATTTTGAATTGTTTGTCAAATATTTATTTCACAGAAAACTTAGATATGTATACATTTTCTTCATTCGTTCTGGAATTGTTAACTAATAAACAACAAAAACCGACTTTCGGATTAATCAATTTATTTCTGGAAAATTGCTGCGTAAACAGCTGTCGGATCAAACATTTACGTTGCATCCCATAACTGGCGATCCTGCCAGGAGCTATTATTGAATTTTTTTGGAAAAGAGGCAAATTATATATTCGGATAAACGATTGCAGCTTTTTCATCAGTTTTTCTCTGTGGAACAACAGTGAGCAGTTTGAGTTTCCGCTAATTTGGTATACCAGCTCTGTGTAGCAATTGGATTTTGGATAATTCGTTACCAATTCAATTTATTTATTCAATTTATCAAAATACCATTGGGAATTAGCATTGGAAAATAGCAAAAATTTGGAACCTTCTCTAAAATCTAAAATTACGGCAGATTAAGCACTAAGAGACGCCAACAAAGAAATATAGTATCCTCATTTAGAAGCGGTCGTGAGTTATATAATTAAATTATCTTGTATAATTATCTATATTCATTCAATTAGGTTAAGATATTTTAAGCAAACACCAATTAACATACCACCAAACAAATTTATATATATACATTTACTGTAAGCTCTTCCACCAGTATGAATCCTTCTAATGTCGCAACTAATAATGAGTCTAGCACTCAAAATGGGCAGCTATGTCCTCAGCAAAGCATAGCTTCAGCCAGTGTTGAAATAGCTGCGGCCACGGTGAAACTACCTGAATTTCGACAAGTTGTCCCGAGGCATGGTTTATCCACGCAGAGATGCAATTCGCAACTAAAGGGATTACACAATCGAATACGAAATACGAGTACATTGTCACAGCATTGCCTCAGGAGGTTATTATGTCTGTCTTAGATTTTATTCAAAATCCGCCTTCTAGTGATAGGTACGGAGGAATTAAGCGTATTTTGATAGAGCGTCATACTATTAGTGAGAACAAAAGGCTAGACAAAATTTTGTCCAACACGGAAATTGGTGACCGCAAACCTTCAGAGTTTTTTTGGACAAACTTTAGTACTGATATTTTGACAAAACTTTGGATTAGAAAGTTACCAAAAAAATTAAGCGTCGCTCTGACTGCGTCCGATTTAACAGATCAGGACCAGTTAATGCATTTAGCAGACAATCTATGGGATGTGTTGCAGGAAGACAACGAAATTGCAGTTGTTAAAGGGCCAACTACGTCAGATTCAACAAAAGATAATTTGGGGAAAACTGTTAGCACTTTACCTCAAGCCACGAATAATTTATGCGAAGGATTTAAAAGTCTATCTCTTGAAGATAACGCAATGAGAAGAGATTGGGAGGAGTCTAGACGGCAATCTCGTAGTTTCGGATTTAACCGAGCAAGGTCTCGTTCCAGGAGCAGAGGATGGCTTTGCAAATTCCACTATAGGTTCGGGGAAAATGCACGGAAATGTGAACAGCCATGTCACTTCGAATCTCGACAGAACCAAACAAGCCAATAAATCCCATTGTTGAGGCGACAGACAATGGGCGGTCAGATTTAGTAACTCGTCGCCTTTTTATTTATGATAAGTCTAATAAATTAAATTTTTTAATAGATAGTGGTGCAGATATCTCTGTTTTACCTGTTTCGGCGTTTGGTTCATCTAAACGAGCATCAGATATTGTTTTGTCAGCGGCCAACGGTTCGAATATAGCTACGTTTGGTAGGAAAATTCTTCATGTAAATTTAGGACTCCGACGAGAATTTCCCTTTGTCTTTACAATTGCTAAAATTGAGAAGCCGATTATAGGCGCAGATTTTCTTCACAAGTATGGTCTCTTAGTTTATGTGAAGAACGGGGCTTTATTAGATCCACTTACTAGCTTATCAACAAAGACGGTTGGCCAATTGTGCAATATTTCCCTACCCAAGGCATTTGCAGTGGAAGATAAATACACCACCCTTCTCAAAAAGTATCCGTTACTGATATCAGAACCCGACTATTCAAAACCTGTAACACACTCAACGGTACATAGACTGACAACAAATGGTTCCTTGCCATTTTCAAAACCTAGACGATTAGAACCTTTGAAATACAAGATCGCGACAAAAGAATTTGAGTTTTTAGTTAAATCTGGGATGAGTCGACCATCAAATTCAAGTGTAGCTTCACCTCTTCATCTAGTCCCGAAAAAGGAACCGGATGATTGGCGTCCATGTGGAGATTTCAGAAGACTTAACGCCGTAACTGTTCCTGACAGATATCCATTACCACATTTGCACGATTTCAATATTAATTTGAGAGGTAAGACGATTTTTTCAAAACTCGATTTAGTTCGAGCCTATCATCAGATTCCAATGGCGGAAGAAGACGTACATAAAACTGCAATCACTACTCCTTTCGGTATGTTCGAATTTTTGCGAATGCCATTTGGGCTCAGAAATTCCTCGCAGACATTTCAAAGATTTATAAACGAAGTTCTCAGAGAATTTGATTTTGTTTTCGTTTATGTGGACGACGTATTGATTGCAAGTGGATCAGAGGAGGAACATTTAATTCATTTAGAGAAAGTTTTTAAGCGGCTAGTTGAATATGGTCTGAATATTAAGCCGGGAAAGTGTTCATTTGGGGTATCCGAACTAGATTTTCTAGGCCATAATGTTTCGAAAGCAGGAATAAAACCAGCTGAGTCAAAAGTTTCAGCGATTCGAGAGTTTGGACGACCCACGTCTCTCAAACTTTTGCAGAAATTTATGGGCATGGTGAATTACTACCGTAGATATATTCCGAGGTTAGCAGAGCTCGCAAGTCCTCTTCAAGAAGTGATAACGAAATCTCAACGGTGTAAAAAGAATTCAATAGATTGGGATGAAACTGCTGAGTTAGCTTTTGATAGAATAAAAAACTGTTTTGCGACAAATGTTCTATTAAATCATTTTGTCGAGGATGCTCCCATAACGTTGACGGTAGACGCATCAGGCAGTGCAGTAGGCGGAGTTTTACATCAGATTATTGAAAATAGAGCGGAACCATTAGCATTCTTTTCTAAGAGATTAACAAAATCTGAAGTTAAATACAGCGCTTTTGATCGGGAGCTTTTGGCTATTTATTTAAATATTAAACATTTCAGGTATTTGTTAGAAGGCAGGAAATTTATAGTTTACACTGACCATAAACCACTTATTTTTGCATTGGATTCTAAGGCGGAAAGAAGTCCAAGACAGACAAGACATTTAGAATACATCGCACAATTTACAAGTGATATTCGGTATGTAAAAGGGGAATCGAATGTCGTTGCCGACACCTTATCGAGGTGCTACGAATTCGATGCAATAGAAAATTCAGATCTTAACTTGAAACGTTTTTGTATAGAACAAGGACGAGATGAGGAACTTAAAGAGCTAATTCAGGACAAGGTTAAACATTTAAATTTAAGATTGTGTAAAATAGGAGTTTTAAATGGGGAATTGTGGTGCGAATTTTCTATCGATAACCCCAGACCCTATGTCCCCATCAATATGCGGGAAGAAGTGTTTAGGAAATTACATTCTATTTCTCATCCCGGAACTAGAACCACACGTAAATTGATTTCACGTCGTTATTTCTGGCCAAACATGTCTAAGGAAATAAACACGTGGACTAAGACGTGCCTTTCCTGTCAGAGATCAAAAGTTAATCGCCACACCAAATCTCCTGTCGAGAAAATTGACATTCCTAAGGGTAGATTTGAGCACATTCATATGGATCTTGTGGGCCCGTTACCGCCTTCGCGTGGACATCAATATATTCTTACAATCATAGACAGGCATTCTAGGTGGCCAGAGGTATATCCTATTAAGGATATATCTGCTATGACTGTGGCTAAATGTTTTGCGTCGAACCACGTGAGCCGTTTTGGGGTGCCTGTACAAATAACATGTGACCAAGGGGCACAGTTGACATCACGACTTTTCTCTGAATTAACACATTTATTAGGATGTCATAAGATATCCACGACAGCGTATCACCCTCAAGGCAATGGCATGATTGAAAGGTTTCATCGACAGTTGAAAGCCTCGATCTTGGCAAGTGGTCAAAAAGAGAATTGGTACGACATTCTTCCGATAGTATTGCTAGGGTTACGATCAGTGGTCAAGGAGGATATAGGTGCATCCCCTGCGGAAATGGTTTATGGACAGACATTACGACTGCCTGGAGAGATAATAGTACCAAGTTCAAATGAAAAATCCTTCGACTTTGTTAACAAAATAAGGGAATACTTCAAAAGGGTAAATTCCAGCTTATCTCATCACAAGAAGGCGGATGAAGATGTGTACGTTCCGGCTGATCTCGGTAGTTGCGAATATGTGTTTGTGCGTGTGGAACATAAACGTTCGTTGCAGTACCCGTACGAAGGTCCTTATCGCGTCGTGGAAAGAGATAAAAAGTTTTTCAAAATTGATTTTAATGGCAACATCCGTACAGTATCAATTGATAGGCTAAAGCCCGCTTTTATTGAGGGTCGTGGTTCAGGAGCAAGCGGTGAGGACACGGCAAAGAAAAAGCGCGTCACATTTAATTTACCTGGCATAAATTCTCCTGGAGGGGGAGTATTGTAGGTGTTTTTCCTTTTAAGTAGTAAAACACTTTTTGTATATAATTTTTACTTAACATACGTAACATTTTGAATTGTTTGTCAAATATTTATTTCACAGAAAACTTAGATATGTATACATTTTCTTCATTCGTTCTGGAATTGTTAACTAATAAACAACAAAAACCGACTTTCGGATTAATCAATTTATTTCTGGAAAATTGCTGCGTAAACAGCTGTCGGATCAAACATTTACGTTGCATCCCATATCAGTCATTGTGTCCGTCATGTGACGTCACACTCTGATAGGATAACATGCTGACTGAAGGTTGCAAGTTAAGACTTTTGCAGAAGCTGTGTGTGTCGCGCACTGGCAGTCAGACGGAGTTTCACTTAAGGGATTTATTTCTTTGACGACTTTGAGGAAGAAGAGTCTATAGAACATCTGCTGTGTGTATGTCCCGCACTGGCAATCAAAAGGAGTTCCACGGTCTGATTTCTTGTCTTGTCTGGCTTACCGGTTGTGAACAATAGTTAGTTGTTGGGCTCTTCAAAGTGATCTTTGATGATTCATCAGTATTTAACAGATGGCATCTTCCTCTCTTGTTCCTGTAGTATCACAATGAACGAAAACATTTAAGTAAGTTTAACGGTAGACTGCCACTTTAACCTAACCTAACCAAACCAATACATTTTTTTCCAATGATAGGCACATACTATATCAAGCTATATTTATTATCTGCACAAATGTCACCAACATCTGACTAACATTTTGTATAAATTTCCTAAATATACTGTCTCTATCTAATGGATTCCTCCTTTTTCTTCTGCCTGAATTTCTGGGCCTCATTCCAACCCATGAAAATCTCGCTTCGCTCACACTAATAATGTACAACATCTAGTCAAAATGTTATCCAAGTAGGGTTGACCGAGGCGCAGCGTCATAGCAGGTCCGCCTACGACGATTAAGGCCTAGGTTCTAAATCCGGCGAGAACATCTGCAAATTTTCCAGACTTGGTTAGAGTAGGTTAAGTTATATTGAAAGGAGGGTGCGAAATCAACGAAATCCGCCCATGCCACTATGGGTATGGGCTTGTTGTGCACTCTAAATACTTAAAGTTACATCGAAAAAGAAAATCTAAGTCAGAAATTTCGTGCTACTTACAAAAATCCCAATTTGTTTTCTGGTATTGTGTCCACACCTAAGTGCCGGTGTCAGTAAGCCGCGAAAGCCCGGCAATGAAATAGGAAAAGCTCCAACGTCTCACCTCTTCCCCACATGCCATCACATGGCACACCTAATTTGTATAAGTGAGCTCCTACTCCAATGTATTCCTGACTTCTTACTTCCTTTCAGTAATAGGAATTTTCGTCGTCCTACTAACCGTTTTGCTATTCCACAACGTTGCATGCGGTTTCATCTCCCACGCCCTTAACTCATACTGCGTCTTTTATTGTTTATTGGCAGCAGTCCTCTGGCTTACACTAACAAATCGTCTACTCTTTCATCCCCCCTCAAGCCTCTACGACCCGGCACCCAAATAATATGAATAGTGTTATCTTCAGAGAAGGAGGTTAATATTGTAACTTTCTTACACTCCAAGACTGTTTCTGACTTTACCGTCTTGGTTATTATTGCCCTTATAGCTAGTTTACTGTAGAGCTGGTAAAATATCGATGGCACTATCGATATTATCGATACTTTATTTTTTGGCTGGATATCGAATAATATTTATCCTATCGATAGTATCGGCAAGTAATTTTTTTGCAAAATAAGCGATTCGATGGAGATTGATACAGATATAGGGGGCGTTAATTTCATCCGATTACGCCAACATTTTGTACAATCAGTTTTCTCATTACCTCCAACTGAAATAAGTTAGGTTTGATAGGTCTATGGATTGATATGGCTTCAAAATAAATCGATCTCCTGACTTTTATACCCTCCCCCATAGGATGGGGGTATAATAATTTCATCATTCTATTTGTAACACCCCGAAATATGCATCTTCGACCCCATAAAGTATATATATTCTTGATCTTCGTGCAATTTTAAATCGAACTAGCCATGTCCGTCCGTCTGTCCGTACGTCTGTCCGTCCGTCTGTCTGTCGAAAGCACGCAAACCTGCGAAGGAGTAAACTTAGCCGCTTAAAATTTTGCACCAATACTTTTTATTAGTGTAGGTCAGTTGCGATTATTAATGGGCTAAATCGGTCCATGTTTTGTTGATATAGCTGCCATTTTAACCGAACTTGGGTCTTGACTTCTTGAGACTCTAGAGGGCGCAATTCTCGTCCGATTTGACTGAAATTTTGCACGTAGTGTTTTGAAATCACTTCCAACATATGTGCCAAGTATGTTTGAAACCTGATATAGCTCCCATATAAACCAATCTTGGTCCTTGATTTCTTGATCTTTTAGAAGAAGCAATTCTTATCCGATTTGGCTTAATTTTGCACGTGGTGTTTTGGTATCACTTCCAACATTTGTGCGAAGTATGGTTCAAATCAGTCCATAACCTAGTATAGGTGCCATATAAACCGATCTTGGATCTTGACTTCTTGAGCCGCTGGACGGCACAATTCTCACCCGAATTGTGTGAAATTTTTCATAATATGTTTGGATATGACTTCCAAAAACTGCGAATCGGTACATATGGTGCAAATCGGTACATAACCTGATATAGCTCCCATATAAACCGATCTCCCGATTGTGCTTGTTGCGTCTCGAATCGGACTATAACTTGATATAGCTCCTCCTCCTCCGTCCTTATTCATTATTCTTTGTTTGCCTAAAAAGAGATACTGCGCAAAGAATTCGACAGATGCGATCCATTGTGGAGGTTTGCTGGATGTTCTATTCTTTATCATGGTATTCACAATACGTTCAAGAGTTTTGGTTGAAAAGGACGGGAAGCTCAAACGACTACATGTTTTTGTTTTCGCATAACTTGGCTTGCTGACCGTGGGTGTAAATACTACCCTTACCTCCTCCAGGGCTTTCGGAGTATATGCAAATCCTAGGCACGCTGTGAAAAATGCGGCCAGATGGGGCACCAGAAAGTCGGTTTTTATTCGAAAGAACCCTCTAATGTCTTCTATGCTTGGGTAATTCAAAGTACCTTGCCCAAGTCTTCCTCTGAGTAGTTTTCCCAATTGTGTCCAATTGGTTTTCAGCTTATTCCAGAAGCTTATCGGATTCGGCGCTAGCCGTGGAATGCTCCATGGAGACCCTCCACTTCTAAACCTAAAAGATTAGATTATCCTCCCCTATTAGCCTATTAGCAAAGGTAGCGATGTTACCAATAGTAAGGTCGAAGTAGTCAAGACTTCTGCCGCTTGTTAATATTGTGGTGAAAATTCGCTTCGCATCCTATGAGTACCTCATTTCCAGTCTGATTTGCCTTCCTCACTAACCGATGCAGTTCCAATGGGGGTGGCGGTGTCGGAGATTCTAAAGGGAGATAAGGTCACTGTTGCATTCAACGTTGACAACTCTGGGGAAAATATATTGTTACGTTTTTAATGTAGGCATTTTATTTCCAATTAAAATACAGTTCTTTTACAATTACTTTACTCAACAATGACTAATTGATCTACTTATTTGCTTTAAAACTCACTAACTGGTGTTTGCTGATACGTTTACAATGCAGATAAAGCTGACTCGTGTTGCGTTGTATACCTCTTGTTGGCCACTTCGATATTGCGAAAATACCCAAACTGGTAACTTTAATATCTAGTATCTTCTCGATAACAATAATCCTTTATCGGTCTCTGCGTACGTGATTACGTTTACAAACACATACGCACATACATTACATCCCAGCTAACAAAACTTTCCGATTTCGGTCCGACAATCGGATGAATCATGCGACATCGAACCCGATTTCTTGCCGACATCATAACTAAAAACGGGAGAAGTGGTTGTCATGTTGTCGGCTGAAAGAAATCTGGTATATTTACCGTCATATAGTACCGATATCGGACTGATGTCAGAACAAAATTCCAGGAAAATTCGAATGGGAAATTTCCCGTCGTTCCGAATTGGGACTGAAATCATACTAAGACTGAATGCAGACGATTTTTCCGACAAATCGGTTCGATTTCAGACCGATTTCTTGACGAATGTCTTACAACTGCCTAAACAAAACAAAACAAGTAAAAGCGTGCTAAGTTCGGCCGGGCCGAATCTTATATACCCTCCACCATGGATCGCATTTGTCGAGTTCTTTTCCCGGCATCTCTTCTTAGGCAAAAAAGGGTATAAGAATAGAGTTGCTCCGCCATTAAAACGATATCAAGATATAGACCGGTTCGGACCACAATTAAATTATATATTGGAGACCTGTGTAAAATTTCAGCCAATTCGTATAAGAATTGCGCCCATTGGGGCTCACGAAGTAAAATTGAGAGAACGATTTATATGGGATCTGTATCGGGCTATAGACCGATTCAGACCATAATAAACACGTTTGTTGATGGTCATGAGAGGATCCGTCGTACAAAATTTCAGGCATATCGGATAATAATTGCGACCTCTAGGGGCCAAGAAGTCAAGATGCCAGATCGGTTTATATGGCAGCTATATCAGGTTATGAACCGATTTGAACCTTATTTGACACAGTTGTTGAAAGTAAAAATAAAATACGTCATGCAAAATTTCAGCCAAATCGGATAGGAATTGCGCCCTCTATAAGCTCAAGAAGTCAAATCCTCAGATCTGTTTATATGACAGCTATATCAGGTTATGGACCGATTTCAACCATACTTGGCACAGTTGTTGGATATCACAACGAAATACTTCGTGCAAAAATTCATTCAAATCGGATAAGAATTGTGCCTTCTAGAGGCTCAAGAAGTCAAGACCCAAGATCGGTTTATATGGCAGCTATATCAGGTTATGAACCGATTTGAACCATACTTGGCACAGTTGTGGGTATCATTACAAAACACGTTGTGCGAAATTCCATTCCATTCGGATAAGAATTGCGCCCTCTAGAGGCTCAAGAAGTCAAGACCCAAGATCGGTTTATATGGCAGCTATATCAGGTTATGGACCGATTTAAACCATACTTGGCACAGTTGTTGGGTATCATAACAAAACACGTCGTGCGAAATTCCATTCCATTCGGATAAGAATTGCGCCCTCAAGAGGCTCAAGAAGTCAAGACCCAAGATCGGTTTATATGGCACCTATATCAGGTCATGGACCGATTTGAATCATACTTAACACAGTTGTTGGATATAATAACAAAACACGTCGTGCAAAATTTCATTTCAATCGGATAAGAATTGCGCACTCTAGAGGCTCAAGAAGTCAAGACCCAAGATCGGTTTATATGGCAGCTATATCAGGTTATGCACCGATTTAAACTATACTTGGCACAGTTGTTGGATATCATAAGAAAACACGTCGTGCAAAATTTCATTCCAATCGAATAAGAAGTGCGCACTCTAGAGGCTCAAGAAGTCAAGACCCAAGATCGGTTTATATGGCAGCTATATCAAAACATGGACCGATATGGCCCATTTACAATACCAACCGACCTACACTAATAAGAAGTATTTGTGCAAAATTTCAAGCGGCTAGCTTTACTCCTTCGGAAGTTAGCGTGCTTTCGACAGACAGACGGACGGACGGACGGACGGACGGACGGACGGACGGACGGACGGACGGACGGACGGACGGACGGACGGACGGACAGACGGACGGACATGGCTAGATCGACATAAAATTTCACGACGATCAAGAATATATATACTTTATGGGGTCTCAGATGAATATTTCGAGTAGTTACAAACAGAATGACGAAATTAGTATACCCCCCATCTTATGGTGGAGGGTATAAAATTCCAAGGCAACGGTTAACGGCACCCTCCACCCCTTGTGTACATTCCACACACGTGGTGACGAAATATTGCTATGCAAAAATAACAAGTAAAAAGGCGTTTAGTCCGGCCTGACCGAACTTTGGATACCCACCACCTCGGGTATATATGTAAACCACCTTTCGTCAAAATTCTGTGAGAAATGCAAACATTATGCCCCATTGCAGCTATATCGAAATATAGACCGATTTGGACCAAATACTTATAAGTGCAAGTCATTGTTCAATTGTGTATAACAAAATGTTGATCTTTTTAGTGGCTATATCTAAAAATAGATCGGTCTATATCAAAATCTGGACCGATCTGGGCGAAATCGACGAAGGATGTCGAAGGGCCTAAAGCAACTCACTGTCCCAAATTTCAGCAAAATCGGATAATAAATGTGGGCCTAAGACCCTAAATCGGCGAATCGGTCTATATGGGGGCTATATCAGAAATAAAGTCCGATATAGCGCATCTTCGAACTTAACCTGCTTATGGACAACAAAAAAAGAATCTGTGTAAAGTTTCAGATCATTATCTCTATTTTTAAAGACTGTAGAGTGATTTCAACAGACAGACGGACGGACATGGCTAGATTGTCTTAGATTTTTCCCTGACCCAGACACTTGGTCCAGAAAAAATATCAGCATCGTTCTCTTCTCTCAAATGCCATTTATTTAAACCCCATATTGCCATTGGTTTTGAGGGGAGTTTACAGCATTAGGCCTCCCCCAAACACATGACCCCAAACTTAGTTATCAAATTCGTTTTCAAATCTCAAATATCTTTCATTTGAGGCACATATTAGGATGGTTGAAAAAGGTTTACCCTTTGTGGGGTGCTTTGGGGAAGGGGTGATGCCAAAAATACATGGTCCTACATTTGGATATCAAATTCGTATTCTACTCCCAAATACCTATATTTGAGCCCCATATTGCGATGGTCAGTAAAAAATTGCTGTTTGTGGATGCTTTTGGGAAAGGGGTAGACCCTCAGAAAGTTGGTCCCGAAAGTGGGTATCAGTTCTTGATCTACCCCCAGTTCTTTTCATTTAAGCCCCACATTCACATGGTCGGAAAATATGCCCGATTTAGGGGTGTTAAGCCCTGAAAATATATCCGCAATGTTCTCTATTCTCATATATTTCAACCCCATATTGCCACTGGCCTCAAAATTGGATATAAATTAGTTTTCTAATCTCAAATACCATTCAATTAAACCCTTTATTCAAAAAGCAAGCAAATATGTCCAGTTTAGAGAATCGGCCCTAAAAACAATGAATATCGAGCTCCACTGTCTTGAAGACCCAAATTGTCTTGGTAAGCTAATACGTCCTACTTGGGAGTTGTTAAGGTGGTGGGACGTCCCCTAGATAGTTGGTTGATGGTTGAGCTCGTTTTTTCCATAGTCGGCAAACATGACCGGTTTGGGGGGTGTTTTAGGAGATGGGGCGGCCACTCAGTGACTTGGCTTTGAAAATATATATCAGATTCGTGTTCTACTCTAAAATATCTCTTATTTGAGCCTAATGTTGCATTGGTCAGCAAATACTTTCTATTTGATTGATGGTATGGGGGCGGGGTAGCCCATTAACACTCATTCCCGAATATTGATATCAGATTGTGCTTTACTCACAAATACTTTTGATTTGAGCCCCATATCGCTATGGTCGTAAATTTTTCCCCTTTGGGGGTGTTTTTGGGGAGGGGTGGTTCCCAACGACTTGGTCCAACATTTGGATATCAGATTCGTATTCTACACTCAAACACCTTTTATGTGAGCCCCATATTACCATGATCAGTAAATAAGTTCTGTTTGGGGGTGTTTTGGGGAAGGGGTGGTCCCCCAGAAACTTTGTCCCAAATTTGGATATCAGATTCGTATTTTACTCTCAAAACCCTTTCACTTGAGTCCCATAGTGCCATGGTCGGTATATATGTCCGATTTAAGGGTGTTTTGGGGGTTGGGATGGTCCCCCAAACACTTGGTCCGACAATTGGATATCAGATACGTTTTCCAATCTTAAATATCTTTCATTTGATTCTCATATTGTCGTGATTGGTGTATATATATTTGGTAGGTTTTCGGGTGGATACCAATCGAAATTTGGATACCAAATTTTTGTTTGTAGGTTACTATAAGAGAGCACACAAAATTCGCCTAAATCGCACCACCCATCTCTGAGATCTGGCATTTCTGAAAATTTGGGTAGGAGGGAGCGTCCGCTCCCCCTTCAGATATCAAAAAATGTTGTACCCTATTTTCACCACGGGATCGGTTTGCACCATCAGTGAAAATTTCAAGAAAATCGGTTGAGCCGTTTCTAAGTCTATAAGTAACACACAAAAAGCAAACCTACAAACAAACACAAATTGATTTTTATATATAAAAGGGTCGGAAATGGATATTTCGATGTGTTGAAAACGGAATGACAAAATTGTCGAACCGATTTCTTTCCGGATATGGTAAGAATTGTCATATGTTTCGTCCGACTATGTGCAGACATGTCGGACGTCAGACAAAGTCGGATCATATTGTTAGCTGGGATGATACACGTTCAAATAACAGGCAAACACATACACTAACAACTATCGAACATTCAAGCAAAGGGCGGAGGCAATGCTTACAAATGAAAACAACGGACATAATTACGAATAAGAGAATAACAACAAAGAACAATGAAGAAATTTATCGGCCGGGCCGAATCTTACATACCCTCCACCATAGATCGCATTTGTCGAGTTCATCTCCCGGCATCTCTTCTTAGGCAAAAAAGTATGTAAGAAAAGATTTTCTCTGCTATTAGAGCGATATCAAGATATGGTCCGGTATAAAATTTCAGCCAATTCGAATAAGAATTGCGCCCTTTGGGGGCTCAAGAAGTAAAATAGAGAGATCGATTTATTTGGGAGCTGTATCGGGCAATAGACCGATTCAGACCGTAATAAACACGTATGTTGATGGTCATGAGAAATCCGTCGTACAAAATTTCAGGCAAATCGGATAATAATTGCGACCTCTAGAGGCTCAAGAAGTTAAGTCCCCAGATCTGTTTATATGACAGCTATATCAGGTTATAAACCGATTTGAACCACACTTGGCACAGTTGTTGGATATCATAACAAAACACTTCGTGCAAAATTTCATTCCAATCGGAAAAGAATTGCGCACTCTAGAGGCTCAAGAAGTCAAGACCCAAGATCGGTTTATATGGCAGCTATATCAGGTTATGGACCAATTTGAACCATACTTGGCACAGTTATTGCATATCATAACAAAACACGTCGTGCAAAATTTCATTCCAATCGAAAAAGAATTGCGCACTCTAGAGGCTCAAGAAGTCAAGACCCAAGATCGGTTTATATGGCAGCTATATCAAAACATGGACCGATATGGCCCATTTACAATACCAACCGACCTACACTAATAAGAAGTATTTGTGCAAAATTTCAAGCGGCTAGCTTTACTCCTTCGGAAGTTAGCGTGCTTTCGACAGACAGACGGACGGACGGACGGACAGAAGGACGGACATGGCTAGATCGACATAAAATGTCACGACGATCAAGAATATATATACTTTATGGGGTCTCAGACGAATATTTCGAGTAGTTACAAACAGAATGACGAAATTAGTATACCCCCCATCTAATGGTGGAGGGTACAAAAATTTGCGAGTAAAAGTGGGCGAACGACTTCCAGTGAAAATTTGCAGAACAACAGCTGATCCCAGGCGGAATCGCTACACTGATGCTGAAGAATCTGGATCAGTCTGTCTGAACACTATTATAATACCCGATGTTTGGAAAATGTGCTGTGTGATCCCGCTACTGCAACTTGGAAAGGACACGAGCAAGGGGAAGTGGTACAGACCGCTCTGTCTTTCTTTCATCAGTAGCCAAGACGCATGAGTGACTACTCCTTCCGATCCTCCCATTGGACAATTTCCATTCGCCGAGCATCACCATGCACCTTGAAGGCTGCATAGGACTACTGATTTACATGCCATCACCGTACAACAAAGTAGAAACAACGTTCTGAAGTCCCTTGTCGGCAGCACATGGTGTGCTGGCAAAGGAACCTTGTAACTAACTAACCACCTAATGCTTCTGGATATTGTTGCTAGACAAATTGCTGCGACTACTGATGTGAGGCTAAGGCAGCTTTCTATTTGGCCATGTGGCGGCTACCGACACTGTGTTATCATTGAAGATATCTGTATCCGTTTACAATTGGCAGACTAATTTGCACTAATTTTTTCTGAATCCCACTGTGCGTAACTTTCAACTGCCCAGCCAGACCCACTATATATCATGACAGCATCTTCCTATCTTAACAAATTCAAATGAACGGTATTGGTTTCGTCGTTGCTCTCTGATAAGGATGACTCCATCAAAACTCTTAAGAAACCGATCATTGCTCTTTTCTTGGTGTCTGGAAAGATACAATGTTTTAATTTTTCAAGATTTTCCAAATAATTCCGCAAATTTTCCACTTACCTTCTAATGTAAAACAAACTTCTTGAGGTCAAATTACAACTTAATTTGGAGAGTTTTCTGTACCTGAACACTAGCTGCCTTGAATCCTCATTAAAAGTAACTAAAAACGAAAGAAATTTAATAATTACCAATAAATAATATTTTTATTTTTTATTTACCTCTGCCTTTTTGATCCATTTTCTTGATAGCTTTTGTATTTTCATGTAACGGCTGCTTTTCATAAAACAGCTGGCCTTTACAATCTGTTCTAAGTTGCAAATTTCTGCAATTACGACATGCCGTTAGTCTGGCCAAACTTGTCACGGACACTTGATCAATGCCAACCACAAAGAGAGTACCATCGTCCTTCTCCTCCCTGTGGAAGATCTGCTATCTCTTTACCTTGACTTTACCTTGGTATTGCTTCCCTAAGAATCCCACCATGCGTTCCGTCGTGAATTTGCTGCCCCGTGCTGACGACCGTCGCCCTTGCGAGAAAAGTCAAGCTTTGCGCCCTCCTAGGCAGTATGGATAGTTCCAACGAGATTTTTGACGGTATGTCCCCTCTATTCTCGCAGCTCATAATTTGTATGGCTTGGTCCCTTTTAGAGTTCCCCACATGTTCGAAAATCCGCTAGTTAATTGTAAACCTCAACTTTGGATATATTTGATACTACATCAACGCGGTGGTGGCATC
Organism: Stomoxys calcitrans; assembly: GCF_963082655.1. Classification (NCBI taxonomy): domain Eukaryota; kingdom Metazoa; phylum Arthropoda; class Insecta; order Diptera; family Muscidae; genus Stomoxys; species Stomoxys calcitrans. Next base: position 161,967,386 of record NC_081553.1, on the reverse strand, counting down.
AGACAGTAGCATGTTGTCCGCCCCTACTATAGGTATGGGTGCCTTTGCACCTGTAGACGAGAGTAATACTTCACGTGCCCAAACAGTCGTCAGACTTACGGATGAGGAAGAGGCGGATAAACCAAAGGGATGCGCAGTTCTTGCCCTGCCTTTAAGTAAAGGTGGTGTTTCAGATTCAGACAGTGTTAATAATATAGTTACCGCAGCCAATCGTGAGATGAGGTAAGCGAGATGAAGGCAGTTGCGAGCGAGGGCTTTGCGAAGCTCATATGAGGACCGGGAAAGCAATCCGGGGCACGACGAATGAGAAAGAGGAGTATGAAACGGCAGCACAAACGGGCAAAAGTGCAGGAGGCTGGTAGTTATAGAACTGACATTCCAAGCACTTATACAGAAGCTGGAAAGAGAATCAGATCTTTCGAGGAGCATAATAATGCTAAAACGAAACGCTCTCAAGAACCCTGGGAAGATCAAGCCTGCCCTTGCTAAATGGAGACACCGGACGGTGTCCTGCGGAGGAAGACAAATTCGGAACAAGAACGAAGGAAGCTCGTATGGCCTCTGAGTCTTTGGAGTCCATTTTGAGCCTACTCCTGATAGCACTCATTAATACATGAAAAGAGAAACGTTTCATAAAGCACAATGAAATTTATGTAGCAACTTTGGATACATTTGTCACTACATTAACGATGAATCTTATCGTACAACAAGTAGTTGTGCAATAGCTCCGAAGGCTTGGTAAACTCTATCAGCTTGTTACGGTTCATCTAGGTCCATACTTGGTGAGGCTCTTATATAAATCAACCTTCACATTTAACGTCTACCATATGTTTGCCAACGATCATGCCTTTTCTACTTACCCTCCAAAAGAATTATATGATTGTGTCAGATGCCTTGCAATCAATTCAAAAAAAAAAATTTCATTTGTCCTTCTATTCAATTCTAGTGGAAATGAAATATTAAACAAATGCAAGGTACATGTATTCATGTAATGTGTATACTCGATTATGGGCTCAGCAGAAACTCATGAGGATATGAAATGGTGCTATAACCAAAACACTTCAAATTTGTTACATTGATGGGAACAAACAAATCATAAACACATTCAAAAATACACAAACACTCTTTTAAAACGATAAATCAAACGAATCCCATACTCTGAACTATTTTTTGTCGCAGTCAATGGAAACACATGTTTGTAAAAGTGACTTTTTGCCAAATTGAAAACGGGATTATTAGACATAAGGTATTCTGTCCAAAAGGGCTTTGAGTAGCACATACTTTTGGGCATAAAGAATTCTCGAGCCTTCAAAAATGGGCAAATTAAAACTTTACTGGGAGTGATCTATATCGCTCCGCTGCGCCCGATAATGCTATGTTGGAGAGGAGTACTATAAATTTGGATATTTCTGCTTAATTTCAGTTAAAAATGTATTCCAAATTTCCTGTTGATTTTCCTACTCTCAATTACCTATCCCCACATTGCAATGGTTAGTAAAAAGGAGTGTGGGTAGACCCCCAGAGATTTGGTCCCAAAAATGAATGTCGGTAAATATGTTCGATTTGAAAGTTTTTTGGGGTGGGGTGGCCCACGAACAACTAGTCCCACAGTTGAATATCTGATTCGTTTTCTACTCTCAAATATCTTTATTTTGATATCCATATTGTAGTGATCGGTCTATATATCTGTTTGGCGGGTTTTTAGGGTGAGTGGTCCTCCTAGGCACCCCACGCCAAATTTTGATACCAATTTTTTGTTTTTTGGTTAACGTAAGTGTGCAAACGAAATTTCGCTTAAATCGCCCTATCCGAGATCTGGTGTTTTTGAAAACAAGGATAAGGGGGAGGGTGCGCCCCCCTTCAGATATCAAAAAATTAAGTGCTCTTTTTTCATCACGGGTTCGTAATACACCATCCATCTATGCGGAACACATAAACAAAAAAACCGAAAAAAACAAAAAATCATGTTTATATTAGGTGACCCGGTGTGCTTCGCTAATTCCATTAGTGTTGCCAGCCCCCTCTTGACATGCTCCAAATTTGATAATTATTTATATTCATATTTAACTCTCGAATAACTTTCATTAGAATCCCATATTGTCCTGTTTGGTATACATGTCCATTTGCGGCATAATTTTGGGATGGCATAACTCCCCGGGAATTTATTCCAAAATTTCCATGTAATTTTCGTATTGTACTCTCAAATACCTTTCGTGTCCCATCTTGTCCCGTTCGGCGTACATTTTGTAATAATTTCCCTATTCTACTCTCAAGTACTTTCCGTTTAAATCCATTTGAAGTCTACATGCCCGTTTGGGGGTGATTTTTGGAGTGAGGCGACCTCAATGGGACTTGAGACCAAATTTCTGTATAAAAATGTTTCGTATTATACTTCCAATCAATTATATTTCATTTGATACCCATATTGGCCGAATCGGTAAACATGTAATTTTTGGGCTATTTTGGGGGGTGGGCCGTGTCCCATGACACGTAAAGTCCAATCTCTATATCAAGTTCTACTCTTTTCTTCAATATCTTTCATTTGATACCCATATTGTGCCAATTGGTAAGCATGTCCGTTTAGGTGAGTTGTGAGGTAGGACGTCTCCCACTGTTATTCTATCCCAAAGTTTTATACCAATTTTGTGTTTTCGGGTTACCAAATTTCACTTAAACTGATCCAACCATTTCGGAAATCTTACGTTTTTGAAAATTGTGGTTAGTGGTATGGTCTGCACCGCTCACGGATATCACAAAATAAGGTACCCTATTTTCCCCGGGGGTCAAACTCTAGCATCTGTGAAATTTTCATTAAAATCGGTTCAGCCATTTTTATACCCACCACCATAGGATAGGGGTATACTAATCTAGTCATTCCGTTCATTCATCATTCCGTTTGTAACACCCTATTAAGTATATATATTCTTGATCGTCTCGACGTCCTGGAACGATCTAGCCATGTCCTCTCGTCCGTCCGTCCGTCTGTCGAAATAACGATAGCGGTCGAATGCGTAAAGCTAGCCGCTTGAAATTATGCACAGATACTTTATATTGATGAAGGTCGTTGGGGATTGCAAATGGGCCATATCGGTTCAGATTTGGATATACAATAGATCCCATATAAACCGATCTCCCGATTTTATTTTCTTCTGTCCCTGGAAGCCACAACTTTTGTCTGATTTGGCTGAAATTTTGCACATAGTTTTCTGTTCCAACAACTATGCCAAGAACGGTCCAAATCGGGCAAGAACCTGATATAGCTCCCATATAAACCGATCAACCGATTTGACTTTTGGGGGGTGGGGAAGCCCTTCAGACATCAAGGAATACACTTTTACGCCAGATTTGTACTCTACTTTTAAACAGGACTCTTTTACTGATTGGGCCATATGGGTATCAAATGAAATGTATTTATAAGCAGAGTAAAAATCTGACATAAAAATGTATTCCTTGGTGTTCGGGAGTCTCCCCATCCCCCTAAACCTTCCCCCCAGCAGGACATATTTACCAATTGGGACAATAAAGGGCTCAAATGAATGGTTTTTTGGAGAAAAATACGAATGTGGTATTACAAATTGGGTCCAAGTACCTGGAAATCCGCCCCAGGCCCAAAAACGCCCCAAAAGTAGTGCTCAAAATCAAAAGTGGACCGTTCAGGACAATATGGAACTCAAATGAAAGGTATTTGTGAGTAGAGTATGAATATGATACTTAAAATTGGTTCCAAGTACTTAAGGCGTCACCCAAGAGTACCGCCCAAAATAAACATGTAAAAGAGCGTGGTGGATATCCACAGTTCGGCCCGGCCGAAGGTACCTACCACCTCGGGTATATATGTAAACCACCTTTCATCAAAATCCGGTGAAAATTGCATACCTTATGTTCCATAGCAGTTATATCGAAATATGTTCCGATTTGGACCAAACACTAATAAGTACAAGTTCAATTGTGTATAACAAAATATTTGTCTTTTCAGTAGCTATATCTAAAAATAAACCGATCCGAACCATATACGATACGGATGTCGAAAAGCCTAACATAAATCACTATGTCAAATTTCAGTGAAATCGGACAATAAATACGCCTTTTGTGGCCCCAAAACCTAAAACCGAGAGATCGATCTATATGGCAGCTATATCCAAATCTAGCCCAATCTGTGCCATATTGCAGAAGTATGTCAAGGGGCCTAACTTAACTCACAGTCGCAAATTTCGGCGACATCGGACAATAAATGCGCCTTTCACGGGCCCAAAACCTTAAATCGAGAGATCGGTCTATATGGCAGCTATATCCAAATCTGAACCGATCAGGGCCAAATTCAAGAAAGTTATCGAAGGGCTTAAGACAACTCACTGTCCTAAATTTTAGCAAAATCGGATAATAAATGTGGCTTTTATGGGCTTAAGACCCTAAATCGGAGAATCGGTCTCTATGGCAGCTATATCCAAATCTGAACCGATCTGGACCAAATTGACGAAGAATGACGAGGGGCCTAACACAACTCACTGTCCCAAATCTCAGCAAAATCGGATAAAAAATGTGGCTTTTATGGGCCTAAGACCCTTAATCGGAGGATCGGTATATATGGCAGCTATATCCAAATCTGGACCGATCTGGGCCAAATTGACTAAGGTTGTCTATGGGCCTAACGCAACTCACTGTCCCAAATTTCAGCAAAATCGGATTATAAATGTGGCTTTTATGGGCCTAAGAACCTAAATCGGAAGATCGGTCTATATGGCAGCTATATCCAAATCTGGACTGATCCGTCCCAAACTGACTAAGGATGTCTTGTGGCCTAACGCAACTCACTGCCCCGAATTTCAGCAAAATCAGATAATGAATGTGGCTTTTATGGGCCTTAGACCCTAAATCGGCCGATCAGTCTATATGGGTGTTATATCAAGATATAGTCCGATATAGCTCTTCGAACTTAACCAGCTTATGGACAAAAAAGAATCTGTGCAAAATTTCAGCTTAATAGCTCTAATTTAAAAGACTGTAGCGTGATTTCAACAGACAGACGGACAGACAGACGGACATGTCTAGATGGTCTTAGATTTTTATGCTGATCAAGAATATATATACTTTATAGGGTTGGAAATGGATACTTCGATGTGTTGCAAACGGAGTGACAAAATGAATATACACCCATCCTTCGGTGTTGGGTATAAAAATGAATTGATCGGAACAATATAGGACTCCAATGGAAGGTATTCGGGAGTAGACTATGAATATGCAGTCAAAATTTGTACCAAAGGCACCGGTCGGGATTCCAATGAAAGGTATTCGACAGCAGAGTACGTATATGAATATCGAATATTGAAAATTGGATTGGACCAAGGCGGCCGCCCCAAGTTCAAAACCGCCCCAAGGAAAACCGCATATTAGAAGATTATTATAATATGGTATTAAAAAGAAGGTTCAAGTCAGATATATTGATATTGATAGATATTTTGAAATAAGGGCAAACATATTTACCCAATGTGGGCATCTCGGCTATTTTAAAATCACTCTGTCATTTTTTAATGAATTGGCATATCCTTATGAAATTTGAAATGTAAAGAGTAGAGATGCTTGTTAGAAGAGATGCAAAATTTCAGGAGCCTGAATTAAGTTTGATAAAGTCATCCCCCATCAATTTTTGTTTGCGGTGTGAAATGTTGAAATATTCCTTCCGCCCGTGTGTCGAAATCATGATAGCCGTCGAACGCGTAAAGCTAGCCCCTTAAAGAGCAAATGGGCCATATCAGTTCAGATTTAGATATAGCTCCCATATAAACCGATATCCCGATTTGAATTCTTGAGCCATTACAAGCCGCAATTTTTATCCAATTTGGCTGAAATATTTGCATGTAGTGTTCTGTTATGACTTCCAACAAATCGATCAAAAACCTGATATAGCTTCCATATAAACCGATCTCCCGATTTAACTTCTTGAGCACCTGGAAGCCGCAATTTTGACCGATTTGGCTGGAAAGAGCATGTAATGTTTTGTTATGACTTTCAACAACATTTCCAAGGACGGTCCAAATCGGTCTATAACGTGATTTAGCTCCCATATAAACCAATCTCCCGATTTGACTTCTTGAGTCTTTACAAACCGAAACATTTTTTTTTCGATTTGGCTGAAATTTTGCATGCGGTGTGCTGTTACGTTTTCGTACAATTGTAGCAATTGCGGTCCAAATCAGTATATAACCTGATATAGCTCCCATGTAAATCGGTCTATCGATTATCCTTGTTCAATTCCTAGAATATTTAATTTTTGCTCGTGTGACAGAAGTTTGGTATGTAGAATAAAATTATGCTCTTCAAGTAAAATTATTTTGTATAAATTAGTAGCAGAATCCATGGGGGTTGGTTCCCAAGATTCGGCCCGGCCGAACTTAACACGCTTTTACTTGTTATATATAAGATTTGTACATACATCTTTTTTATAAACAGGGGAACAAGGGAATACATTAGAACTACAAAATGTTTGAATGTTTTATTCACGCTTACAAATGAGCCAGCGGTAAACGTGCGAATAAGTACTTATTTCCTAGGACAACACCCTGTAAAACTAATTCAAGAGACCTCCCTTAAAAAACATATTTTTCGTTGAAAACGTCTTTTGATCTTTAAATTGAATTAAACATTTGCAATTTCACTAGAATTCGCTTTTGCTTACTTTCGCATTGCAGCACACATTTAAAGAGAGTTTGGGATATGAGATTACGTGTCGATTTTTGGTTGACTATCATATTAACTGCTAAGGCAGAAAAGGGTGCTTCATCTTCTAGTTGGAAGCTCGTTTCTTCTTAAAATAACGACTACAAGTAGAAGTAAATTTTAAAACATGCGTGCGTGTTATTTGTTCATCACGGAACAAAACAAGTACACCCGTATTCTTACAAATACGTACACACTTACAATTTGAAGCCAGGCCAACGAAAATATATTGTCTTTATCGATTTTATGTCAGGAAGGAAGTGAAACGGGAACAAAGAAACATCAGACACAAGGCACCTAAATAAAAAAACAATTTTACTAGGAAACACTTTATTGCACAGGTCTTAAACTAAATCACCACGGCGCTTAACCAATAACAAGTTGAAGCGTACTAAGTTCGGCCGGGCCGAATCTTGGGAACCCACCACCATGGATTCTGCTTAAATTTGGGAGCTATATCTAGTTATAGACCAAATTGGACCGTACTTGGTGCAGTTATTGAGAGTCATAGCAGAACACTATGGGCAAAATTTCAGCCAAATAGGATAAAAATCGCGGCTATAAGGGCTCAATAAATCAAATCGTGAGATCGGTTTATATGGGAGTTATACCAGTTTCTTGACCGATTTGGAACGTACTTGACACAGTTGTTGGAAGTCATAACAGAACACTATGTCCAAAATTTCAGCTTAATTGGGACAAAACTTGAGTCTTCCCGGGGCTTAAGAAATCAAATGGGATCTATATAAGGTTATACATAGATTTAAACCGTACTTTGCACAGTTGTTGGAAGTCATAACAGAACACTATGTGCAAATTTCAGCCAAATCGGACAAAAATTGTAGCTACCATGGGCTCAAAAATTCAAATCGGGAGATCGGTTTATATGGGAGCTATATCCAAATCTGAACAGATATGGCCCATTTGCAATTCTCAACTACCTACATCATTATAAAGTGTCTGTGCAAAATTTCAAGCGGCTGATTTCGACAGACGGATGGACGGCTGATTTCGACAGACGGACCGACGGAGGGATAGCTAGTTCGAATCAAATTTTCGTGACGATCAAAAATATATTTACTTTATGGGGTCTTTGATCAATATTTCGAGGTGTTACAAACGGAATGACTAGACTAGTATACCACCGTCCTATGGTGGTGGGTATAAAAACGAAAGAAAGTTGAATACATCGGAATTTTCAATTTGTGCAAATTTCAAAACAATGAATTTTTGCAAAACTAAGTATATTTTAAATCAGATCAATTAAAATATATATTTTAGATCAGATCATTGCTCGATTCAGGACAAGAGCACATTTTTGTTCATCCAATATCGGATTCGATGTATTACCAACATCGTAACTAAAAACGAGAGATGTGGTTGTCATATTGTCGGAACGACACATCAGAGGGAAATCTTATACATATATATAAATCAATTTGGGTTTGTTTGTTTGTTTGCATGTTTGTGTGTTCCTCATAGACTCAGAAACGGCTGAACCGATTTTCTTGAAATTTTCACAGATGGTGCATAATGATCCCGTGGTGAAAATAGGTTACTACATTTTTTGATATCTGAAGGGGGGGACCCTCCCCCTTACCCTAATTTTCAGAAACGCCAGATCTCGGAGATGCGTGGTGCGATTTTAGCGAAATTTGGTTTCCTCTCATATAGTACCCTAAAAATAAAGATTTGGTATCCAAATTTCGGATGGGGTACCTAGGGGGGCCGCCCCACCCTAAAACCTACCAAACATGTATTTAGACCAATCACGACAATATGGGACTCAAATGAAAGGTATTTAGGATAAGAAAACGTATCTGATATCCATTTGTCGAACCAAGTGCTAGGGGGAGCACCCAAACCCCCAAAAACCCCTAAATCGGACACATTTACCGATCATGGCAATATGGGACTCAAATGAAAAGTATTTGCGAGTAGAATACGAATCTGATATCCAAATGTGGGACCACGTTTCTGGGGGTCCACCCCTTCCCAAAACACCTCCCAAACTGGACTTATTTACTGACCATGGGAATATGGGACTTAAATAAAAGGTATTTGAATGTAGAATACGAATCTGATATCCAAATATGGGACCAAGTGTTTGGGGGGCCGCCTCTCCTCAAAAACATCCCCAAAAGGGGACAAATTTACGACCATAACCATATGGGGATCAAATGAAAGGTCTTTGGGAGTAAAGCACGAATCTGATATCAATATATGGGAAAAGTGTCTATGGGGCCACGCCACCCCCACAACACCACCCAAATATTAAGTATTCTCTGACTTTTGCAATATGAGGCTCAAATAAGAGGGTTTTTAGAGTAGAACACGAATCCGATATCTATTTTCAAGGCCAACTCACTGAGTGGCCGCCCATCTCCCAAAACACCACCCAAGCCGGTCATGTTTGCCAACTGTGGAAATATGGGGCTCAAATTAAAGGTATTTGGGAGTAGGGGACGTCCCACCACCATAACAACCCCCAAATAGGACGAATATGCTCACCAAGACAATTTGGGTTTTAAAGAGAGTGGAACTAAATATTTATAGTTTTTAGGGCCAATACGCCAAACCGAACATATTTGCTGTATTTTGCAATAAGGAGTTTGAATGAGATTTGAAAAAGAATTTGATATCCAATTTTGAGGCCAATGGCAATATGGGGTTCAAATAAATTATGAATGAGAATAGAGCACGTTGCTGATATATTTTCCGGGCTTAGTGTTTGGGGGACCACCCCAATCCCCAAAACACCCCTAAATCATAAACACCCAAATAAAGGAATTTGGGAGTAGAATACGAATTTGATATCCAAATTTAGGACCATGTATTTAGGGAATGACTGCTTCCCCACAACACCCCGCAAAGGGTAAACAATTTTCGACCATGCCAATATGTGGTATTTAAGATTAGAAAACGAATTTGATAACCTATATTGGGTTATGTGTTTGGGGAACGCCTCATCGTGTAAACTCCCCTAAACCAATGGCAATATGGGGTTTAAATAAATGGTTTTTGAAAGAAGAGCACGATGCTGATATTTTTTCAGGACCACGTGCCTGGGAGACACCCCACCCCCGAAAACACCCCTAAATCAGACATCATGAGAGTAGCGGGCTGAAATCAAGTATTTTAAGTATGGAGTACACCTTACATCCAAACTTAAATTCGTAGACCAATAAATATCATATGGGATTCGGACAAAGGCACTTCTATTGTTAAACAATTAGTCAAGCGATGTACTATATTCGTAGCATGGTATTTCACTAAAATCTCTTTAATTGTCGAAAATAAATATTCCAAGGAAACTTTTGTTCCATATAAAGTAAAAGAAGGCGCAGCGGAGCGGGCCCGGGTCAGCTAGTCTAATATATTTACCGTCATAACATACCGATTTCGGAGGAAAATTACATGGAAATTTTTATGTCGTACCGAATTGGGACCGAATTCGTAGACGATTTCGGACCGATTTCTTGCAAAGGTCTTACAACTGACCAAACAATACAAAAATTCCAAGGCAACAGTTAACCACACGCAAATCCAAAAACAAAATATCCCCCCCACCACTGGTGTACAGTTCACACACGTGGTAACGAAATGTTGTATGCAAAAATAACCAGTAAGGAAATGCAAAATCCGGCGGAGCAGATAATACCCTACACCACCGAGTCTGCGTACTACTATTAATGCATGGAACCTATGAAATTGTGGCTACTGCAGCATTAAGGGCAATATTAGATGAGAGATATATATGGGAGTTATATCTAAATCTGGACCTACTTTTATAAAATTTAGGAGACGTACTAAGACGTCAAATAAATCACCTCACGCTAAATTTTTTAGAGATAAAACCAAAATTGTGGTTTCTATACCCTAAAAGACCACATAGAATCAAAGATATATATGAGAATTAAATCTAAATCTTAGTCTATTTTGTATACCCTCCACCCTAGGATGGGGTATACTAATTTCGTCATTCTGTTTGTAACTCCTCGAAATATTCGTATAAGACCACATAAAATATATATATTCTTGATAGTCATGGCATTTTAAGTCCGTCTAGCCATGTCCGTCCGTCTGTAAGCCCGTCTGTCTGTTGAAAGCACGCTAGCTTTCGAAGGAATAAAGCTATCCGCTTGAAATTTTTCACAAATACTTCTTATTAGTGTAGGTCGGTTGGGATTGTAAATGAGCAATATCGGCCCATGTTTTGTTATAGCTGCTATATAAACCGATCTGGGATCTTGACTTCTTGAGCCACAAGAGGGCGCAATTCTTATCCGATGTGGCTGAGATTGTGCATGAGGTGTTTTGTTATGATTTCCAACAACTGCGCAAAATATGGTTCAAATCGGTCTATGACATGATACAGCTTCCATATAAACCGATCTGGGATCTTGACTTCTTGAGCCTCAAGAGGGCGTAATTATTATCCGAAAATTTTGTACAACGGCTTCTCCCATGACCTCCAACATACGTGTCAAATATGGTCTGAATCAGTCCTTAGCCTGATACAGCTCCCCTATAAACCGATCTTCCTTTTTTACTTCTTAAGCCCCTAAAAGGCCCAATTCTTATTGAATTTGGCTGAAATTTTACGCTACTTCTACTTCTACTGTGATCTCCAACATTCAATTTAATTACCATAGCAATTCTTTTCTTTTATCCCTTGTTTAAATTTTCAACACGTATTGGGACGTAAAATAAAACATATCGTGCGAAATTTTGTTAAGATCGGATCAAAATTGTGAGACTATGGTGTATACGCATTACTACGTAATTGCAAGCTGGGGCGGATGTGAGTGGTGTGGGGACGAACGAAGATATATATGGGAGCTATACCTAAATCTGAACCGATTTTTATCAAATTTGGCATACATGTTGGGACGGCAAACAAAACATCTCATACAAAATTTTGTAATGATAAGAATAAAATTGTGGCTTCTACAGCCATACCATATCAGATGAAAGATATATATGGGAGCTATATCTAAATCTGATCTCGAGCAAAATTTTGTTAAGATTGAACCTAGATTTGGCTGGACTTTTGCACATATCGTTTTGGTATGATATCCAACAGCTGTGCCGAGTATTGTCTAAATCAGTCCATAACCTGACAAAACTGTTATATAAACCGATCTTGGGTCTTGATTCGTGAGCTTCTAGAGGTCGCAATTCTTATTCGAATTGGCTTAAAGTTTGCACGACGTGCTTCGTTATGACTTTCAACAACTGTGCAAAGTGTGGTTTAAATCGTTGTATAACCTGATATGGCTGCCATATAAACCGATCTTGACTCTTGACTTCTTGAGCCAGTAAAGAACGTAATTCTTATCCGATTTGGCAGAAATTCAGCATGAGCTGCTTCATAACTTCCAACAACTGTGCCAAGCATAGGTGAAAACGGTGCATAACCTGATATAGCTGTCATATAAACCGATCTAGGATCTTGTGTTCTTGAGCCTCTAAATGGCGCAATTATTATTCGATATGGTTGAAAATTTTTTACAACGGCATCTTTCAAGACCTTCAACATACGTGTCAAATATAGTCTGAATCGCCTTATAGCCTAATATGGCTCCAAAATAAACTGATATCCCTATTTTACTTCTTAAGCACCTAAAGGGCGCAATATTTATTCGAATTGGCTGAAATTTTACACAATGACCTCTACTTTGGTCTCCTACATTGAATTCATCTACGATCCCATCGGGCGAGAACTTCATATAGCTCCAACAGCATAGCAATTCTTTTTATACCCACCACCGAAGGATGGGGGTATTTTCATTTTGTCATTCCATTTGCAACACATCGAAATATCCATTTCCGACCCTATAAAGTATATATATTCTTGTTCAGCGAAAAAATCTAAGACGATTTGGACATGTCCGTCCGCCTGTCTGTTGAAATCACGCTACAGTCTTCCAATAGGTTAAGGTTAAGTTAGGTTAACCAGGTTAAGTTCGAAGATGGGCTATATCGGACTATATCCTGATATTGCCCCCATATAGACCGATCCGCCGATATAGGGTCTTAGGCCCATAAAAGGCGCATTTATTTTCCTATGTCGCCGAAATTTAAGACAGTGAGTCAGGTTAAAGCCCTTGACATTTTTCTGCATTATATAACAGATCAGCCAAGATTTGGACATAGCTGCCATACAGACCGATCTCTCGGTTTTATATTTTTTGGGGCTATAAAAAGCGCATTTATTGTCCGATGTCACCGCAATTTGTGACAGTGAGTTGTGTTAGGCCCTTCGACATCCTTCTTCAATTTCACTCAGATTGGTCCAGATTTGGATATAGCTTCCATATAGACCGATCTCTCGATTTAATGTTTTGGGTCCATAAAAGGCGCATTTATTGTCCGATGTTGCCGAAATTTGGGACAGAGAGTTAAGTTAAGCCCCTCCATATATTTCTGTAATTTAGTCTAGATTGATCAAGATTTGCATATAGCTGCCGTATAGACCTATATATCGATTTAAAGACTTGGCCCCAAAAAATGCGCATCTATAATACGATTTAACTGAAATTTGACACATTGACTTATGTTAGGCTTTTCGACATCGTTGTCGTTTATGGTTCAGATCGGTTTATTTTTAGATATAGCTACTAAAAAGACCAATATTTTGTTATACATAATTGAACAATGACTTGTTCTTATTAGTATTTGGTCCATATCGGATCATATTTCGATATAACTGCTATGGGACATAAGGTATGCAATTTTCACTGGATTTTGATTTTGAAAGGTGGTTTACATATATACCCGAGGTGGTGGGTATCCAAAGTTCGGCCCGGCCGAACTTAATGCCTTTTTACTTGTTATCCTTTGTGGATGGTATATAGGATTCGGCCTGGGCGAACTTAGCACGCTTTTACTTATTTTTTCTTGCAAACCATTGCACGTGGAAAATTTTGTATTTGCTGTTTTCGTTTGTTTGCTTTGTTAGTCGATTAGAAGCATTCGAGCAGTAAAGTTGCAATTTTTACTGTGGAAATGAAATAAAAGTGTAAAATAAACTAAAAGGTTAAAAATAGAAACTGTACAGAAAAAACGGATAATGTTCCTTATATGTTCCCTTTATATATATTTATTACAAATCTACTAATAATATTATTTGTTAAAAGAATATTTAGTAGAGAAATGAATTATATTTAATGTTCTTATACTCACCACCATAGAATAGGTAGTACATTAATATACTCATTCAGTTTGCAACACATCGAAATGTCAATTTCCGACCCTACAGAGTATATATATTTTGGATCGTCGTACAATTCTAGGATTTAATTTAACGATATCCGCGTGTCTGTCCATTCGTCCGTTGTAATCACTCCACAGCCTTCAAAAATTGAGCTGAGATTTGGCACAGATACGTCTTTTTGCTGTAAGTAGATTAAGTTCTTGAACGGGCCAATTCGGATCACATTTGGATATGCTGCTATATAGACTGATGTACCGGTACAGGGTCTAAAGCCAATAAAAGCTTTATTTATTATCCGTTTTCGCTGAAATTTCAAACAGTAAGTAGGTTAAGGCCTCATGACGTCCGACTCAAATATGTTTCAGATCGAACTATATTAAGATATAGCTGCCATATAGACCGATCTGTCGATAAAAGGTCTGAAGGCCATGAAAATTTTATTTTATTTATTACCCGACCAAATTGAATCAGATCAGACTATACAGATATAGCTGTCATATAGACGCATCTTCTACTGTACGGTCTTAATCCCATTAAAAAGCGGATTTTTTGCCTGATCTTGCTAAATCTGTTACTTGTATATAAGTATCGGCAGATCGCTCTGTATGGCAGCTATATCTAAATATTGTCCAATATAAACCATATTTAGGTCAGATGTTGGGAGGGAATTACCCACTGTTGCAAGATTGGATATTAAAAATTGGATAATAAATAAAGCTTTTATGGCCGTTAGACCCTTTATCGGGAGATCGGTCTGAACCATATTTGGGTTAGTCGTCGGAAAGCTTTAAACTACTCACTGTAACAAATATCAGCGAAATCGGATGAAAAATATAGAATTTATGGGCATTAGACCCTTTATCGGAAAATCGGTCTATATAGCAGCAGTATCCAAATATGGTCCGGTTTGGCCCGTTTAAAAACTTAACCAGCATACATGAAAAACACGTATCTGTGCCAGATTTCAGCTCAATATCTCAATTTTTGAAGGCTCTATAGTGATTACAACAGACGGACGGACAGACATACGGACATCGTTAAATCGTCTTAGAATTTTTCGACGATCCGAAATATATATACTTTGTAGGGTCGGAAATTGATATTTCCATGTGTTGCAAACGGAATGACTAAATGAGTATACCCCCTATCCTACGGTGGTGGGTATAAAAACTATTTATATTAGAACTATATATACAGATCTTAGCCGATTTTCTTGAAATTCACTGTACATCTTCTCCTAGGTATTGGCAGCTTCTGAGACAATGATGTAAATATATCCAAAATCAGAACAGACATTTTTGATATTCATCAAAAACCTTAATTTCAACTTTTTGCCTTCCTGTACTGAATTTCTATAAAATCTAAACATAAATCAAAGAGCCATTGTAAAGGGTGATTTTTTTGAGGTTAGGATTTTCATGCATTAGTATTTGACAGATCACGTGGGATTTTAGACATGGCGTCAAAGAGAAAGATGCTCAGTATGCTTTGACATTTCATCATGAATAGACTTACTAACGAGCAACGCTTGCAAATCATTGAATTTTATTACCAAAATCAGTGTTCGGTTCGAAATGTGTTCAAATTTTGACAAATTTTGTTCAGCGATGAGGCTCATTTCTGGTTGAATGGCTACGTAAATAAGCAAAATTGCCGCATTTGGAGTGAAGAGCAACCAGAATCCGTTCAAGAACTGCCCATGCATCCCGAAAAATGCACTGTTTGGTGTGGTTTGTACGCTGGTGGAATCATTGGACCGTATTTTTTCAAAGATGCTGTTGGACGCAACGTTACGGTGAATGAACACATTTCGAACCGAACACTGATTTTGGTAATAAAATTCAATGATTTGCAAGCGTTGCTCGTTAGTAAGTCTATTCATGATGAAATGTCAAAGCATACTGAGCATCTTTCTCTTTGGCACCATGTCTGAAATCCCACGTGATCTGTCAAATACTAATGCATGAAAATCCTAACCTCAAAAAAATCACCCTTTATAAACATTGAATATTGTAAGCAATATATTGCCATACATATAAATCGAATCCGAAACTTAAAAATCTGATGTTCACGACGTCGAAGGTGGACATGCTAACCTCTAACCTGATATAGCTCCCATTTTAACCGTTCACACGATTTGACATCTTAAGCCTCAGAAAACCGCAATTGTTATCCTAATTTGCTGATATGTTGAACATTATGGTTTACTATGTCCTACCGAACATAGCTCGTTCTTACTTGTTTGCAGGTTATTTAGTGTCGTTTGCTGCGCATTGTAAAGAGAACCCGAATCTTTTATGCAAAAAGTTATGGTCTAAACTTTTTCAAATTTAAAGATTTTAAACTATCATATGAACTATGCTTAGTTACAAATCACAGACAAACGGGAATGACAGGCTAAAGAGACGAATAATAGTAGTGGAACATTCCAAGTCTGAAAGTGAGATATTGGCGTAGCCTTCATAAAAACAATACATGCGTTTACAATTTAAAGTTACAATAAAAAATTAGAATGCCTGTCATGTCCTTTTCAATAGACTCAACGCGAACATTCCTGCTATAGATTTACCATTTCCCATTTTCCAATGTAATCGAAATTCAGTATCTCAGGCCTCAACCATGCCAAACGAACAGAAGAGAAGAGAAGGAACAATGAAATGTCAGGAGTCTTTCGTTTGATTGTCATGTGACAAGCTTGTGATGTAAAAATATGCAGAAATAAGTTTATGATTGATAACTTAACAGCCCTAAAGTTAAGAAACATTTTCCATGTGCACAAAGCATTACATAGCGAAAGGGGTGAATGCAGACAAAGCCTATTTTTCATTATATGTACACACTGGAGAAACATGAGCCTGCAACAAATTCGTGATGATTTGTAAATCGAGGTGGTTGTTAAATTGCATATATGAAGTGGAGAGGAAATTTGTTGCTCCATTCCTTAAATTGGTGATAATCTCTGCTTCGGACTAAAAACAGAATACTGATTTTTGATTACTCTTTAATATGTTAAACCACCTAGGACTACATTTTAAAATGAATGAATAGTTACATTGAACTCATATTGCACGAGTTGTTGAACTCATATTCAACAAGTAAGTAAAAGCTAAGTTCGGCCGGGCCGAATCTTATATATCCTCCACCATGGATCGCATTTGTCGGGTTCTATGCGCTGTATCTCTTTTTAGGCAAACAAGAATATTGAATAAGAACTATTATGCTATTCGAGGTATATCAAGTTATAGTCCGATTCGGACCATAAATGAATGCTGAATATTGTAGAAGTCATTGTGTAATATTTCAGTTCATTCACTTCACTTTTCTGTAATGGAAGTCTGTCAAATAAACCTATTTCAAATCCACATTAACTTTTGTGAATACCGGTGTTAAAAATGGGCCAAATCGGTCCATGTTTTGATATAGCTGCCATATAAACCGATCTTTAATCTTGACTTCTTGAGCCACTAGAAAGCGCAGTTATTATCCTATATGGCTGAAATTTTGCATGTCGTGTTTTGTTATTATTTCCAATAACTGTCCTAAGTTTGGTCCAAATCGGTCTATAACGTGATATAGCTGCCATATAAACCGATCTGGAATCTTGACTTCTTTAGCCTCTAGAGGACGCAATTATTATCCGATTTGTACAACGGCTTCTCCCATGAGCTTCAACATACGTGTTGAATATGGTCTGAATCGGTTTATAGCCTGATACAGCTCCCCTATAAACCGATCTCCGTATTTTACTTCTTCAGCCCCTAAAGGGCGCAATTCTTACTGATTTGGCTGAATGACAATGACTTCTACTATGGTCTCCAATATTCAGTTCAATTATGATCCGAAATGAGCCATAACATGAGATTGTTCCAACAACATAGCAATTTTTCTCTTTTATCCTTTTTTGCCTAAAAAGAGATACCGATCCATTGTGGAGGGCATATAAGATTCGGCCCGGCCGAACTTAGCACGCTAATACTTGTTTGTCTATAAGCAGGTTAAGTTCGAAGATGGGCTATATCGGACTATATCATGTTATAGCCCCCATATAGACCGATCCGCCGATTTAGGGTCTTAGGCCTTTAAATGCCACATTTATTATCCGATTTCGCTGAAAGTTGGGACAGTGAATTGTGTTAGGCCAGTCAACATCCCACTTCAATTTGGCCCCGATCACTCCGATCTCTCGATTTAAAATCTTAGGCCCATAAAAGGCGCATTTATTGCCCGATTTTGTCAAAATTTGGGACAGTGAGTTGTGTTAGGCCCATTGCCACCTTTTTGTAATTTGGACCAGATCGGCCCAGATTTGGATATAGCTGCCATAAAGACAGATCTCTGGACTTAAGGTTTTGGGCTCATAAAAGCCGCATTTATTGTCAGATGTCGCCAAAATTTGGGACAGTGAGTTATATTAGGCCCCTCGACTTCTTTCTGTAATGTGGCACAGATCGGTCTAGATTTGGATATAGCTGCCATATATACCGATCTCTTGATTTAAGGTCTTGGGCTGATAAAAGGCGCATTTATTGTCCATCAATTTTTTTTCAGTTTGCCCACATCGGTCCATATTTGGATATAGCTGCCATATAGACTGATCTCTCGATATAATGTTTTGGGCCCATAAAAGGCACATTTATTTTCCGCTTTCGCCAAAATTGGGGACAATTCTCTCATATTTACGCTTTTTTTAATTTTATATTACTACATTTTTGTACACCTTATTGTTTAGACAAATCGAACAAAAAACATGTAAAAAGGCATTAAGTTCGGCTGTGCCGAACTTTGAATACCCACCACCTCGGGTATCCAAAGTTCGAAACCACCTTTCGTCATAATCCTGTGAAATTTACTTTTTCTTGTTTGAACCGTTGAGAGGAGCGGAAGTATAGTTATTTCACTCCGCAAGAATTTTCCTGTTGTTGTTGTTGTAGCAGTTTATTGTGTTCTATCTTTCGTCTGCTTGATTCTATTGAGTGTCAAGACCCAGGAACTCTGCGACTCTGCGTGTATCCCTGGTCCCTGGTTACAATCGAGACATACATCTTGCACGCCGGCATCAAACCTTGCTCTGTAGGAGTTGAGGCGGCTGCATCTGTCGGAACGTAATTGAGCCAGAACTACTCTGGTTTGCCGGGGGAGGTCGATTTCTTCAGGTGCAATGAGAGGCGGTCGTTCTCCAAGGACTACATTTACCCGGTAGCCAATTACCGCATCTGCTACCGTGTCTGCATGAATGTTGTTTAGACCTGCTTGATATGCCGCTTGATCTAGAGATTCTCTCTTGTAGCGCTGAACCTCACGCTCTGGATCAGTTATTTGGATGGTCTCTGCGATAAAAGCCCAAGAGGTATTGCTTAGACAGCATGTAGTTATGTGTTCTCATTGGTAGGATCTTTGACTCCTGATGGAGGCGGTCCAAATGAGAGCTGAGGAGACAGCCCGACGCAGTTCGGAGGACGGCATTCTAACAGATCTGAATATTATTCCACTGCGTGTCACAAAGTTGACAAGACCACACTGGGGCTGCATAACTTACCACAGACCGGCCAATTGCTTTGTACGTGGTCAACAAGGTTTCTTTGTCTGCACCCCAAGTGCTGCCACCAAGTGAATTGAAGACCTTGTTTCTACTTTCTACTTTATCGCAGATTGCTGTGTATGTGGGAGAATGTGTAAGAGCTGTCAAATGTGACGCCAAGTATTTTGGGACACTTGATGGTCGGAATCATTTCTCCATTGACCATCACAGTCAGCTTGGCATTTACCTCGCGCGTATTTGTAGTGAATAATGTGGCTGAAGATTGGGTGGCGGATATCTTCAAATTTCTTGCAGCGAAATGTGAGGCAAGTTCGTTGAGGTAGACGTTCAACCTATCGCAGATGTCATCAATGGGTGGGGGACCTGATGCCATGATCGTAAAATCGTCCGCATATGATACGATCTCTATGCCGTCTGGAGGGGGTGGAATGGAGGATAGGTAGAGGTTAAACAGTACCGGAGATATCACACCACCTTGGAAAACTCCCTCTTTCATTCTACGGTGTTTCGACTTCTTATCCCTGAATTCCACAAATGACTGGCGACCACACAAATAATTCGCGACCTATAGTTTCAGGCCTGGCTGGAGGGACGTGTTGGCCTGGGTTGATTGAAGCCACGGCAAATGTGTGTGGTGATGGCATGCAAAGCTGTTGTTGTGCTGTGCAGTCTCCGAAATCCATGCTGATGCTCGGCGAATGGAAATTCTTCTACGAGGTTCGGTAGGAGTAATGCCTCAAGCGTCTTTGCCACTGGTGAGAGAAGAGAGATCGGTCTGTACGACTCCCCCCAACTCGGGTCTTTTCCAGGCTTCAGTAGCGGGATCACACTGCCCATTTTCCAGACATCGGGAACTACAATATAAGAGTATTCAAAGACAGGTTAAGGACAGTGGTTGGGTACTCAACTCCAGGTGAATCCAGATTCTTCAACATCAATGTAGAGATTCCGTCGGGGCCCAACGCCTTAGATGATTTGACGCCACGGATGACATTCGCAACTTCACCCACGGTAAATTGTGATGGCTGTTAATCGGCTCGGAGACCACGAATACGGAGAATGGTTCTCCTCCTTGCCCTGTCTCTCTCGGGATGACGTTTGAACAACCTGGCGCATCTCTTCGGATCAGTCACGGTTATTTCGCCAAAAGAGACGGAGGTCCTGTCATCCCGTTTACCGGGGTTCGAGAGTGACTTAACAGTAGACCACAGTTTGCCTACACCGGTGCCTAAGTTACATTGCCTGTTTATTTCCAGATTCAGCTCGCTGATTCTGGTGTTAGCGGGGTCCATACCACGAATCCCATCACGCTCGTCTACGAGTACCACTACTTGCGCCGGGAAATTGGGCCGCACTTGGGGTAATTGACCGGCTGGTACAAAGCAAGCGGCTGCTGCGTTAATTTCCTCTCGGCCACTAGCACATCAGATGGGGGTGGCAGTTCACTGAAGCGGCGATTGGTATACTCTCCGAAGTCCGGCGCTCAGAGGTTATGAAGTCGGATGGTCGGTCGATGGTGAGAATTATGGGGAGGTGGTCTGACCCCAAAGAGATGACGGCTTGCCAGTATACGTAACTCAGGAGATAAGGAGATGCAATGGAGATGTCTGGCGAGCTGCTGCATCTCCTCGTAATCCTAGTGGGGGTTTCCTCACTAACCGTGCAAAACGTGCAGCTTTCAATCCGCTCTGCCAAAGCTATGCCACGCTGGTCGTTACGTATTATTGATGCGCATTAAAATCCCCTAGAACCAGATGATTATGGCCAGACAGCAACCCACTTATGTCGGGGTTGTAAGCCTGGCCATTAATCGGGACACAGCTACCAACCGGCGGTATGTACAAGTTGTATAGCTCTATCTCGGCAGTACCGGACCTGACTGCCATCCCTATGCATTCCATGTAGGGGTCACTAACGCCATGCGCAGGCGAGATAGGTCTATATTGCGCGGAATGGTGTATCATGAAGGCCAATCCCCCACCTCCATTCCTGGCTGCGGCTGCGGTCACCTGGAGGGCATCCCATGCGTTAAAGAACTAGGGCGCACAACAGTAAGATGGGTCCAAGAACCTTTGCTAATGTCGCTAGGGACAGTTTGGTGATGGTCGACAAGGAGAAGAACAGGGATGCATACCAAGGAATAATTGGAGTGGGATAGTCAATGCATTGTCATCAGTATACTTCGATGTCCTTGCGGAATTTCGTGGGTCACCTCCAGTTTGTGACGATGCAGGCTGGTATCGAGGCTGCTACAAACTAATTGCCCTAGGCGATCAAAGCCTAGTGCGCTAAAAAAAGATTGGTGAGATCTGGCCAGGTGCAGCACTAGATTAAGTCAAGAAGGAAGACATTCCCGACAAGCCCTGTGTGGGTGAGTCACAAAGTTGGACTGGGATCAAAGTGCGATCCAGCGGAGAAGCACGGAACACAGAAAGTACTTCGATAGCGGCAGTTAGTGAAGAATCTAAGGAGAAATCGTCCACACCGCGAGTGCCCAGTGTCCTGAGGAAGAGTGGTTCCACAGCTTTCTCACCTGCCCCGGGATGCGTACGGTGGTTCATCATGACAAGTTCTAACAAATCTAGTGAAGATGAACTCCTGGTGGACTCAGATGACAAGGCTAACACAACAGTGGTGGAAGTTCTGAATCCTGACTATGGTCCGGTTTCTACAGATAAATATCCACCATTATAAGGCCGTTTCGGCGGCACTAAAGGTCCTCCTGATGGCTGAGGATTTGACATGGTTCTTATCCAGGATTAAGAATTCCGTGAATTAAACTTCTCAAGGGTACGGGAATGGGAGACACAGAGCCAGTATTCTTGCAAAGGGTAGTCTAAATGTTTCTCTTCTTCCGTCGCGAAGCCCTGAAGATTTTGTAGTAGCTAGCCTTGAAATAAACAAGTCTAATTACTGGCTGGCTTCCCTATGTATGGCACACGATTAAAAGATGCCGCCTTCAAGTCTAAAGTCGCTGGTTGAAGCTGCTTTTGTAGGGAAGAAAAGCCTAATTGTAGGAAGTGATGCTAATGCACATCAACAGATATGGGGAAGTTCGGATGTCAACGAAAGGGGTGAGCTACTTATTGAATATATTATAAGTTGCAATCTGGCAATTTGTAATAATGGGGATAAACCGACCTTCATTACCAGGAACAGGCAGGACGTACTAGATATTACCTTTGTATGGGATGATATAAGTGGAAGAATATTCGACTGGGGTGTGTTAGATGACCACAGATTCTCTGATCATCGTTATATTAGTTTCAGCCTTGGAGAAAATACTGAGGTAAATTTCGGCACAAATTCTGCACCACCTTCACTTCTAGACTAGAAAAGAAAGTGGAAACTACTACTCTATATTCTCCATATAGATATAGTGGGCAAGCGGATCACGAAGGCCCTTAATGACTCGCTTGTGCCAGCATGCCCTAGTGTCAAGCCAAGGGGCAAACAGCGACCGCCATGGTGGACCCCAGAGCTGGTTGGTCTAAGGAAGGACTCCAGAAAACTCTTCAAAAGAGCAAAAGCCACAAGAGCACCACACGATTGGGACATCTAAAAGGCTGAGCTAAGATAATTTAAGGGCGAGCTGAGAAAGGCTCAGAACAAATCCTGCGTACAATTCTGCAGCTCCGTGGAGGCCTCTAGGCTAAGGAAGATTCTGTCCTCGAGACCTATTACGGTGGGGTATATCCAAAAGTCAGAGAATGTATGGACAATGTCTAGTGAGAAAACACTAGAACTACTCGTTGATACACATTTCCCGGGAAATTCTCCAACGGACAACGTGGCGCCAGAAGAGGTTGTCACTGATATGCATTCGTCGGAGACCATTAGGGAATTTGTGTCTGAGCCGAAAATCCTTATGGCGATAAGAAGTTTCGACTCCTTTAAGTCGCCAGGCCCTGATGATATATCACCGATTGAATTACAAGCTGTGTCTGATAGACTGGTTCTCTGGCTTACAGAGATATACTCTGCTTGTATCAGAATGTCATATATACCTGTGGGATTGAGGGACATGAAGGCCATTTGCATTCCGAAAGCAGAAAACCCTACCACACGAAGGCGAAAGATTTTCGTCTTATGAGTATGTCATCCTTTATGCTAAAGACCCTTGAGAGGTTGATAGAAACATATCTTATGGCAAAGATCCTTGGAGATCGGCAATCGCGGCAGCAGCATGCATATAGCAAAGTCAAATCCACTGAAACAGCCCATCACGACCAAGTAGTCTACATAGAGGGTTTTCTTGCTGTCAACGAAAATGCAATGGTAGCATTTTTTTACATTGAATGGCTTTCAATAATGTAATACCGACGTCAATCATGAAGGAGTTGGAGTTTCTAGACATCAACTCTACCGTAAGAAAGTTTATTAATAGCTTACTTACTAAAAGATGCATTACGGCAGGCTTGGGATCTGTGGATCTAAAAAGATGGGTCAGCAGAGGAACACCACAAGGAGGTGTACTGTATCCTCTACTTTGGAATATAGCCATTAACAATATATTATTGTCTCTGGAAGAAAAAGGCGTAAAAGTGATCGCGTATGCTGATGACGTGGCAATTGCGGTAAGACGAAAGTTTTTCAGCACTCTTAGAGATATACTTCAGGAAGCTCTACGTGCAACAGCAAAGTGGGCTACCGAAAGTGGTCTGGGTATAAATCCGTGCAGGACAGACGTAGTTCTTTTTAGCAGGAGATACAAGTTGCCTAAAGTGGAACCTGTCTCCTTGGGTGGAGAGAATGTTCCATTTACAGAAAGCGCAAAATACCTGCTGGGTGTTTTGCTGGACAGGAAACTGAACTTCAAATCCAAAATTTTGGAAAGGACAAGAAAGGACACTCTTGCCCTATACACCTGCAAGAGAGCCATTGGTTAAAGTTGGGGATTTAGAACGCGTGTCATGCATTAGGTATATACTGCAGTTGTCAGACCTATTATGCTATATGGTGTTGTGGTCTGGTGGACAGCGCTTCAATCCACCTACTGCTCAATACTTAACCGGATCCAAAAGATGACTTGTTTGTGCATCACAGCCGCACTAAGGACGACACCATCTGATGCACTGATTTTAATGCTATATCTTATGCCTCTGGACATTGTTGCAGCGAGCACTGCCGTGAGGTTAAGGGAGCTTTCTTGTTGGTTATGTGGCGGCCACGGACACTGTGTTATACTTGATACAATATCCAATGTTGCAGGCAGTGTGGATTACACCCTACCTGAGCTGCTTTTTGATAAAAAGTACTATACCACTATTCCTGATAGAACCGATTGGAACCACGATATCCCTGGTAATAGAAGTTACATAGACTTCTATACGGATGGCTCCAAACTAAACGACCAGATGGGCTTTGGGGTGTACTCTAAAGATCTAGAACTGGTCATATCGAAAAGGTTACCCGACCACTGCAGTGTGTATCAAGCAGAGATCCTTGCAACGATTGGCATAAATATCTTCTCCATTGAATCCCTGGAGAACGTATTTCTGAACACAAAAACCTCGACTGTCGCAGATTTCTCAACGAGATGGCTGAACAGTTCAAAATTCACCTGTTCTGGGTGCCGGACCACAGACATATCCCAGGGGATTCTAAAGCAGACGAGCTTGCGAGACTAGGAACTACCCTACACATTCCAGGGGCACTGGAATCAGTGGGTATGCCTCTAGCGACATGTAAGCTAAGTTTTCAGGACCAGGCCCGAAGGGCAAGGAATGATAGATGGTCAGAAAGATGGGGCTGCGAGCATTCCAAAACTATGTGGCCTCATCTTGACATGAAGAGGTCTACTGCTTTGCTGTCATTGGCTAGAACAAACGTCTCAATCATTGTATCCGTCATCACAGGACACTGCCTGATCAGAAAACATGCTGACAGACTGAAGGTTGTCAGCAACGACTTTTGCAGAAGCTGTAGAGACATCGAGGAAGTACAGACTATAGAAAACCTTTGTGTGTGTGTTTTGCACTAGCAGTTAGAATAAGTTCCACTTTAGGTTCTTATTTCTTAGAGAACCTGTCTGATTTAACGAATGTGAAAATTCGCAAGTTACTGGGCATTTTAAAGCGATCTGGATGGTTCAACGGTAGGAACTAGAAGGCATATTTCTTCTTCTGTTCTTGTGGTATTAATGGACGAAAACGTCGATGGCAGACTGCCACTTAAACCTAACCTAACCTACTCTTATTACTCTTCTGATGACTGATACATTTCATAGAAATTTGTTCAGTCTTAGATATTGCTCCCATATATATGTATCTCCCTATTTTCACTTTTAAGGCCTTTGCTAACGCATTTAAAATCAATCTTCTCAAAAATGGCTCTTACAATATGAACGGATTTTGATCAAAATTCTACATGTCAAATTTAAGTTAATTTTAAATTCGACGGCTAAGCTTACATACCCAATGTGGTGAAGGGTATCAAAAGGTCGGCTTCGAGCGATTTTAGTCCGTCGTTACTTGTTTTTAATTCTATCTTTTGATCCTGAAGACATTTTCTGGAATCAATTGGAAGTTTTGTTCACCTACTGGAAAATATATGGTGCTTGAATAGAACTGTGTTATATCCTCTAAAACGAAAATGCCTACGCCTCTTCAATCGAATATCTCAGACGAAGTTCCGAACTCCCCTCTTCTAAATACTACAATTTTATACCCTCCAATATAGGATGTGGTTCTACTAATTTCGTCATTATGTTTGTCACACCTCGAAAAATTCGTCTAAGACCCCATAAAGTATTGTATATATATTCTGTCGAAAGCATGCAAATATTCGAAGGAGTAAAGCTAGGCGCTTGAAGATTTGCACAAATATTTACTTCTTATTAGTGTAAGTCGGTTAAGATTGTAAAAGGGCAGTATCGGTCTATATTTTGATATCGCCATTTATACCGATGATGGGTCTTGAACTTCTAGAGGGTGCAATTCTCATCCAATTTGGCTGAAAATTTGCACATATCGTTTTGTTATGACATCCAGCAACTGTGCCAAGTGTAGTCTAAATCAGTTTAAAACCTGATATAGCTGCCAAATAAACCGATGTTGGGTCTTGACTTCTTGAGTTTCTAGAAGGCGCAATTCATATCGGAATTTTGATATGACTTCCAACAAATGTGTCAAGTATGGTCGAAATCAGTCCATATCCAGATATAGCTACCATATAAGCCGATCTCCCGATCGGAATTTTTGAACCTCCAGGGGGCAGGATTGTTATCGAATTTGGGTGATATTTATACCCTCCACCATAGGATGGGGGGTATACTAATTTCGTCATTCTGTTTGTAACTAGTCGAAATATTCGTCTGAGACCCCATAAAGTATATATATTCTTTATCGTCGTGAAATTTTATGTCCATCTAGCCATGTCCGTCCGTCTGTCTGTCGAAAGCACGCTAACTTCCGAAGGAGTAAAGCTAGCCTCTTGAAATTTTGCACAAATACTTCTTATTAGTGTAGGTCGTATTGTAAATGGGCCATATCGGTCCATGTTTTGATATAGCTGCCATATAAACCGATCTTGGGTCTTGACTTCTTGAGCCTCTAGAGTGCGTAATTCTTATCCGATTCGGATGAAATTTTGCACGACGTGTTTTCTTATGATATCCAACAACTGTGCCAAGTATAGTTCAAATCGGTTTATAACCTGATATAGCTGCCATATAAACCGATCTTGGGTCTTGAGTTCTTGAGCCTCTAGAGTGCGTAATTCTTATCCGATTGGGATGAAATTTTGCTCGACGTGTTTTGTTATGATATCCAACAATTGTGCCAAGTATGGTTCAAATTGGTCCATAACCTGATATAGCTGCCATATAAACCGATCTTGGGTCTTGAGTTCTTGAGCCTCTAGAGTGCGTAATTCTTATCCGATTGGGATGAAATTTTGCACGACGTGTTTTGTTATGATATCCAACAACTGTGTCAAGTATGGTTCAAATCGGTCCATAACCTGATATAGCTGCCATATAAACCGATCTTGGGTCTTGACTTCTTGAGCCTCTAGAGAGCGCAATTCTTATCCGATTGGAATGAAATTTTGCACGACGTGTTTTGTTATGATATCCAACAACTGTGCGAAGTATGGTTCAAATGGGTTCATAACCTGATATAGCTGCCATATAAACCGATCTTGGGTCTTGACTTCTTGAGCCTCTATAGTGCGCAATTCTTATCCGATTGAAATGAAATTTTGCACGACGTGTTTTGTTATGATATCCAACAACTGTGCGAAGTATGGTTCAAATGGGTTCATAACCTGATATAGCTGCCATATAAACCGATCTGGGGTCTTGACTTCTTGAGCCTCTAGAGTGCGCAATTCTTATCCAATTGGAATGAAATTTTGCAAGACTTTTTTATTGTTACTTTCAATAACTATGTCAAATAAGGTTCAAATCGGTTCATAACCTGATATAGCTGCCATAAAAACCGATCTGGGATCTTGACTTCTTGAGCCTATAGAGGTCGCAATTATTATCCGATTTGCCTGAAATTTTGTACGACGGATTCTCTCATGACCATCAACATACCTGTTTATTATGGTCTGAATCGGTCTATAGCCCGATACAGCTCCCATATAAATCGATCTCTCTATTTTACTTCTTGAGCCCCCAAAGGGCGCAATTCTTATTCGAATTGGCTGACATTTTATACAGGTCTCCAACATATAATTTAATTGTGGTCCAAACCGGACCATATCTTGATATCGCTCTAATAGAAGAGCAAATCTTTTTTTATATCCTTTTTTGCCTAAGAAGAGATGCCGGGAAAAGAACTCGACAAATGCGATCCATGGTGGAGGGTATATAAGATTCGGCCCGGCCGAACTTAGCACGCGTTTACTTGTTTTTATTTGTCGTTTTAGTATGACTTCCAACAACTGTGCCTAGTATCGTCTAAATCAGCCTATAACCTCATAAGTCAATCACCTGATTTGTCTTATTGAGTCCAAGGCTGAATTTGGCTGACATTTTGCACATGTCATTTTGGTATGACTTTCAACAATTGTGCGAAGTGTGGTCTAAATCGGTTCATAACCTGACATAGCTGCCGTTAAACCGATCTACCAATTTTACTTCCTGAGCCTCTTAAGGGCGCAATTATTACTCGATTTGCTTGAAATTTTTGATGTGATATTTTTCTACGACTTGTATGGCATGGCAAGTATGGTCCACATCGGTCAATAACTTGATATAGCTCATATATATTTGAAAAATTCATTCAAAGAACTTGACAAATGCGATCAATGGTGGAGGGTTTATAAGATTCGGCCCGGCAGAACTTAGCACGCTTTTGCTTGTTTATAATAATTTCAACTGTCAGAAACATCTTTTCACAATTTATAGCTACTGGATTTCCACGCAATTTTAACTTACGCATGGCCTTCTCTTGGACACTTCCTCCTTGGACTGTATTGTTTTCAATATTTTTTCTGCTTTTAAAACTTGCCCTGTCTCGTTCGTTGAATCTTGATGATTGGTGATGACATTTAATAACTTAATGAAATGCTAAAAAGTTTTCAAAAACTAAACCAGCAGATACGGCAGCAAAGTTTAAAAATTTTATTCACGTGCATAAAAATTTGTTGTAAAACAAATATGATTTGTGAAAAGTGGTCAAACTTCATAGCTATAGATTGGATTGGCGCAAAGCCTATCAATTACTACGTGGTTAAACTCTAAAATAAGTGATACACAAATTTTGATTTAAATAATTTTGATTTAAAATCATTTCTTCCAACAAAATTTCCAAACAAGTAAAAAGGCGTTAAGTTTGGCCGGGCCGAACTTTGGATACCCACCACCTCGGGTATATGTGTAAACAACCTTTCGTCAAAATACGGTGACAAATGCATACCTTATGCCCCATAGCAGCTATATCGAAATATTTTCCGATTTGAACCAAATATTTTGTGTATAACAAAATATTGGTCTTTTCAGTAGCTATATCTACTAATAATCCGATCTGAACCATATACGACACGGATGTCGAAAAGCCTAACACTCACTGTGTCACGGTGTCAAACTTCTGTGAAATCTGATTATACATGCGCCTTTTATCGGGCAAAGACTTTAAATCGAGATATTGGTGTATGTGGCAGCTATATCCAAATGTAGACCAATCTCTCCCAAATTGCAGAAAGTTATTGAAGAGCCTAACGCAACTCACCGTCCCACATTTCGGCGAAATCTGACTATAAATGCGCCTTTTATGGGCCCAAAACATTATGTCGAGAGATCGGTCTATATAGGAGCTGTATCCATATCTGGACCTATCTGCGCCATATTGCAGAAAGATGTCGAGCAGCATAACTTAACTCACTGTCCCAAATTTTGGCAACATCGGCAAAAAGATGTCAAGTGGCCTAGCACAAATCACTGTCCCAATTTTGGCAAAATCTGGGAATAATTGCTCTTTTTATGGGCCTAAAACTTAAATAGTGGGATCGGTCTATATGGCAGCTATATCCAAATCTGGACCGATCTGGGCGAAATTGAAGTGGGATATCGATTGGCCTAACACACCGTTCTGTCGATTTAAAATCTTGGCCCCATACAAAGATAATTAAAATCTGATTTCACTGAAATTTGACACAGTGATTTATGTAAGGCTTGTCCACATCCGTGTCGTATATGTTTCAGATCGGCCTATATTTGATATGGCTTCCAAAAAGAACAATATTTTGTTCTACAGGTTTAAAAAATTACTTGTACTTATTAGACTTACCAATATCCGTGTCAAATTTGGTACAAATCGGACCATATTTCGATAAAGCTGCTATGGGGCATAAATTATGCATTTTACATGCTGGTTTACATATTTACCCGAGGTGGTGGGTATCCAAAGTTCGGCCCGGCCGAACTTAACGTCTTTTTACTTGTTTCTAAATGAAGATAAATTGTTGATTTGCATATCAAAAGGTACAGCGTTTGAATGACTTATGGTGCCAATAAAAAACTGTCTCCCAAAGAGAAATTTCGGACTTCCCCTGATTATAGACTTTTGGAGAAATTCATAGGCTCTGATTTCAAGAAGAGAGTCGAAGCTGAAGCCTTAATATGAGTTGGAGTACTGTGAAATATGTCTCCTTAGACCATACAATCAGAGAAATTTGTTAGTAAAAACAACAATAATGTTTGGTGTAACAGCAGAAAGTCTGCTGAAAATGGAACGCCATTATTTGTTGCTATAACATCAAAAATTTTCTGCTGTTTTCCAATTTTAAAAAGTCAAAAAGCTCTTAAATTTTGTGAATATTTCAAATAATTTTTATATTCCATCTTACCGTTCAAGCATATAACGTAAAGTTTCTTCTTTTTCCTACAACTATGTGAAACTATGTGAATTTATACATATTTTTATACCCACCACCGAAGGATGGGGGTATATTCATTTTGTCATTCCGTTTGCAACACATCGAAATATCCATTTCCGACCCTATAAACTATATATATTCTTGATCAGCGTAAAAATCTAAGACGATCTAGACATGTCCGTCCGTCTGTCTGTTGAAATCACGCTACAGTCTTTAAAAATAGAGATATTGAGCTGAAATTTTGCACAGATTCTTTTTTTGTCCATAAGCAGGTTAAGTTCGAAGAAGGGCTATATCGGACTATATCTTGATATAGCCCTCATATAGACCGATCCGCCGATTTAGGGTCTAAGGCCCATAAAAGCCACATTTATTATCCGATTTTGCTGAAATTTAAGACAGTAAATTGTGTAAGGCCCATCGACATCCTTCGTTAATTTGGCTCAGATCGGTCCAGATTTGGATATAGCTGCCATATAGATCGATCCTCCGATTTATGGTGTAAGGCCCATAAAAGCCACATTCATTATCCGACTTTGCTGAATTTTGAGACAGTGAGTTGTGTTAGGCCCTTTGACATATTTTTCCAATTTGGCTCAGATCGGTTCAGATTTGGATATAGCTGCCATATAGACCGATTTCTTGATTTATGGTTTTGGGCCCATAAAATGCTCATTTATAGTCCGATGTCGCCAAAATTTGGAACAGTGAGTTAAGTAAAGCCCCTCGACATACTTCTGCAATATCGCACAGATCAGTCCAGATTTGAATATAGCTGCCATATAGACCGATCTCTGGATTTAAGGTTTAGGGCCCATAAAAGAGGCATTTATTGTCCGATTTCGCCAAAATTTGGGACAGTGCTTTGTGTAAGGCTCTTCAACATGTTTATGCAACTTGGCCCAAATCGGTCCAGATTTGGATATAGCTGCCATGTAGACCGATATCTCGATTTAAAGTCTTGGCGCTTTTATAATCCGATTTCACTGCAATTTGACACAGTGACTTATGTTCGGCTTTTCGACATCCGTGTCGTATATAGTTCAGATCGGTATGAGGTATATCAGTATAAGGTATGAAATTTTCACCGAATTATGATGAAAGGTGGTTTACATATATACCCGAGGTGGTGGGTATCCGAAGTTCGGCCCGGCCCGCCAGAACTTAACGCCTTTTTACTTGTTTTAAGAACAAGTAAAAGCGTGCTAAGTTCGGATGTTCCTCCGTCTGTCGGTCCGTCCGTCCGTCCGCCCGGTCTTCTATCTGTCGAAAGCACGCTAACTTTCGAAGGAAGATTCCCTTTGTTTCGCACTTCAAAACACACCCCTTCAAACTCGTCACCGGATTCATAAGAAAGAACCTCTTGTAAAGTTCGTGGTGAGCCGATAATTTGTTTTCTTTTATCAACAAAATTTTCATAAATATTGTCACTCAAAATACAAAACAACGAGTAGACAAACACCGACACAACAAATAAGCATATCAGCTGACCTTAGCCAACCAAGTTTAGTGATGGTAATCTACCGATAACAACAAAAGCAAAAGTTATCGATATCTAATCTACTGCGATCGACAGCATTACCATTCATTGGCAGGGTTCGGAAATATGCAAGATAATTTTCAAACACCCAAGAGGAAACACAACGAAATATCATCGCCAGAAAAACCAAAGTCATCAACATCAAACATGGAGCCAACTGAACTCATAAAACTTATAAAAGAAACTATTAACTCCAATTTAGACGAAAAGCTCAAATCGCTACCTTTCGAAAGCAGACATAGAAGACATAAAATGCGAGATAATTGCTATCAGCACTGATATAAATGCACTGAAGTCAGAGAATCAGAGTTTGAAAGAAGAGCTAAGTAAAGTGAAAATAGAAAATAGTCAGTATAAAAAGGATATTACTTGGCTAGAAAATCAAATCAGGTCAAGTAAGTTATTTATTAAAGGCCTACCAAGTGCAAAAAATCCAAAAGAAGAGGTGCAAAAACTGTTCAGAGAAAAATTAAACGTAACGGCAAGTACGAAAAATGTCCGCAAAGTTTTTGACCGTAACGGAAAAATGGCAGTTATAGCCGAACTTGAGAACGAAGATGCTCTACAACAGATATTTCGAAATACAAAAAAATTGTCGGGCTCTGATATCTCTATTGAACGTGATATGATACCAAACAAGCAACAGCACAAAAAGACTTTTCTTATTCTTCGAAAACAAATTTTAGCGGTTAGCAAACAGCATAAAGTTGTTGTAAGAGAAGACAAGCTAAAAATAAAAGACCGTTGGTTTAAATGGAATTCCGATCACAAACTTGTATCTGGCAACGCTGATGGAGAAAAAGAACTTGTCAAATTATATGGGGAGGATATAAAAACTATTTGTTTAAATTATTATCAACTTAATGATGATTCGTATCCAAAAAACTAATAAATAATACACAAGCGATTAAACCGTATAATATTTCGATTTTATCGTACAACATTAATGGCCTAGAAAATAAGTATTTGTACCCAACTTTTTTCCAATATATCAAACAATTTGAGATTCTTATATTATTGGAAACGCACCTGGAACCGAACAAAATAGAAAGAGCAAAATCATATTTCAGCGGGTTTGATTTATTTTTTAAGCATGCGACACGCATTCATAGATACGGCAGAGCAATTGGAGGCTGTTTGATCGGTATAAGCAAACATCTACACGATACTGGTATTTCGTATGAAGTTATTGATATAGGGGAAACCCCGCTTTTAAAATTGTACACAATGGAAAATACTTACAGCGTAATACCTCAATACTTAAGACCTGCCAATTGGGACAATGACTTTGAAAAACTGGCAAAGTATTTTCAAGACATAGAAATACAAAACCCTATACTCATAGGTGATTTTAATGTCCGAATCGGAGAAACAAACCAGAATATCGGAGAAATATATAAAAGTAGCTTTTGCTCAGGATATGATTGCAGAAAATCAAGAGATAAAAACTGTAAATCAAAAAGGTGTTAAATTTATACAACTATGTGATAATTATAACATGCTTATTTTGAATGGAATAACGAAGGGTGATGAGGATGGAAAATTGACATACATTACGACATTGGGTGAGTCAGTAAACGACATATGCGCGGTATCTAAGGAAATTTTGGGAAAGATTGAAGAGTTCAGAGTGGAAGATAAAGTATGGTCAGATCATTTCCCTATCCTGACGAAAATAAATATTGAACCCACTTCACGAACGGGGGAAAAGATGTCTCTATTGCCAAAATTGATATGGAAAGATGAAGAAAAGGATAATTATCAAAGAAAGATAAATGAAAGTATACGTAATATCGCTGGTATAAATCACATCAACCTCAACGATATTAACCAAATAATAGTGAAATCCGCTTCAAAATTGATTAATCACAAAAAGCCTTTTGAGCCGAAAAATAAATGGTACAACAAAAACTGTAATAATGCAAGAATGAAAAGTTTTAAGCTCTTAAAGGTGTACAGGACAACAAGGAATTTGGAAGACAAGAGACGATATATATTCGCACAAAAAGAGTACAAAACTGTATGCAGTACCAATAAATCCGTGTATTACAATACAATAGCCAACAAATTAAATAACATCAAAAACTCCAAAGAATGGTGGAAAATGGCGAAAGAAATTCGTAACCAATGTAACCTCGTGGGCTCAAATATTACCCCAGATGCCTTTAAATCCTACTATGAAAACTTATTAAATAAATCTCAAGAGACCACTCTTATTCACTATGCTCCCCCTTATAAAAATGATATGGATCTCGATAGGCACTTTACGATGTCGGAACTGCAGAAAATGCTAGTGAAAGTTAAAAGAAATAAGGCACCCGGCGAGGATAGGATACCATATGAGTTCTTCATAAACGGCACCGAAGAGTTTAATAGTCTGCTGTTAAGAATATACAATACCATTTATTCGAGTGGGGAAATTGATCCTGTATTCACAAAAACTATTATTTACCCAATTCATAAGAAAGGTGATCTAAACGAGCCGTCAAACTACAGGGGCATTTCATTTATGAATTGTGTGGCGAAGTTATTTATGGGTCTTATAAATGAAAGACTATATAATTGGGTTGAAAACTATCAAATTCTTACAGAATACCAAGCTGGATTCCGGAAAAATTATTCAACGGTTGATAATATATACAATCTGGCCTCGATCGTCCACTTGAAATTGGCAGAGAGGAAAAAAGTATATTGTTTTTTTATCGATTTCAAGGCAGCTTTTGACAATATATCAAGGCAAGCCCTTATATATAAACTATTTTGAATGGGTGTATCATATAAAATGGTCTCAATAATAGAGAAAATATACAGCAACACGCAGTCAGCAGTATGGAACGGCAGGGAGCTATCTGAATACTTCGAAACAACCAAAGGCGTAAAACAAGGATGTCTTTTATCGCCGTTATTATTTGCCCTCTATGTAAATGACCTGCACGAGTTCATCGAAGGTGGTTTGTTTGTGGAAAATATTAACATCCGACTTCTCTTGTATGCAGATGATATCGTTTTCCTAGCAGATGACATAAAAGTACTACAGAAAATGATAGATAATCTGGAAATATACTGCAAAATGTGGAGTTTGGAAGTAAACCTAGCTAAATCCGAAATTATGGTCTTTAGAAATGGAGGAAAATTAAGCAAATACGAAATAAATTACTCCGAAAATGAAGTTCAACAAACATGTACAAACCAGAAACAATGAAGCAAAAAACGCTATTAATGCCACATGGAACCAATTCATTGGAAGAGCAGATATAGATATGAATTCTAAATGGAAATTATTTTTAGCCGTTTGTAGATCTATACAAACATATGCTGCCGAAATTTGGGGTTTTTCACACTTCGAAGAGATTAATGCACTCCAAAGATATTTTCTGAAGCGAATACTTAGGGTTTTAGTTTTACACCAAATTATGTACTAATGCTGGAAACGGAAGTAGAAGACTCACAAATATACACGCTGGGAAAACATTTAAACTATTTGGGGCGAATTTTGTATTACCATACACAAAACAGGCTCCCAAATCAACTATCGGAGATTATATACCAAAAAAATATATTTTGGGTAACAGAATTAAAAGACTTATCTCGAAGCCTACACGTTCAATGGCCACAAACGATGTCTTCACAAGGCAATTGGAACACTTTCTGCAATGATTTATTAAGTGGTATGAAACAACGATTGCATGAAGAAAGACTGTATAGAAAACAATTCAGCCAGAGCTGGCGGATATATAGATATTTAAACCCAAGCAGATCCCATCTTTACCTAAACAGAAAGTACTCTCAAGCGGAAATCGTGTGGATATTTAAAGCGCGCAGTGGAATGATCCCTCTAGGGTGTAACAGTTTTGATCCCGATGTCTTAAATAAAGAATGTAAATTGTGTAACATGCATGAAATTGAAACAATGCGACATTTTCTGGGCATCTGTCCTATACTTCGGGAATTTAGAATGATATCATTCGGAAAGCCGATATTGAACGATGAGGAAATAATCAACATTCTTGATGGTACAGAAGAAGAAAATTGGCACAAATTAATAAATTATCTCGAAATGAGCTATAAATATAGGCAACTTTTAATAAATGAATTCAATTAAATAAGCAAATGCTTATATAATGCGACAGACGTATTTTACATTGTCGCTAAGTTATAAAATTACTTCTTAGAATTGTAAAAAAAGAAATGTATTTTTATGAAAATATTCAATAAAGAAGTTTACTACTACTACTACTACTACTACTACTACTAATATACATGTCAAATATGGTCCGAATCGGTCTATAGCTTGATACAGCTTCCATTTAAACCGATCTCTCTATTTTACTTCTTGAGCCCCTAAAGGGCGCAATTGTTACTCGAATTGGCTGAAAATTTTCACAATGACTTCTACCATGTTCTTCAATATTCAATTCAATTATGGTCCGATTCGGACCATAACTTGATATAGCTCTAATATTATAGCAATTATTTTCTTTTGTCCTTTGTTTGCACAAAAAGAGATATCGGGAAAGAAGATTTTTTAAAAGAAAGTAAATGCATTTTTAATAAAACTTAGAATGAACTTTAATCAAATATACTTTTTTTACACTTTTTTTCTAAAGCAAGCTAAAAGTAACAGCTGATAACTGACAGAAGAAAGAATGCAATTACAGAGTCAAAAGCTGTGAAAAAATTTGTCAACGCCGACTATATGAAAAATCCAGCAATTACTTTTTGGGCAAGATTCGGCCCGGCCGAACTTAGCACGCTTTTACTTGTTATTATTCTTATCTGTCCCAAACAATATTTTCCTAAAATTTTTTCTATAGACAAATATCAATAAATATTTTTAAACACAAAATTTTAACCCATTACGCGTAACCCTCGATGTATTGTAGTTGTCCGATTTTGATGAAATTTTACCTCTGTATATAAAAGAGACGCATGAATGACTGGCTGCCTGACTGACTGATTGACTGATCAACTCCCACCCCAAACGCCTGAAGCTAGAGTCATGAAATTTGGCACGAATGTGGGTCTTGGGTCGTAGGGGCACGATAAGACGGGATTTTGTGATATTCGTACGGTAAAGTACGAAATTGTGACTTTTTAACTAGCGCGAACGAGTGGGGCCAGATTTATCAAATTAAAGTGCGTCTCGTAAAAATAAGATTTGGTGACAAAAATGTCCCAAAAAAGTACCGGAAGTGGGAAAAATAATACGTTTAGTACCGCAATTGGTACTTTTTGGTACCTTGTTTGTTAATTGACTAGAGCTTTGAATTTTGGAATTTTGGTACCCTATGACAAATTAAATTTGGAAGCCAAAAGAGTTTTTGGACTTTTAGAAGAAAAAGTACCAAAAAAGATACGAAATAGGTGAACTTTGCATAGGGCGAACGGGTGGAACTAGAACTCCGAAATTTGGCTTAAACGATTGTTGTTGCGAACTAAAGAGGGTAGATAGAAAAAATATAAAAAATAGTAATGGAAACAGAACAAATGTATGTTTAGTACCGTATTTGGTACAATTTCATACTTTCTTTACGGATTAAACTAGAGCTCTCAAATTTAACATGTAGGTATTACTAAGAAATATATGTGATTTTTTAACAAATCATATACTTTTTTTTTGGTACCAAAAAGTACGAAATGGCTTATTTAGTTTTACAGTGAAAGGAGAAGGGTAAAATTAACTATATCGCTAAAAATGATCGATGTCTTGACAAATGTACCATAAGTTGTACCAAATATGAAATAGTGAAATCGCACCAGGAGTGGAATAAAAAGTACTTAAGTGCTGTAATTGGTACTATTTAGTACTTTATTTATAGATTGTGCTATAAATCTGAAATTTGGGGTACCGGCACATCTAAACAGTATGTACCGGATGACTAGAAGACTTTGTTGATACGCGCACATTTTGGTACTAAAACGTACAATATGGCACCTTCTTTACGGATTGAGCTACAGCTCTGAAATTTAGAATACAGTTACATCTAGGCGGTATGTGCTGAACAACTAGAAGATTTTTTTGATATTCGTTCATTTTGATACAACAACGTAAAAATTGTTACTTTATTTACAGACTGAGCTACATCTGTGATTATTAGCAATAAAGGTACATCTTGGCAGTAGGTAACGGATGACCAGAAGATTGTTTTGAAATTTGTATATTTCGGTGCTAAAACGTAGAAAATAGTACTTTATTTATGGATTGGGCTAAAGATCTCAAAATTGCGATACATTTACACCTAGTCGGTATTTATCGGGCGACTAGAGTTTTTTTTAATTCGTGCATTTAGGCAATAAAACTTTCGAAATGATCTTTTTTACGGATAAGGCTAAAGCAATCAAAATTGCGATACAGTTGCACCTTGATATTGGGTGTACTGTCGGGGGTAGCGAAACGACCGAGCATATGCTTGTATATTCATAATTTAGAGAATTTATATTGACGTAGCAATTTTTTCAAATTTTTTATATTTTAAAATGTTTTGAAAAAAAAAAACTTTTTATTTCCTAAGCCACTACAAAAAACATTTTTTTTTAATATTTTATGACCATTTAGCGAAGAAAGCTGGATTTAATGATTTTGGCATAAAATAGAACCTGGTGTCAAAAGAAGTGGGATTCTTGCCATAAATTTATTATTTTATAGAAACCAACCAATGCAACAAACCATTAAAACTGATTCCAGAAATCTCACTCCGAAGAATTTTGAGAAATTTTTTCGTTTGTTTTTTGGGATTTAAAAAATTTCTGACTTTTAACAAGCTAATTTTCCCCCAAAACATGACGGGGAAATTTGTTGTAACTGGTTTCAGTCGATTACTGTACGCCAATCCAAATTTCATTACGATCCATCTTTCGTAATTCGAGCTAGAAATTTTCTTAGGCAGCTCTATTCTTGGGTATTTTTCAAACGGATAGCTTTACGCATTCCATCGCTATCGTGCATTCGACACACGGACGGGCGGGCAGACAAACGGACTAGATCGCCATAAAATATCAGGAAGATCAAAAAAATAAATACTTGATGGGGTCTTAGACGAATACTTCGAGGTGTTACAAACAGAATGACGAAATTTGTATACACCTATACTATTATGGAGGGTATAAAAACGGTTTTTATACCCACTACAATAGGATGGGAATATACTAATCTAGCCATTCGAAGGAGTAAAGCTAGGCGCTACAAATTTTGCACAAATACTTCTTGTCAGTGTAGGTCAACTGGGATTATAAATGGGCCACATCGGCCCATAATTTGATATAGCTGCCATATAAATCGATCTCCCAATTAGTCTTCTTGAGTTTGTACAGGGCGCGATTGTTATCTAATTTGGCTGAAACATTGCACATGTCGTTTTAGTACAACTTCCAACAGCTGTGCAAAGTATTGTCTGAATCAGTCAATAATCTGATATAGCCGCCATATAAATCGATCACTTGATTTGACTTATTGAGTCCTAAATGGCGCAATTCTTATCAAATTCATTGTTTTTAGTTCAGTGTTTTTTATCCAACACCGAAGGATGGGGTATGTTCATTCTGTCATTACGTTTGCAACATCGACATATGCATTTCCTACCCTATCAGGTGTATATATTCTTGATCGTCGTAAAAATCTTAGACAATCTAGCCATGAGCTGAAACTTTGCACACATTCGTTTGTGTCCATAGGCAGGTTATGTTCGGACTATATCTTTATATAGCCCCCATACAGACCGATCTGCCGATTTAAGGTCTTAGGCTCATAAAAGCCACATTAACTTCCGAAGGAGTAAAGCTAGCAGCTTGAAATTTTGCACAAATACTTCTTATTAGTGTAGGTCGGTTGGTATTGTAAATGGGCCATATCGGTCCATGTTTTGATATAGCTGCCATATAAACCGATCTTGGGTCTTGACTTCTTGAGCCTTTAGAGTGCGCAATTCTTATCCGATTGGAATGAAATTTTGCATGACGTGTTTTGCTATGATATCCAACAACTGTGCCAAGTATGGTTTAAATCGGTTCATAACCTGATATAGCTGCCATATAAACCGATCTTGGGTCTTGACTTCTTGAGCCTCTAGCGTGCGCAATTCTTATCCGATCAGAATGAAATTTTGCACGACGTGTTTTGTTATGACATCCAACAACTGTGCCAAATATGGTTCAAATCGGCCCATAACCTGATATAGCTGCCATATAAACCGATCTTGGGTCTTGACTTCTTGAGCCTCTAGAGTGCGCAATTCTTATCCGATTGAAATGAAATTTTGCACGACGTGTTTTCTTATTGCATCCAACAACAGTGCTAAGTATGGTTCAAATCGGTTCATAACCTGATATAGCTACCATATAAACCGATCTTGGGTCTTGACTTCTTGACCCTCTAGAGGGCGGAATTCTTATCCGATTGGAATGGAATTTCGCACGACGTGTTTTGTTATGATACCCAACAACTGTGCCAAGTATGGTTCAAATCGGTTCATAACCTGATATAGCTGTCATATAAACAGATCTGGGGATTTGATTTCTTGAGCTTCTAGAGGGCGCAATTCCTATCCGATTTGGCTGAAATTTTGCATGACGTATTTTATTTTTACTTTCAACAACTGTGTCAAATAAGGTTCAAATCGGTTCATAACCTGATATAGCTGCCATATAAACCGATCTGGGATCTTGTTTTTTTTTTCAATTTGGCTCAGATTGGTCCATATTTGGACAAAGCTGTCATATAGAACGATCTCTCGATTTAAGGTCTTGGCCCATACAAGGAGCATTTATTGTCCGATTTCGCTCAAATTTGGGACAATTAATTGTGCTAGGCTTTCGAAATCTTTTTATACCCACCACCGAAGGATGGAGGTACTTTCATTTTGTCATTCCGTTCGCAACACATCGAAATATCCATTTCCGACCCTATAAAGTATATATATTCTTGGTCAGCGTAAAAATCTAAGACGATCTAGACATGTCCGTCCGTCTGCCTGTTCAAATCACGATATAGTCTTTAAAAATAGTGATATTGAGCTGAAACTTTGCACAGATTCTTTTCTTGTCCATAAGCGGGTTAAGTTCGAAGATGGGCTATAAGGGCTAAATTTTCATATAGCCCCCATATAGATCGATCCTCCGATTTAGGGTCTAAGGCCCATAAAAGCCACATTTATTATCCGATTTAGCTGAAATTTGATACAGTGAGTTCTGTTAGGCCCCTTAACATCCTTCGTCAATTTGGCCCATATAGGTCGAGATTTGGACATAGCTGCCATATAGACGGATCCTCCGATTTATGTTCTTATAAAAGCCACATTTATAATCCGATTTTGCCAGTCCAGTGAGTTGTGTTAGAGCCTCCGACATCCGTCTTCAATTTGGCCTAGATCGGTTCAGATTTGAATATAGCTGCCATATAGACCGATCTCTGAATCTAAGGTCTTGCGCCCATAAAAAGCGCATTTTTTGCCCGATTTTGCCAACATTTGGGACAGTGTGTTGTGTTAGGCCCCTCGACACCCTT
Source organism: Stomoxys calcitrans (assembly GCF_963082655.1). Taxonomy (NCBI): domain Eukaryota; kingdom Metazoa; phylum Arthropoda; class Insecta; order Diptera; family Muscidae; genus Stomoxys; species Stomoxys calcitrans. The sequence goes on along the minus strand of NC_081553.1, from coordinate 161,925,547 downwards.
CTTAAATTTGGCTCAGATCGTTTCAGATTTGGATATAGCTGCCATATAGACCGATCCGCCGATTTAGGGTCTTATGCCCATAAAAGCCACATTTATAATCCGATTTTGTCAAATTTGTGACAGTGAGTTGTGTTAGAGCCTACGACATCCGTCTTCAATTTGGCCTAGATCGGTTCAAATTTGAATATAGCTGCGATATAGACCGTTCTCTCGATTCAAGTTTTTGGGCCCATAAAAGGCGCATTCATTGTCCGATGTCGTCGAAATTTGTGACAGTGAGTTGTGTTAGGCTCTTCGACATTTTTTTTTTTAGATATAGCTACTAAAAAGACCACTATTTTGTTATACACAATTGAACAATGACTTGTACCTATTAGTATTTGGCCCAAATCGGAACATATTTCGATATCGCTGCAATGGGGCATAAGGTATGCATTTTCGCCGAATTTTGACGAAAGGTGGTTTAGATATACCCGAGATTCGGGCCGACCGAACATAACGCCTTTTTACTTGTTTAATTTGGCCCAGTTCGTCCAGATTTGGATATAGCTGTAATATAGTCCGATCTCTCGATTTATAGTCTTGGCCCAATAAAAGGCGCAATTTTTTTCCGATTTCGCTGAAATTTGACACAGTGACTAATGTTAGGCTTTTCGACATCCGTGTCCTATATTGTTCAGATCGGTTGGATCGGGGTCGGTTTACATGTATACCCGAGGTGGTGGGTATCCAAAGTTTGGTCCGGCCGAACTTAATGTCTTTTCACTTGTTTAAACTGCAACGATTTTGGCGGCTTCTTTTAAAATCACACACAAAGCTCACCTTGATTAAACTGTTCTATGACTTTAAAAGAAAAATTTCGATTAAAAACAGATAATTTTTGTTTTTTGCTTTGGGTTGAAGCGCGCTTATAATGTATGATGTTCTCTCTTTAAAAGTTGCCAGACGTTTTTGAACTGTACATTGCTACAAAAGGCCATATTAGTTTTCAACTCATGTTTTCATTAGCTGCTAGTTGTCGAATATGCACTTTCGTCTATGGTTTGTGTACACCAGTCCGCCTAACGCTGCTAAAGTTGGCAGAGTGTTGACAAAAAGCGTCTGTGTTGCGGTGTGGATTCACTGAAGGTGTAATTTCCACCATTATTTTAGTAATAAATCTTATTTCAATATTCACTCCGCACCCCATGCCCCAAAGTTTGTCTCACGTGACATTTTTGGTCAAAAATCTTTTTTCAGTTTTATTAAATAGTAGTTTGAATCTCACCAATTACTTTATATTTCGCAGCAATCACCGAAAAATTGAAAATTTTTGGCTGTTTAGCTCTTAAAGCTTAAATTTGTACGAATGCACATAGAAATATTTTCTATGGAAATTTTAAACCGAAATGAAGAATAACTGTAGTTTGGATGAATTTGACACAGTTAATTGGTTATGGGATGGCAAAGTTTCCATGGTAGTGAACATTTTTATACCCTCCACCATACCACCATAGAATGGGGGTATACTAATTTCGTAATTCTGTTTGTAACACCTCGCAATATACGTCTAAGACCCTATAAAGTATATATTGGGTTGCCTAAAAAGTAATTGCGGATTTTTTAAAAGAAAGTAAATGCATTTTTAATAAAACTTAGAATGAACTTTAATCAAATATACTTTTTTTGCACTTTTTTTCTAAAGCAAGCTAAAAGTAACAGCTGATAACTAACGGATGAAAGAATGCAATTACAGAGTCACAAGCTGTGAAAAAATTTGTCAACGCCGACTATATGAAAAATCCGCAATTACTTTTTGGGCAACCCAAAATATTCTTGATCGTCATGTCATTTTAAGTCGATCTAGCCATGTCCGTCCGTATGTCTGTCGAAAGCACGCTAACTTTCGAAGGAGTAAAGCTAGACGCTAGAAATTTTGCACAAATACTTGTTATCAGATTGTAAATGGCCCATATCGGTCCATGTTTTGATATAGCTACCATATAAACCGATCATGGATCTTGACTTCTTGAGCCCCAGAGGGCGCAATTCTTTGAAATCACGGGGTACTCACATATACTGAACTCCCGAAAAAATTCTAAAGTTCATAAAACTCGTATTTTGTGCAATTACTATCCGTTTCCTCCATTACAGTGAGTTGGATTGTTCCCCTCTACATCATAGTATGGACAAGGTCTAACCCAATTTATATGTAGCTGCCATATAGCCTAATATTTTGATTTAAGGCATTTACCAGAGATGACCTGTCATAAACTTCGATGTATATGACACACACTTCCGACGTGTAATACATGCGTTAATCACGTAATAAATCTACCCTAAAACAAGTAAAAAGGCGTTAAGTTCGAAGTTTGAATACCCACCACCTCGAGTATATATGTAAACTACCTTTCGTCAAAATCCAAATCAAGACCGATCTGGACCAAATTCAAGAAGAATGTCGAAGCACCTAGCACAACAACAACACTGTCCCAAATTTCAACAAAATGTAATAATAAATGAGGCTTTTATGGGCTTAAGACATTAAATCGGCAGATCGGTCTATATGGGTGCTATATGAAAATAAAGTCCGATATAGCCCATCCTCGGACTTAACCTGCTTATCGGCAAGAAAAGAAATAGCTCAATATCTCTTTTTTAAAGACTTTACAGTGATTTCAACAGACAGACGGACGGACATGACTTTATCGTCTTAGAAAGATGGGTGTTTCTAATTTTGCAGATATTTTGGGTATTAAAACATTTTCCAAACAATTTTTGATGATTTCATATTCTTTGTATATAAACCTGACTTTCTGATCTCATAAAATCTGATTTTAAATATATAAGGTCGCTATATAAACCGATCGCCAAACTTAAAGTCTTGAGGCAATAAATTGGTAATTTTTCATCCGATTTGGCACAGTGAGTTCTGGTAGACCTTTACCTATTATTTCTGTAACTTGTGGTTTAGATCGGACTATATTTGGATAAACCGACCGTCCGGTTTATCCAAATTACCCGAATTCGATGGAATTTAGAACAGTGTGTAGTGATAGACCCCCACCCATTCTTGTTCAATGTGGTCCAGATCAGACCATATTTGGATTTAGCTGCCATATGGATCGATCTCCCGATATAGTGTAATGAATCTATAAAAGGACCATTTTTCATCCTATTTCGATGAAATTTGTCGCATGTAGTTCTGGTACTCCTCTAAACCATTTTTTTGAATATCGTCCACATCGGACCACATTTGGATATAGCTGCTACGTAGACCGATCTCCCGATATAGAGTATTGAGTCCATAAAAGGAGCATTTTGCATCCGATTTTGATGAGTTTTGATAGAACTCTACACCTTTATGTCAAACATCGTGCAGATCGGACCATTTGTAGATATAGCTGCCATATATACCGAGTATTGCGCCCATAAAAGCAGCATTTATGGCCTCAATACCTTATATCGGGAGACCGGGCGGTCGGTCTAAAGGGTAGCCATATCCAAATATAGTCTGATCTGAACCACACTTCATAGAAATGGGTAGGGGTCTACCTGAGCTCACTATGCCAAATTTCTATATCCAAGATATCTGCAAAATTATAAATACCCAAAAAAGGTATTTATTGGGTATTTACCCGATAGAAACCCATCTCTAATAGTTGTCAAAAAAAAAACGGTGGTGGGTATAAAAACATGAGCACTTCATTTTAAGTGGCTTTTTCCAGAGAATCCCACATATGCATTGTATCATTTTAAATTTATACGTGTTTTGTTACTGAGTCTTTTTATACCCTCCACCATAAGATGGGGGGTATACTAATTTCGTCATTCTGTTTGTAACTACTCGAAATATTCGTCTGAGACCCCATAAAGTATATATATTCTTGATCGTCGCGACATTTTATGTCGATCTAGCCATGTCCGTCCGTCTGTCCGTCCGTCCGTCCGTCCGTCCGTCCGTCCGTCCGTCCGTCCGTCCGTCCGTCTGTCTGTCGAAAGCACGCTAACTTCCGAAGGAGTAAAGCTAGCCGCTTGAAATTTTGCACAAATACTTCTTATTAGTGTAGGTCGGTTGGTATTGTAAATGGGCCATATCGGTCCATGTTTTGATATAGCTGCCATATAAACCGATCTTGGGTCTTGACTTCTTGAGCCTCTAGAGAGCGCAATTCTTATCCGATTGGAATGAAATTTTGCACGACGTGTTTTGTTATGATATCCAACAACTATGCCAAGTATAGTTCAAATCGGTCCATAACCTGATATAGCTGCCATATAAACCGATCTTGGGTCTTGACTTCTTGAGCCTCTAGAGGGCGCAATTCTTATCTGATTAAAACGAAATTTTGCACGACGTGTTTTTTTATGATATGCAACAACTGTGCCGAGTATGGTTCAAATCGGTACATAACCTGATATAGCTGCCATATAAACCGATCTTGGGTCTTGACTTCTTGAGCCTCTAGAGTGCGCAATTCTTATCCGATTTGAATGAATTTTTGCACGAAGTATTTTGTTATGATATCCAACAACTGTGCCAAGTATGGTTGGTCGGTCCATAACCTGATATTGCTGTCATATAAACAGATCTGGGGATTTGACTTCTTGAGCTTCTAGAGGGCGCAATTCCTATCCGATTTGGCTGAAATTTTGCATGACGTATTTTTTTTTACTTTCAACAACTGTGTCAAATAAGGTTCAAATCGGTTCATAACCTGATATAGCTACCATATAAACCGATCTGGGATCTTGACTTCTTGACCCCTAGAGGTCGCAATTATTATCCGATATGCCTGAAATTTTGTACGATGGATCCTCTCATGACCATTATTATGGTCTGAATCGGTCTATAGCCCGATACAGATCCCATGTAAATCGTTCTCTCTATTTTACTACGTGAGCCCCAATGGGCGCAATTCTTATACGAATTGGCTGAAATTTTACACAGGTCTCCAACATATAATTTAATTGTGGTCCGAACCGGACCATATCTTGATATCGTTTTAATAGAAGAGCAACTCTTTTCTTATATCCTTTTTTGCCTAAGAAGAGATGCCGGGAAAAGAACTCGACAAATGCGATCCATGGTGGAGGGTATATAAGATTCGGCCCGGCCGAACTTAGCACGCTTTTACTTGTTACGCTTAATTTTAAGTGATACAGCCTATAGTGCTTTCTAACATAAACAGCTACTTACATGAGTTTTTCATTCGTGTCTCACATTTATGGTCATGGTGTTTAGAATTTTTTGAAAGGGGGGAAGGTTAAAGATTTCAAATAACCCTGTCATAACAGAATAAACCGAGCATAAAACATATATGCCGAATAGTGTATGGGGATTTCTATTTTTCCGCACGCTGGGTGAATGTGGCTATGCAAATTTTTTCTCTCCAACAGGAAATCCGATAGAATCATACTCACGTACAGGCATCCAAGCTACAAAACCAACCAAATAAATAAATGAAATCCTGTGAACAGGGCAAGCTGTCGACTACAGCACTTGTCGCTGAATATAAAAACACCTCGATTGTCCTCTCAAGAGCATTTTAACTGTAAAAGATGCCTCCACGTCCACATCTCCCTACCGATGGTATCTGGAAATGGAATACAACATTTGTTTGTATTCGTTTTTAATGTAGAAAATCCCATTGTTTTATTTTAAGCTGAGCCTTGAAATAGGTATCGTTGACACCTAGACAATTTCTCAGTACAAAATGTGACAAATATGCTTTTATTTCTTCGTGTGAGGGCACTTTAAATTGCCCTATATTTATTTATTTTGGTTTTAGTCTAAATATTCAGAGTGTTTATATGAATATACAATGTTAAATGGAAAGTATACAGTTGCTTTAAAGCAAAAGATATACAGATATTTTATAATCCAAATGATTAAAAGTTTCCCAAATATTGTGTCATGCTGGGTTTATATGCTCGATTTTTATACCCTCCACCATAAGATGGGGGGTATACTAATTTCGTCATTCTGTTTGTAACTACTCGAAATATTCGTCTGAGACCCCATAAAGTATATATATTCTTGATCGTCGCGACATTTTATGTCGATCTAGCCATGTCCGTCCGTCTGTCCGTCCGTCCGTCCGTCCGTCCGTCCGTCCGTCCGTCCGTCCGTCCGTCCGTCCGTCCGTCCGTCCGTCTGTCTGTCGAAAGCACGCTAACTTCCGAAGGAGTAAAGCTAGCCGCTTGAAATTTTGCACAAATACTTCTTATTAGTGTAGGTCGGTTGGTATTGTAAATGGGCCATATCGGTCCATGTTTTGATATAGCTGCCATATAAACCGATCTTGGGTCTTGACTTCTTGAGCCTCTAGAGAGCGCAATTCTTATCCGATTGGAATGAAATTTTGCACGACGTGTTTTGTTATGATATCCAACAACTATGCCAAGTATAGTTCAAATCGGTCCATAACCTGATATAGCTGCCATATAAACCGATCTTGGGTCTTGACTTCTTGAGCCTCTAGAGGGCGCAATTCTTATCTGATTAAAACGAAATTTTGCACGACGTGTTTTTTTATGATATGCAACAACTGTGCCGAGTATGGTTCAAATCGGTACATAACCTGATATAGCTGCCATATAAACCGATCTTGGGTCTTGACTTCTTGAGCCTCTAGAGTGCGCAATTCTTATCCGATTTGAATGAATTTTTGCACGAAGTATTTTGTTATGATATCCAACAACTGTGCCAAGTATGGTTGGTCGGTCCATAACCTGATATTGCTGTCATATAAACAGATCTGGGGATTTGACTTCTTGAGCTTCTAGAGGGCGCAATTCCTATCCGATTTGGCTGAAATTTTGCATGACGTATTTTTTTTTTACTTTCAACAACTGTGTCAAATAAGGTTCAAATCGGTTCATAACCTGATATAGCTACCATATAAACCGATCTGGGATCTTGACTTCTTGACCCCTAGAGGTCGCAATTATTATCCGATATGCCTGAAATTTTGTACGATGGATCCTCTCATGACCATTATTATGGTCTGAATCGGTCTATAGCCCGATACAGATCCCATGTAAATCGTTCTCTCTATTTTACTACGTGAGCCCCAATGGGCGCAATTCTTATACGAATTGGCTGAAATTTTACACAGGTCTCCAACATATAATTTAATTGTGGTCCGAACCGGACCATATCTTGATATCGTTTTAATAGAAGAGCAACTCTTTTCTTATATCCTTTTTTGCCTAAGAAGAGATGCCGGGAAAAGAACTCGACAAATGCGATCCATGGTGGAGGGTATATAAGATTCGGCCCGGCCGAACTTAGCACGCTTTTACTTGTTATTTATTAATCACTAGCTGGACCGGTCCAGATCCGCTGCGCCTTCTTTTACTTTATATGGAACAAAATTTTCCTTGGAATATTTATTTTCGACAATTAAAGAGTTTTTAGTGAAATACTGTGCTACGAAAATAATATATCGCTTGACAAACATGATCTGAATTCCATATGATCTTTATTGGTCAACGAATTTAAATTTAGATGTAAGGTGTACTCCATTCTTAAAATACTTTATTTCAGCCCGATATTCTCATGATGTCTGATTAAGGGGTGTTTTCGGGGGTGAGGGGGTCCCCCAGACACTTGGCCCTGAAAAAATATCAGCATCGTGCTGTTCTTTCAAATACCTTTTATTTAAACCCCATATTGCCATACTCAAAATATCTTTCATTTGAGCCACATATTGGCATGGTCGAAAAATGTTTACCGTTTGGAAAGTATTTTGGAGAAGGGGTGGTCCCCCAATCACTAAGCACTGAAAATATATCAGCAACGTGCTCTATTCTCATATATTTGAACCTCACATTACCATTGGCCTCGAAACCTGAAACCCCAGAAACGTGATCCCACATTTGTATATCAGATTCGTATTTTACTCGCAAATACTTTTCATTTGATTCCCATATTGCCATGATCGGTAAATATGTCCGATTTAGGGGTGTTTTGGGGCTTGGGGTGGTCCCCCTAGCACTTGGTCCGACAATTGGATGTCAGATACGTTTTATTATCCTAAATACCTTTTATTTGAGTCCCATATTCTTGTGATTGGTCTAAATATATGTTTAGTAGTTTTTAGGGTGGGGCAGCCCCCCTAGGTACCCCATCCGAAATTTAGATACCAAAATTTTATTTTTAGGGTACTATATGAGAGCACACAAAATTTCGCTTAAATCGCACCGCCCATCTCCGAGATCTGGCGTTTCTGAAAATTAGGGTAAGGGGGAGGTCCCTATTTTCACCACGGGGTCACTATGCACCATCTATGAAAATTTCAAGAAAATCGGTTCAGCCGTTTCTGAGTCTATAAGGAACACACAAACATGTGAGCTCCATTTTTCCATAGTTGGCAAACATAACCGGTTTGGGAGTGTTTTTGGGGATGGGGCGGCCACTAAGTGACTTGGCTTTGAAAATATATATCAGATTCGTATTCTATTGGGTTGCCCAAAAAGTAATTGTCCGTAATATAGTAGTAATATAGTTGGCGTTGAAAAATTTTTTCAACGGCTTGTGACTCTGTAATTGCATTCTTTCTTCTGTCAGTTATCAGCTGTCACTTTTAGCTTGCTTTAGAAAAAAAGTGCGCGAAATTTTTTTTACATTTGTTTGTTTGGCGTCAATTTTAATATGGGTACCACATGTATTGAAAGAAATTCATTTAACAAACCGAATCAACGCTTGTGATATGCACCTTAAACGCAATGAATTCGATCCGTTTTTAAAACGAATCATAACTGGAGATGAAAAATGGATTGTTTACAACAACGGTAGTCGAAAACGATCATGGTCCAAGCATGGTGAACCAGCTCAAACCACTTCAAAGGCTGATATCCACCAAAAGAAGGTTATGCTGTCTGTTTGGTGGGATTGGAAGGGTGTGGTATATTTTGAGCTGCTTCCAAGGAACCAAACGATTAATTCGTATGTTTACTGTCAACAATTGGACAAATTGAATACAACCATCAAGCCGTCAATCGTAAAGGTGTCATATTCCACCAGGACAACGCTAGACCGCACACATCTTTGGTCACTCGCCAAAAACTGAGTGAGCTTGGCTGGGAACTTTTGATGCATCCACCATATAGCCCTGACCTTGCACCGTCAGACTACCATTTATTTCGATCTTTGCAGAACTCCTTAAATGGTGAAACTTTCGGCAATGATGAGGCAATAAAATCGCACTTGGTTCACTTTTTTGCAGATAAAGGCCAGAAGTTCTATGAGCGTGGAATACTAAATTTGCCAGGAAGATGGCAAACGGTTATCGAACAAAATGGCAATTATATATTTGATTAAAGTTCATTCTAAGTTCTATTAAAAATGCATTTACTTTCTTTTAAAAAATCCGCAATTACTTTTTAGGCAACTTCATACTCTAATTTTAGCCTCATATTGCAATGGTCATCAAATACTTCCTATTTGGGTAGTGTTATGGGTGTGTGGTGGCCCCATAGACACGTTTCCCGAACATTGATATCAGATTCGTGATTTACTTCCAAAGACCTTTCGTTTGAGACCCATATTGCTATGGTCGTAAATTTGTCTTCTTTGGGGGATGTTCTCGGGGAGAGGCGGCCGCTCAAACACTTGGTCCCACATCTGGATATCAAATTCGTACTCTACACTCAAATACCTTTTATTTAAGCCCCATATTGCCATTTTCAGTAAATAAGTCCTGTGTGGGGGTGTTTTGGGAAGGGGTGAACCACCAGAAACCCCCAATTTGGTTATCAGATTCGTATTTTAATCGCAAATACCTTTCATTCGAGTCCCATATTGCCATGGTCGGTAAATATGTCCGATTTTGGGGTGTTTTGGAGGTAGGGGTGGCCCACAAAAAGACTTGGTCTGACAATTGGATATTAAATACGTTTTCTAATCTTAAATACTATCCGAAATTTGGATACCAATTTTTTGTTTGTAGATTACTATAAGAGAGCACACAAAATTAAGCTTAAATCGCACCACCCATCTCCGAGATCTGACGTTTCTGAAAATTAGGGTAAGGGGAGGGTCCGCTCTTCCTTCAGATATCAAAAAATTTAGTACCCTATTTTCACCACGGGATGATTATGCACCATCTGTGAAAATTTAAAGAAAATCGATTCAGCCGTTTCTGAGTCTATAAGGAACACACAAACTGATTCCTATTGTATATATAAAGAAGATTCACCATAGCTCGTTTATCCACAAGAGCTAAATAGTCTGAAAATTCTTTTAAAGTTCTGTAAGTTTATGATACATGGATGGCTAGAGGACAGAGTAAGCTTGGAGGTCTACACCGAGAACCCAGAACCGAGAATCCGGGCGATAACGAAATACGGACAATAAACTGCCAAATGACCACCACAGAACTAATGATGTGGTATGGTATTGATGTCGAGTGTGAATATACTGTACTAACTGTAAACTGACCGTAAGGACTACAACAACCAGATATTGGGAGTCAGAAGCACAACAACCCCTTCTTTAAGGATAGCGCGATCAGCATTTATTTGGTGCAGGTCCATCGGAGTGAAGGGGTGCGGGAGGGAAGACATCTAGGCTGTAAAGGAAATTTTTGACAAGCAAACTTCTTTTGTAAAAATGTTGTGACTTTGTCTACGATGAAAATGCATGATGTTTTGTGACAAATTTGTTCACCCAAATAACAACTTTTTTTCTCGATAATATTTAGACCATATTTGTCACCACTGTTGGAAGTCACAACAGAACCCTACGTGCAAAATATTAGGTCAATCGGATAGCAACTACGGCTTTAAGGGGCTCAAGATATCAAATCGGGAGATCGGTTTATATGGGAGCTATATCTGCTTATTGACCGATTCAGATCATATTTGGCATTTTTGTTGGAAGTAGTAGCGGATCACTATGTGCAACTTTGCAGCTTCTAGGAGCTCAAGAAGTCAAGTCGAAGGACCACTTTTTATGGGACCTATATCCAAATCTGAACCATTTTGCTCATTTGCAATCCCCAACGACCTTCATCAATAAGAAGTATCTGTGCAAAATTTCGTGCAGCTAGCTCTACGCGTTTGATCGCTGTCGTTAATTCCACAGACAGAGGGACGGGCATGGCTAAATAGATTTAGAATGTCAAAACGATCAATAATATATATACTTTATGGGGTTGCAAAGCAATATTTCGGGGTGCCCAATCTGTTAATAATTGCAGATTCCAGGAGCTCAAGAAGTTAAGTCAAAGGACTACTTTATATGGGAGCTATATCCAAATCTGAACCGATATGGCCCATTTGCAATGCCCAACGACCTACATCGATAAGAAATATCTGTGCATAATTTTGTTAAGTTAGATCTACGTGATCGACCGCTTTCGTGATTTCCATAGACGGGCGGACAGACGGATGGACTTGGCTACATCGACTTAAAATGTCTAAACAATCAAGAATATATATACTTTATGGGGTCGCAGATCAATATTTCGAATTGTTACAAACGAAATGAGTAGATTAGTATACCCCCACCCTATGGTGCTGGATATAAAAACTGGATAGATTATGAAAGAAGAGGCAAAAGGAGAAGGCACGTGTATCGGCGTTTTAAAAGTTTATCTCGAAAATTTATCTAAGGAGCTTTGGAGTTGAAAGTAATAACAGATTCCAAAATTAGCCTATCTCTCTGATTTATTTAATGTCGTGAGTAGGACTGCAAGTAAAGTACTGCCTATCGCTGTCTTTCATATCTTGTTTTTCTCATGAAGGAGAGAGAGAACACAATATTCTCATGCTCAATACAGAAGGGATTTTTATAATTTATGCTTCAAATAATTCGTACAATTAAAAATGTCTTCAACGTTTGTGATCCTATCAATCACTGTCTTCTCTTTGTCGAAAATTATCATATCAATTAACTACCTTATTTGAATAGATTTTATATGTCAATTCTATGTTTTATTGGTAAAATGCAAGTCTGTGTATATTTGGGCTAATGAAAACACAAGTAAAAAGACGTTAAGTTCGGCCGGGCCGAACTTTAGATACCCACCACCTCGGGTATATATGTAAACCACCTTTCATCAAAACCCGGTGAAAATTGCATACCTTATGTCCCATAACAGTTATATCGAAATATGATTTTTCTTTTTAGTAGCTATATCTAAAAATAAACCAATCTGAACCATATACAACATGGATGTCGAAAAGCCTAGCATAAGCCACTGTGTCAAATTTCAGTTAAATCGGATTATAAATGCGCCTTTTTTGGGACCAGGACTTTAAATCGAGATATTGCTCTATATGGCTGCTATATGCAAATCTTGATCGATCTGGACCAATTTGCAGAAATATGTGGGCTTAACTTAACTCTCTGTCCAAATTTCGGCTAAATCGGACAATAAATGTGCTTTTATGCGCCTAAGACCCTAAATCGGAGGACCGGTCTATGTGGAAGCTATATCCAAATCTGGACCGATCTGGGCCAAATTGACGAAGTATGTCGTAGGGCCTAACATAACTCACTGTGCTTTTATGGGCCTAAGACCCTAAATCGGAGGATGGGTCTATATGGGGGCTTATCAATATATAGTTCGATATAACCCACCTTCGAACTTAACCTGCTTATGGACAAAAAAAAGAATCTGTGCAAAGTTTCTGCTCAATATCTCTATTTTTGAAGACTGTAGCGTGATTTCAACAGACAGACGGACAGATATAAATGGACCAACTGATATCTAATTAGATACAATTAGTTAAATTTCATCTCAAAGATGTCCCGAATTTTTAACTTTTTTACTTGGGTATTTAATTGTACCAACCACCATAGGATGAGGGGTATATTTATCTAGTCATTCTGTTTGTAACACCTCGACTTATTGATCTGCGACCCCATACAAAATATATAAGGGATATATATTCTTGATCGTCTCGACATTCTGAGTTGTTATAGATATGTCGAGCTAGCCGATTAAAATTTTGCACTGACATAAGTTGTTCAAATAAGTCGTTGAGGATTGCAAATGGGCCACATAAGATCAGATTTGCATAACATATCCATATAAAGTGGTCATTCGACTTTACTTCTTGAGGCCTTATAAGCCGAAATTACTATCAACATGGGCTAAAGCTTTGCACGTAGTATTCTGTTGCAACTTCAAATAGTTGTACCAATTTAGCGCGCCCACAGGATGCAGATGGTGGAAAGCTCCGTTTTTATGCGGAGCAGCAGCAAATGCGTCAGTGATTTTCGAGAGGAGTCAGGTGGCACTGGCTCTTAATTAAATACTGAGTGCCAATGATACTCGAGATGACAAGGCGAGTTATTGGCGCCTTCAAATAATCAATGGCCATCATCAGCGTCTGTTCCCAAGTTAGAGGCGGCTGGAGGCGAGCGTCGGATCTTGGAGTAATCGACTCGCCACAACGAGGGATACATCTGCAATCCCACAAAACCCATGCAATTGGGATGGTGGATCAGCAACACGCCCTCGGACAATTATGAGAACTACTATGAGAAACAAAGGAAGGAGAAAAAGGAATGGAATCTCAGCATACTATGTCCCGTACACAAGAAAAGGGACAAGACTGTATGTGAACTACTTAACTACAGAGGAATTAGTCCCCTCCCCATAGCATACAAGATACTCTCGAGCGTACTGTGTGAAAGATTAAATGAGATAATTGGGCCTTATCAATGCGGCTTTAACCTGGTAAATCCACCCTGGACCAGATATTCACTCAGCGCCAAATCCTGGAAAAGACCCGAGAAGGACAAATCAACACCTACCATATTTTTGTTGACTACAAAGCCGCTTTCGATACTCCTTTACGTTCAAAGGTATTTCAAACCGTATTTGAGTTTGGTATCCCTACAAAATTAATAAAACTCTAGAGGATGACATTTGCTGATACGCGTTCCTCAGTAAGAATAGGAAAGAATCTCTCCGAACCATTTAATATAAAACGAGGTTTCAGACAAGGAGACATCCTATCGTGTGATCTCTTTAATATACTGCTGGAGAAGATTATACGAGATGCAGATGTGAATAGATACGGCACACTAATCAAAGAGAACACATGCTACTCACCTATACCGATGACATCGACCTCATAGGTCGGTCACCGGAAGTAGTAACTGCTGCCTTTGAAAGAATCGAAAGAGAGTCAGCGAAAATGGGTCTGGCAGTAAATGGAGATAAGACGAAATGGATGGTTTCAACTCCCAAAGCGCCCTGTACAACCGAGCAGATAAAGAAAACGGAGAAAGTTGAGAACCACAATTTTGAGATAGTCAGTAACTTTGTTTACCTCGGCACCGACGTTGCCGAAACGAATGACACCAGTTCTTCGGTAGTGCGAAGAATAGTACTGGCAAACAGATGCTACTTTGGACTAAGTAAGCAGTTTGGAAACAAGGCCACTTTTCGACAGACGAAGATTACACTATACAAGATACTGATACTACCCGTGCGGTTATATGGTTCTGAAGCATGGGTACTTGTGAAAGCAGATGAGGCAGTGCTTGGAGTATTTGAGAGAAAGATTATTCGTAAAATATATGGGAAAATATTTTTATGTTGTATAGTATTTATTTTAATTGTGATAATACCCATACAAAAGACTAGGTCTTATATAAAGTATGGGTTAGGTAATCGCACAGTTTTGATTTGCAACTTAGTTATAAAGTAAAAATTAAGTAATACATTTTAATTTTAACAAATTGAAGGCAGCAATGAATATTCAGAGATCAAATTAATAAAAGGGAAAGAAAAAAAAAGTTTATAAATTTTATAAAATAACTATATAGTAAATTTTAAATACATATGCATTTTCGCATTTTAACAATATAGGCGACGTTAATGGAGGATATATTGCAGAACCACGAGCTGTATGACGACGATAGCATAGTTACACGCATCAAAATACAATGGCTGCGTTGGCTACGTCATGTTGTCAGAATGGATGAAGAAGCTCCTGCAAAGAAGTCTTTTGAAGGCAAGCACGGTGGTACACGCAAACCTGAAAGACCAGAAGCCCGATGGAAAGATCAATTTGTGGGAGACACCTCTAAATTTGGAGGCGCTTGGAACGCTATTCTACGTTTGGCTAGGGGAATAAATTTTCTGTCATAGCCAATTAAAGTAAGTAAGTTCACATATAAACCTATATCCCGATTTGACTCCATGAGCCCCTCGAAATCCCAATTGTAGTCTGATTTGCCAGGAATTTTGCACGTAGTTTTTCGTTATAACATCTAATAACCATTGTAAGAATTATCCTTATCGATCTGTTACGCGATATATTTCCAATATAATCCGATCTAGAGATTGGACTTCTACGGTCCTTAGAGCTATGTTCATTTGTGTAATTTGAAGCAGAATGTTACTTTTTGGCAGATATATCCAATTATAAACCGATCTGAAACATGGTAAGGTCGGATACCGTGAGGCTCAGAAAAACTCACTGTTTCAAATTTAAGAGAAATCCCTTGTCGGCAGATCGGTCTATATGGCAGCTATAACTAAATATAGTCCGATCGGAACCATAAGGTCGAATATTGGGAGGTCTTAACCTACTCACTGTTTCAAATTTCAGCGAAATCGGGTAAAAATAAGCTTTTATTGGTTTCAGACCCCTTTATCGGCAGATCGGTCTATATGACAGCTATATCTAAATATAGTCCGGTTTGTACCATATTAAAGTCGGATATTGGGAGGCTTAAAACTGCGCACTATTCCAAATTTCAGCGAAATCGGAAAAAAAACTTTTATGGCCTTCAGTCTATATGCGAAGTCAGGTAATAAATAAAGCTTTTATAGCCTTCAGACCCTTTATCGGGCGATCTTCCTATATGACAGCTATATCTAAATATAGCCCGATCCGAACCATACTTACGTCAGATTTCGGGAGGTCAGATATCGAGAGGGATAAAATAACCCACTGTGCAGCGAAATCGGGTAAAAAATAAAGCTTTTATGGTCTTCTGAGCCTTTATCGGGAGATCGGTTTATATAGTAGCAATATCTAAATATAGTCCGATCTGAACCATATTTGGGTCAGTTGTCGGGAAGACTTAAACTACTCACTGTTTCAAATTTTAGCAAAATCAAGTGAAAAACTAGTAAGAGCGTGCTAAGTTCGGCCGGGCCGAATCTTATATATCCTCCACCATGGATCGCATTTGTCGAGTTCTATGCGCGGAATCTCTTTTTAGGCAAACAAAGAATATTAAATAAGAACTGTTATGCTATTGGAGCTATATCAAGTTATAGTCCGATTCGGACAATAAATGAATTGAATGCTGAACAATGTAGAAGTCATTGTTTAATATTTCAGTTCATTTTGATAAGAATTGCGCCTTGTTGGGCTCAAGAAGCAAAATCGGGAGATAGGTTTATATGGGAGCTGTATCAAGCTATTGATTAACTCAGACCATATTGGATACATATGTTGAAGGTCGTGAGAGCAACCAAATCGGATAAGAATAGCGCGCTCTATTGGCTCAAGAAGTCAAGATCAAAGATCGGTTTATATTATGGACCAGATTATGGACCGATTTGAACCATACTTACTGCAGTTGTTAGAAGTGATATCAAAACACAAAGTGCAAAATTTCAGTTAAATCGCACGAGAATAGCGCCCACTAGAGGCTCAAGAAGTCAAGATCTAAGATCGGTTTATATGACAGCTATACCAGATTATGAACCGATTTTAACCATACTTAGCGCAGTTGTTGGAAGTGATATCAAAACACCACGTGCAAAATTTCAGTCAAATTGGACGAGAATTACGACCTCTAGAGGCTGAAGAAGTCAATACCCAAGATCGGTTTATATGACAGCTATATCAAAACATGGACAGATTCGGCCCATTTCAATACCAACCGGCCTATACTTATAAAAAGTATTTTTTCAAAATTTCAAGCAGCTAGCTTTACTACTTCGACAGTTAGCGTGCTTTCGACAGATAGACGGACGGACGGATAGACGGACGGACAGACGAACGGACATGGCCAGATCGACTTAAAATGACATGACCATCAAGAATATGTATACTTTATGGGGTCTCAGACGCATATTTCGAGGTGTTACAAACAGAATGACGAAATTAGTATACTCCCATCCTATGGTGGAGGGTATATTAAATTTTTATGGACATTAAAACCTTTTTTAAAATATCGGTCTATATATAAGCTTTATCTAAATATGGTCCGATTTGGCCCATTCAAGAACTTAACCAGAGTGCATCTAAAAGACATTTCTGTGCCAAATTTCAACTCAATATCTCAATTTTTGAAGGCTCTAGAGTGATTACAAAATACGAACGGACAGACGGATAGACACACGGACATCGTTATATCGGACAGTAAGTTGTTTTAGGCCCTTCCATATGCTTCTTCAATTTGACCAAGATCGGTTCAGAATTGGATATAGCTGTCATATAAGTGAAGTGATATCAAAACACCACGTGCAAAATTTCAGTCAAATCGGACGAGAATTACGACCTCTAGAGGCTGAAGAAGTCAATACCCAAGATCGGTTTATATGACAGCTATATCAAAACATGGACAGATTCGGCCCATTTCAATACCAACCGGCCTATACTTATAAAAAGTATTTTTGCAAAATTTCAAGCAGCTAGCTTTACTACTTCGACAGTTAGCGTGCTTTCGACAGATAGACGGACGGACGGATAGACGGACGGACAGACGAACGGACATGGCCAGATCGACTTAAAATGATATGACCATCAAGAATATGTATACTTTATGGGGTCTCAGACGCATATTTCGAGGTGTTACAAACAGAATGACGAAATTAGTATACCCCCATCCTATGGTGGAGGGTATAATAAATTTTTATGGACATTAAAACCTTTTTTAAAATATCGGTCTAAATATAAGCTATATCTAAATATGGTCCGATTTGGCACATTCAAGAACTTAACCAGAGTGCATCTAAAAGACGTTTCTGTGCCAAATTTCAACTCAATATCTCAATTTTTGAAGGCTCTAGAGTGATTACAAAATACGGACGGACAGACGGATAGACACACGGACATCGTTATATCGGACAGTAAGTTGTTTTAGGCCCTTCCATATGCTTCTTCAATTTGACCAAGATCGGTTCAGAATTGGATATAGCTGCCATATAGACCGATCTCTCGATTTAAGGTTTTGGGCCCATAAAAGGCCCATTAATTTTCCGATTTTGCCGAAATTTGACACAGTGACTTATGTTCGGTTTTTCGATAATGTCGTTTATGGTTCAGATCGGTTTATTTTTAAATATAGCTACCAAAAAGACCAATATTTGGCTATAAACAATTGAACAATGACTGGCACATATTAGTATTTGGTCCAAATCGGAACATATTTCGATACAATTGCAATGGGGCATAAGGTATGCATTTGTCACCGGATTTTGACGAAAGGTGGTTTACATATTTACATATTACATTCCTGAGGTGGTGGGTATCCAAAGTTCGGCCCGGCCGAACTTAACGCTTTTTCACTTGTTTTATAATGTAGCACATTTTTATAGAATTGCCCACAAATAAGTCTACCGTACCTATTTTTATTAAATATGTATATACATGTGTTTTACAATCCTACATTCGTTTGCGGAATATAAATATGATTGTTTCACAGAATACGAGCTTCTTTACCCATCTGTGTTCACCCACATTCAAAATAAAAAAAAGCGCTTATTTGTCATCCATTGTTTCTATTCGCGTTACAACAAAATGTCGTTTTTATGTTTTTTGTAAGTACCCTGTTCCATGTGTCTCCAATGGCACGCTTGTATTTAAATCGTTGGGATTGATTGCGTTTGCTTGCAGATCATGATTTTTTATTGTTTTTCAACTTGCAGTGTACACAGCAAAGGGCATTACAATACATGAAATAATAGAACAAACATTTTTTAACTGAAGAAACGAGACATTTGGCATTGCATCATACAACGGTCAATTTCAATTTCTCGAAAAGCCAGTAAAATTTGATCGGATCCAGGAGCAGACAAAATGTCTTTGGCACGCTTATTTGGCTCGGCCTTATTGCTCGTCAGTAGTTTGGGATCTTGCAATTGTTCAGCTCGAAAACGCTAGCATAACAATTTAAAGAAGTGCTTACAAGGCGTTCAACATCGAGTTAAGAAGGGAATGAAACAGCAAACAAGAAGTTGGAAAAGAGAGGAGAAGTTCGTTTTAGTGGTGCCTATTTTATTTAGGCTATAGTTGTAGCTTGCTGAAACTTTCTCAATGTAGACCCCCAGGCCCACTCTGCCCCTAGCTTTGATCCATCCGTGTAACATGATCTTCCAGGCGGCAATAATAGGGTTCCGTCAGTCCAAGACTTTGCAGCTAGCAGCTGTGCCTCACACCCGACCCCAAGTATCTTCTCAGGTACCCCATCTTAAACCTTCCAGGTTTCCTATCGTCACCTCGATTATACCGCGATGGTATGAGCTGCTCCAATCCCCAATCCATTCTCCCATCACCTTATGTCTCATAGCCGCAGTGGCTGCCTCACATTTAATCTGTATGGCAATGGGTCAGATATCTAGAATAGTCACCAGTGCCTTAGTGGTCCTCATCGCTCCGCCTATGTCAGGAAAAATTGTTCTCTGAACTTGTTGTATGGTCCTAACATTGCACCTTTTCTCCATAGCAGTCCATCAAACTACTGAGGCGTAAGTAAATATTGGTCTAATCACGCTTCTGTAGAGCCAGTGAACTATCCTCGGATTAACATTGAGACCCCTGGATCTAGACCATTCACATGCCATGTGCAAGACCCTTTCGGCCCTTCTGCATAGCTGGTACGGATCCTTACCCCTGAGAAGTATTAAAACATCGTCTTCATAGCAGACGGGTTCAAATCCCTTCTCAGTCAGCAACAGTAGTAGGTTATTAATGGTGGTCTTTAATCCACCTCTTTCTTAGCATATGGTTTCTCCAGGCTCTAAGATTCGGGTCCACCAGGTACTGGTCTAAGGATTAGATCAATGTGTCGGTCCGCACTTTATTAAACTCTGTGTTCGTCGTCAATGTGTTCGTCGTCAATGTGTTCGTCTTGGCATCGAAGGTTTCTTTTATTTTATGCACAACCTCGTGCACGGTAGTCTTCGCAGGATGTCCTACTCTTTGAAACCTATAAACCTATGGTGTCGCATAACTTGCTTTGTCGTGGTCCTAGGCACGCTGTGAAAATATAGGCAAGATGAGGCGCCAGATAGTCGACCTCCCTTTGTAGTAACGCCGGGAATAATTGAACAGGTCAGGGTGACTTAAATGGTTTGAAGCTGCTCAAGGCTTCCTTGACCATAAATTCCGTTATGATAAACCTTCGATCAACCTCATTATTCCAAGATTCCGGTATCTCCGTGATTCCCGTCGTATCCTGTGGAAAATGCTTTTTCATCAAAAGGCTAAACATGTCCTTCGGTTTGGACATGGGTTTTTGAGAGAAAATTTGTCATTAACGCTATCGACCTGGTCACAGAAAAGCTTCTAGGAGGCGTGTTTTGTATTGTAGTCCTTAAACGGAGTGTAATGCACATCCCAATATACTTCCGGTATTTTGCGACGTGCTCTGTTAAAAAGTTTGCGAACCTTTTTCTCAACGTTGCGAATTTCCCCAGTCAGCCGGGGCTTTTCTTTGGCTGATTATCTTTCTCGAAGAGGAAAACAATATACGACCCCACTAGTAAAGTCGAAATCCTGATGATATTGTCGTCAATGAACAATCTAAATTATCTTGCCCAAGTCTTCTCTGAGTAGTCTAACGAATTTTGGCCAGTTGGTATTCGACTTATTACGGAAGCTTATTGGATTCGGCGTTGGCCGTGCTATTCTAAACCTAATGTAGCGATGATCGGAGAAGGAATGCTCCATGAATGCTCCATATTCAAGAATTCTGCCAGGGCTTGGCCACGCTTAGTAATGTTGGTTCTACCCCACGAAATATGATGAGAGTTGGCATCGCATTCTATTAGTACCTCATTTGCTATTCGTTTTGCTTTCTCCATCAACCGTTTCAGCTCCGACGTAGGTGGCGGTGTCGGAGAGTCGAAAGGCAGATAAAGTGATGCCAGGTATGCTTTCACGACAAATAACGCAGGTCCTCGGCCGAGTACCAGTGTTAGCATAGAATAATTGGTAGTTGATATGGTTCAGTCCAGAAACTTTGTAACGGATCGTCCATGGCACCTGAATTAAAGCAATATGAATCTTGCCCTTGCTGATTTTCTCCATCAGAGCGTGAGTAGCTGTCTCACTCCGGTGGAGGTTTATCTGGATGACGTGATTTCGCTGCCCACATCCTTGATGAGACCGTCGTCTTTGTGAGCTGTGTGATGTCCATCTTTCTCAAGGTCGAGTGTGGATACCTTCAACGAGATTTTTGACGGCATTAATACATTCCGCTGACTCAAAGCGTAGCGTTAAGAGTCCCCTCTATACTCACCGCTCATAAGTCGTATGGTGGACCCTCGTTAGAGTTTAATACATGTACGACCGTTTACCAAATGCCTCACGCGAGGCCGACAATCTGATGGAATCCTACCGGATGCATAATCGATATCGATGATTGCATAAGTTATCTCATCTCTCTTGTGCTTCCTGTTCACTCCGGCGTTTAACCAAAATGTAAAAAACAAGTAAAAAAACGTTAAGTTCGGCCGGGCTGAACTTTGGATACCCACCACCTCGGATACCCACCCACTTTGGATACCCACCACCTTTCATCAAAATCCGGTGAAAATTGCATATCTTATATTCCATAGCAGTTTTATCGAAATATGTTCCGATTTGGTCTTTTTAAACCGATCTGAACCATATACAACATGGATGTCGAAAAGCCTAACATAAGTCACTGTGTCCAATTTCGGTTAAATCGGATTATAAATGCGCCTTTTTTGGGCTAAGACTTTAAATCGAGATATCGGTCTATAAGGCAGCTATATGCAAATCTTGATCGATCCAGACCAAATTGCAGAAATATGTGGAGCGGCTTAACTTAACTCTCAGTCCCAATTTTCGGCAATATCGGACAATAAATGCGCCTTTTATGGGCCCAAATCATCAAATTGAGTGATCGGTCTATTGAATTTGGATGTCAAAGGGCCTAACACAACTCCCAAATTTCGGCGACATCGACTAGGCCGAATTTTGGACACCCACAACCTTGGATGTAAATGTTAACCACCGTTCGTCACAATTCGGTGAGAAATTCATCATTTATGAACTCAAAGTAGCTATATCGAAATATGGTCCGATTAGGACCAAACTCGGCACAAACGTCGAGTGGTCTATTCATTGTTCAAGTTTTTAAAACAGTAACTATAGTTAGACCGGTCAAAGCCATATATAACACAGATGTCGAAGAGCCTAAGATAGGTCACTACGTCACATTTAGACGAAATCGGATAATATATGCGCCTTTAATATGCTCAAGGTCTTAAATCGGGAGATCGGTCTCAATGACAGCTATAGCAAAGTATACACCGATGGTGGCGATATTGAAGGGTCTTACACACCTTATTGTGCAAAATCAACAAAATCGGGTAATAAACGCCAGCCCAGGGACCAAAATCGGGAAATCGGTATACATGGCAGCTATATCCAAATATAAACCGATTGGCTTTACGACAAAAGGCCATAAATCGGGAGATCAGTCGACATGACAGCTTCATCTAAATATAGACCGATCTGCACCATGGCTCGGATGTCGAAAATCCTAAAAAGGCCATATGTCAAATGTCAGCGAAATTGGATAATTTTGTGTGCCTTTAATAGGCCCAAGACCTGAAATAGGAAGAAAGGTTTATGTGGCAGCTATATCCAAATATAGCCCGATTTTTACCATACTCGGTACGAATGTCAAAAAGTCTAGTGCAACAAACTGTATAAAATTTCAGCGAAATCAAATAGTAAATGTGACTTTAATGGGCCTAAGGCCATAAATCGGCAATTTGGTCTTTATGGGGGCTATATCATGATATAGTCAGAATCTGGACAAGGTTTCATCTAATTATCCCAATTTTTAAAGCATGTAGACCCAGACAGACAGGCGAAGGAACATGGCTGATCCTCTTAGATTTGTACACCAGTCAAGAATAAATATACTTTATACGGTCGGAAATTGATATTTCGCTCTGTTGCAATCGGAATGACAAAATTAATATACATCACTTGGGTACTTGCTATATAAGAAGAAAACAAGAAAAAGCGTGCTAAGTTCAGCCGGGCCGAATCTTATATACCCTCCACCATGGATCGCATTTGTCGAGTTCTTTTCCCGGCATCTTTTCTTGGGCAAAAAAGGATACAAGAAAAGAGTTGCTCTGCTATTAAAACGATATCAAGATATGGTCCGGTTCGGACCATAATTAAATTATATGTTGGAGACTTGTGTCAAATTTCACCCAATTCGTATAAGAATTGCGCCAATTGGAGCTCACGAAGTAAAATAGAGAGAACGAGTTATATGGGATCTGTATCGGGCTATAGACCGATTCAGACCATAATAAACACGTTTGTTGATGGTCATGAGAGGATCCGTCGTACAAAATTTCAGGCATATCGGATAATAATTGCGACCTCTAGGGGTCAAGAAGTCAAGATCCCAGATCGGTTTATATGGCAGCTATATCAGGTTATAAACCGATTTGAACCTTATTTGACACAGTTGTTGAAAGTAAAAATAAAATATGTTATGCAAAATTTCAGCCAAATCGGATAGGAATTGCGCCCTCTAGAAGTCAAATCCCCAGATCTGTTTATATGACAGCTATATCAGGTTATGGACCGATTTCAGACATACTTAGCACAGTTGTTGGATATCATAACGAAATACTTCGTGCAAAAATTCATTCAAATCGGATTAGAATTGCGCCCTCTAGAGGCTCAAGAAGTCAAGACCCAAGATCGGTTTATATGGCAGCTATATCACGTTATGGACCGATTTGAACCATACTTGGCACAGTTGTTGGATATAATAACAAAACACGTCGTGCAAAATTTCATTCCAATCGAATAAGAAATGCGCACTCTAGAGGGTCAAGAAGTCAAGACCCAAGATCGGCTTATATGGCAGCTATATCAGGTTATGAACCGATTTCAACCATACTTGGCACAGTTGTTGGATATCATAACAAAATACTTCGTGCAAAAATTCATTCAAATCGGATAAGAATTGCGCCCTCTAGAGGCTCAAGAAGTCAAGACCCAAGATCGGTTTATATGGCAGCTATATCAGGTTATGAACCGATTTGAACCATACTTGGCACAGTTGTTGGATATCGTAACAGAACACGTCGTGCAAAATTTCATTCCAATCGGATAGGAATTGCGCACTCTAGAGGCTCAAGAAGTTAAAACCCAAGTTCGGTTTATATGGCAGCTATATCAAAACATGGACCGATATGGCCCATTTGCAATACCAAACGTCCTACACTAATAAGAAGTCTTTGTGCAAAATTTCAAGCGGCTAGCTTTACTCCTTCGGAAGTAAGCGTGCCTTCGACAGACAGACGGACGGACAGACGGACGGACATGGCTAGATCGACATAAAATATCGCGACGATTAGGAATATATATACTTTATGGGGTCTCAGACGAATATTTCGAGTAGTTACAAACAGAATGACGAAATTAGTATACCCCCCATCTTATGGTGGAGGGTATAACAAGTAAAAAGGCCGGACCGAACTTTGTAGACCCACCACCTCGGATATGTATGTATTAACCACCTTTCGTCATAATACGGTGAAAAATTCATCATATTTATATCCACCATCGAAGGATGGGGGTATATTCATTTTGTCGTTCCGTTTGCAACACATCGAAATATCCATTTCCGATCCTATAAAGTATATATATTCTTGATCAGCGTAAAAATCTAAGACGATCTAGACATGTCTGTCCGTCTGTCAGTTGAAATCATGCCATAGTCTTTAAAAAGAGAGATATTGAGCTGAAACTTTTCACAGATTCTTTTTTTGCCCATAAGTTAAGGTTAAGGTTAAGTTCGAAGAAGGGCTATATCGGACTACATCTTGGTATAGCCCCCATTTAGACCGATCCGCCGATTTAGGGTCTTAGGGCCATAAAAGCCACATTTATTATCCGATTTTGCTGAAATTTGCGACAGTGAGTTATGTTAGGCCCGTCGACACCTTTCGTCAATTTGGCTCAGATTGGTCCAGATTTGGATATAGCTGCCATATAGACCGATCCTCCTATTTAGGGTCTTAGGCCCATAAAAGCCACAATTATTATCCGATTTTGCTGAAGTTTGGGACAGTGAGTTGTCTTAGGCCTTCGATATCCTTCTTCAACTTGGCCCTGATCGGTTCATATTTGGATATAGCTGCAATATAGACCGATTTCTCGATTTAAGATTTTTGGCCTATAAAAGGCGCATTTATTGTCCGATATCGCCGATATTTGGGACAGTGAGTTAAGTTAAGCCCCTTGAAATACTTCTGCAATATGGCACAGATCGGTCCAGAGTTAGATATAGCTGCCATATAGACCGATCTCTCGGGTTTAGGTTTTGGGACCATAAAAGGCGTATTTATTATCCGGTGTCGCCGAAATTTGGGACAGTGAGTTTAGTAAGGCTCTTCGACGTCCTTCTTCAATATGGCCCAGATCGGTCCAGATTTAAATGTAGCTGCCATATAGACCAATCTCTCCATTTAATGTTTTGGACCCATAAAAGGCGCATTTAATTTCCGATTTCGCCAAAATTTTGGACATTGCTTTGTGTTAGGCTCTTTGACATTTTTCTGCAACTTGCCCCAAATTGGTCCAGATTTGGATATAGCTGCCATGTACACCGCTATCTCGATTTAAAGTCTTGGCCCCATAAAAGGCGCATTTATAATCCAATTTCACTGAAATTTGACACAGTGACCTATTATAGGCTTTTCAACATCCGTGTCGTATATGGTTCAGATCGGTTTATTTTTAGATATAGCTACTGTTCTTATTAATATTTGGTCCAAATCGAAACATATTTCGATATAACTGCTATGGGACATAGGTATGCAATTTTCACCGGATTTTCATGAAAGGTGGTTTACATATATACCCGAGCTGGTGGGTATACAAAGATCCGCCCGGCCGAACTTACCGCCTTTTTACTGTTTTTTATAGCGCAGTAGGAGAAAAATAAAATCCAACAGGAAATAATGAACGATGACATCCTATGGATTTAAACGGTTTATGATTTGAAAATGGAATGTCAGAACTCTCTTAGAATCATAGAGACTTTACCAAGTCTAGAACGAGATATCAAACTACAACCTAGACATTCTCGATTAAGTGAAATACGATGACCGAAATCCGGAACTAGGGGTCTCCAAGGTAGCTACCACATCATCTTTTCAGGCAATGAATCCCACCGAATAAATGGGACGGTCTTTTATTGTTGCCAAAAGCACAGCGAGTTCTATTATCATGCAAAATCATATCTGAACGCATCATGACGGCAAGATAAAATTCAAAATTCCGCCAAATAAATACTGTACAACTGCTACGAGCAAATCGAACCTAGTGATGACGAAACAAAGGATAAATTCTATTCCCAACTCGAGTCAAAGACACGCTCTCTACCAAAAGGAGACTTTAACCTTGTTATGGGCGATTTCAATGCCAAGGTGGGAAATAACAACAATAATCTACAATAAATCAAGGGAATGCAAAGACTTGGCGATACCAGGAATAACAATGGCGGCAGGTTGATTGACTTTTGTGCAAAAAGCCGGCACAAAAGGTCCCTTATACAAATATACACAAATTTACTTCGGAATCAGCAGATGGAAGCACCCAAAATCAAGTCGACCACGTACTTATCTGAAAACTCTTTCTGGTTTCGCTGATCGATGTGAAAACTAGACGAAGAGCCGACATCTATAGTGACCACATGCTCTTACTGACCACTCTATGCCTACGCCCAGCCGTCGAGAAAAGGACTCAAACGTAAAGTACAAAGTTCAGAGCTGGCAAAATATCGACGGCACTATCGATGTTTTATTTTTTGTCTGAATATCGATTGAAATTTTTACTATCGATACCATCGGCAAAGTATAATTTTTTGCAAAATTTAAGAAAACTAAGATATCAGACACTGTATGTATCCTATTAGAAGTACTGCACATATAGAGAGCGCAATTATCATCCGATTGGCCAAAAATTTGGAACAATGATTTCTCTCATGACTTCCAACTGACTTGCTAAATTTGGTTTTATTCTGTCTGTCCATTGATACTGCTTCTACATAAATCGATCTCCCGATTTTTACTTCCCATTTTCGTTTGAAATATAGGTGATGAGAAAATAGCGATAGTATCGATACTACCAACATTTATTACGATAAATATCGAATGTTGTGACTATCGATAGTTTAGATAGCTCTACCAAGAAACAGCGCTCGAATACAAATCAGAATTAACGAAGAAGCTGCGAAATAAAACCCAAACATGGGCTGAATTAACAAGACCCAAGACGCCATAAGAACGATGGCGCGGATTTTTCAGCTCAGAAGAACCAGCAAGCGAGGACGTAAGCTCCGATCCTCTTAATCCGCCTGTGCGAGGAACCCCACGCAGGGATATATCTACAACCCTTCTGCGAAGAAATTGAGGTCGTTCTGGTCTCACTCAAAAACTGCAATCAGCCTTTCTCAGAATGGAAGAAGAAAGATCATGGTCACTATCTCACAAAACTGGAGGGGGATTACATTGCTAAACGCAATAAATAAAGTGATGGCAAGTCTTTTTCTGCAGAGTATTTCGTCTGCGCTTGACGCCATTTTGAGGAAGGAACAGAAACGCCTTCTCTGAGGATGACACAATCCGCATCTTTCGGTTGCCGGGTCATAACGGAGTAAGGGGAAATGAAAGGGCAGACCATTTGGCAGTGAAGGCCAGAGGTCTGCCCTCTATAGACTTGGTTAACCCGTAGCCTTTCGGGTCGACACAGTCTGAGTTAAGGGCGTGGGCGACGAATGCGCATGTAGCACTGTGAAACAACGAAACAGTCGGTAGGACGGCGAAAATCCTATGGGGTGATCCGAATCGTGAGGGGACGAGCCTATTACTGAAAGGAAGTAGGAAGGAGGTCAGTATAGCTTGTGGTGTCATAACGTGACACTTAGGACTACGAGCTCACTTATGCAAAATTGGTGCGGCAAATGATAGCATGTGTAGGGAATGTGGGGAATATGATGAGACGTTGGAGCATATCCTATGTCATTGCCCGGCTTTCACGGTACTTAGGCGGGGATGAGCCAACTTAGGGGAGCAGTATGGAAAACAATTAAGGATTTTTTAAGTAGCACGGCATTCCTAACTTAAAATTTTCTTTTTCGAGATTACTTTTTGGTTTTTAGAGCTCACAACAAGCCGACTACTGGCTTAGGTGTATGTCCATAGTGGCATGGGCGGATTAATATCGGCACCCTCTTTTCAATTTAACCTATTGTACCGACCACAATAACGCCATGCGTATTATCATTGAATAGTCTGCATAATTCAATGCGCATCTATACCTTTTATTCATCGACTTTGAGTGTGATTTTGACACAGTTTCGCGAAGTTCAATGTGGATCACCCTTTTGAATTATGGCATCCCTGAAAAGACCGTGACGCTAATTAGGGATATATAGGAATGAAGAAGTTTTAGTCCGTTTCAATGGAAAAAAGGGCCAAATTTTCGAGATCAATAGCGGATCTTATCGCTGACGCTATTTATACCCTACACCACTACTGTGGAAGAGGGTATTATAACTTAGTGAATTTTTTCGTAGAACTCAGAAGAAGGAGATATAGACCCATTGATAAGAACGACTTAGAATCACTTTGTGATTCGATTTAGCTTTGTCCATCTGTCTGTCTGCCCTTCTCTCTATCTGTTCATGTTAAATTGTGTACAAAGTACAGGTCTCAATTTTCACCCGATCTTCAAAATTTGGCACAAGCTTTTTTTCTTGGGCCTAGAGTCGAAGCCTATTGAAATTGGTTCAGATTCGGATGTAGCTCCCATATATATGTTCGTCCAATTTAGACTAAAACTGCAATTATATCGTCATATTTTAAACCGATTCTCACGAAATTTTGCACGAGTCATTCTCTTATAAGTCTCGAGATTATTAGTGAATTTCATAGAAATCTGTTCATATTTAAATAAAGCTCCCATATATATATTCGTCCGACTTGACTAAAATTGCAATTTTATCGTCATTTGTAAACCGATTCTCACGATGTTTTGCATGAGGGATTCTCTTATAAGTCTCGACATTATTGGATAATTTAATAGAAATCGGTTCAGATTTAGATATAGCACCCATATATATTTACGTCCGATTTTGAATAAGACTCAATAATTTAGTAATTTGTTAACAGTTTTTCATAATGTCTGGCAAGAAGGTTTCTCTTATGACTCTTGTGATGGCTAGATAGCTTCATAGAAATGTGTTCAGTTTTAGATATAGCTCCCATATATATGCATCTTCCGATTTTCACTTTTAAGGCCTTTGCTAACCCATTTATCAATCGACGACCATCCAATCCAATGTGGCGTAGGGAATCAAAAGTTCGACTTCGGCCGGCTTTAGCCCGTTCTTACTTGTTTTAATTATAATAAATTCCGTCTTAGAGGCGACAATAGTTGAGGCACCCCGCGACATTCACTGGGGTATAATTATACACTACACCACTACTGTGGTACAGGGTATTATAACTTAGTGCATTTGTTTGTAACACCCAAAAGGAAGAGAGATAGACCCATTGATAAATATACAGATCGACTCAGAATCACTTTCTGATTTGATTTAGCTATGTCCGTCCGTCTGTCTGTCCGTCTGTCCATGTTAATTTGTGTACAAAGTACAGGTCGCAGTTTTCATCCGATCATCTTCATGGTACATTGGTACAGGCATGTTTTTCGCCCAAGAGACGAAGCCTATTGAAATTGAAAAAAATCGGTTCAGATTTGGATATAGCTTCCATATATATATAGCGCCCGATTTTCACTTTTGACCCACTGCAAGCGCAAATCTTGTACAACGATTTCCTCGATGAATTTCAAAATATCCATAAAGTTTGGTCGAAATCGGTTCAGATTTAGTTATAGCTCACATGTATTTGTTCGTTAGATTTTGAATAATTTGATGCCATTTGTCAACCGTAGTTAATACATTTAGAACATATTTACTTTGCTCGAAATTTGATACAGGAATTTTAATAATCTATCTTGATACATCCGCCGAGGTCCATCAAAATTGGTTCAAAATTAGATGTAGTTCCACTTTTGTGTTTATAGGGCACCGACCGAATTTTGCCTTTCTTTACTGTTTTTTATACCCTCCACCATAAGATGGGGGGTATACTAATTTCGTCATTCTGTTTGTAACTACACGAAATATTCGTCTGAGACCCCATAAAGTATATATATTCTTGATCGTCGCGACATTTTATGTCGATCTAGCCATGTCCGTCCGTCTGTCCGTCCGTCCGTCCGTCCGTCCGTCCGTCCGTCCGTCCGTCCGTCCGTCTGTCTGTCGAAAGCACGCTAACTTCCGAAGGAGTAAAGCTAGCCGCTTGAAATTTTGCACAAATACTTCTTATTAGTGTAGGTCGGTTGGTATTGTAAATGGGCCATATCGGTCCATGTTTTGATATAGCTGCCATATAAACCGATCTTGGGTCTTGACTTCTTGAGCCTCTAGAGAGCGCAATTCTTATCCGATTGGAATGAAATTTTGCACGACGTGTTTTGTTATGATATCCAACAACTATGCCAAGTATAGTTCAAATCGGTCCATAACCTGATATAGCTGCCATATAAACCGATCTTGGGTCTTGACTTCTTGAGCCTCTAGAGGGCGCAATTCTTATCTGATTAAAACGAAATTTTGCACGACGTGTTTTTTTATGATATGCAACAACTGTGCCGAGTATGGTTCAAATCGGTACATAACCTGATATAGCTGCCATATAAACCGATCTTGGGTCTTGACTTCTTGAGCCTCTAGAGTGCGCAATTCTTATCCGATTTGAATGAATTTTTGCACGAAGTATTTTGTTATGATATCCAACAACTGTGCCAAGTATGGTTGGTCGGTCCATAACCTGATATTGCTGTCATATAAACAGATCTGGGGATTTGACTTCTTGAGCTTCTAGAGGGCGCAATTCCTATCCGATTTGGCTGAAATTTTGCATGACGTATTTTTTTTTTACTTTCAACAACTGTGTCAAATAAGGTTCAAATCGGTTCATAACCTGATATAGCTACCATATAAACCGATCTGGGATCTTGACTTCTTGACCCCTAGAGGTCGCAATTATTATCCGATATGCCTGAAATTTTGTACGATGGATCCTCTCATGACCATTATTATGGTCTGAATCGGTCTATAGCCCGATACAGATCCCATGTAAATCGTTCTCTCTATTTTACTACGTGAGCCCCAATGGGCGCAATTCTTATACGAATTGGCTGAAATTTTACACAGGTCTCCAACATATAATTTAATTGTGGTCCGAACCGGACCATATCTTGATATCGTTTTAATAGAAGAGCAACTCTTTTCTTATATCCTTTTTTGCCTAAGAAGAGATGCCGGGAAAAGAACTCGACAAATGCGATCCATGGTGGAGGGTATATAAGATTCGGCCCGGCCGAACTTAGCACGCTTTTACTTGTTTTTTTTTAATTTCAATGCCATTTTTGTAAAAAATTATTGAAAGCTTCTTAAGAGGCAACACATCAATAACATATTCTGTGAACACGATATTTCCATGAAAGTTAATCTAAGGAAAATGTCCCGAAAATTTGCTTTTTTATTTTCTAAATAATTTTGCTGTTTTTTACACCCTCTACCAAAGGATGGGGGGTATAAATCAAAAGCACGCTAACTTCCGAAGGAGTAGGGCTAGCCGCCTGAAATTTTGCACAAATACTTCTTATTTAATTAGGTCGGGCCAAATCGGTCCATGTTTTGATATAGCTGTCATATAAACCCACCACCGACGGATGGGGGTATATTCATTTTGTCATTCCGTTTGCAACACATCGAAATATCCATCTTCGAACATAACCTGCCTATGGACAAAAAATAAAGCTGTGCAAAATTTCAGCTCAATATCTCTGTTTTTAAGGACTGTAGCGTGATGTCGACAAACAGACGGACGGACATGAATATATACGACGATCAAGAATGTATATTCTTTACAGGGTCGGAACAGGGCCGTTAGAAAATTAAAAATTAAATAGATTACTAGTTAAAAAATCACCAAGTATTGAAAGCGAAATTGATTTGGCAAAAACAAAGATGACTACAGTCGAAACCGGATAAGTGAAACACAAAAAATACACCAATTTAGTTTCACTACTCCGAAATTTTCAGTTTAGCATAGTTTGGATAAGTTAAATTAGGTTCCAATTTAGAGATATAAGTATAAGAGCAATCGAATTTTCACTTTAATGTATGTACGAAATAACTTGAGTTGAAAAAGAACAGTGCTTAAACGAACTCTTTAAAAGTCAATGACCGTCATAAACGATATATCAAAATATTTTTTTTCGAATTCTATCATGACTCCAATTTTAAAAATTGCTGGACGTTTCCCATAGAAATAATTGTTTACCTTTTCCGATTTCAGTTCCCTATAAAAACGGAATTGGGGGTGTAAAAACTTTTTTTCGGTTTAGCGGCATTTTTAGTTAAGCGTCTTTCACTTAAGCGAATTCAATTGCATTAAATAACATCAACAATTAATGGTTCTTTCCATCAAGTTTCACTTAAGCGAGATTTTTCACTAATGCGTATTACAGTTATGCGGTTCCAACTGTATAACTCAAAGGTTCACCTATTACAATCAAATGGCAATAAATAGCTACAGCATTGCTTTGTAAAAGTATAAAATTCAAATGATCCTGCCTGTACTTGTCGATAAAGTAAGGTTAAAACTGTAGACAGACTTTCTTTTGTTCTTTTTCATTGGTGTTGTGCTTTTTGTGACGGCTTTCATTCTATAGCATTCGTGGTGTTTGTGTTTCTTTTTTTTTTCGTTTTATTACCGCTGCAGTATGAAAAACATCCTGGTGGTGGTAGTTACGACACGTATCCGCGTACATTCTAACACGTGTCACATTGGGGATTTTTTCCCAGGGACGGATTCAATCCTAACTCATGCACTCAAAAAAGTGTTATCCTTAACATAAGTAAATTGTGGAATATTGAATCTCATATGGCGATATAGAATTATTTACTCGTTATGTTTTCAACTATTGTAATAGCTAGTCTTAGCTTACTTTTTAGAACCCACAAGTTTAATATGAACTTAAAGTGTTAAAATTGAAAGGTATCCATACAAACTCCGCATAATGGGTAAATTAAACACATCTAATGTTACACTTTTTCGCTCAAAAAATATGGTAAATATAGCATTCTCGTCTTCGGATGAAGAACTTTCTAGCGATGTATCTAAGCGATGTATATAATATTGGTTTGCCCAAAAAGTAATTGCGGATTTTTTAAAAGAAAGTTAATGCATTTTTAATAAAACTTAGAATGAACTTTAATCAAATATACTTTTTTACACTTTTTTTCTAAAGCAAGCTAAAAGTAACAGCTGATAACTGACAGAAGAAAGAATGCAATTACAGAGTCACAAGCTGTGAAAAAATTTGTCAACGCCGACTATATGAAAAATCCGCAATTACTTTTTGGGCAACCCAATATTTTATACCCACCATCATAGGATGGGGGTATACTAATCTAGCCATTCCGTTTGTAGCACCTCGAAATATACGCCTACGACATCATAAAGTATATAAAGGGTGATTTTTTTGAGGTTAGGATTTTCATGCATTAGTATTTGACAGATCACGTGGGATTTCAGACATGGTGTCAAAGAGAAAGATGCTCAGTATGCTTTGACATTTCATCATGAATAGACTTACTAACGAGCAACGCTTGCAAATCATTGAATTTTATTACCAAAATCAGTGTTCGGTTCGAAATGTGTTCAAATTTTGACAAATTTTGTTCAGCGATGAGGCTCATTTCTGGTTGAATGGCTACGTAAATAAGCAAAATTGCCGCATTTGGAGTGAAGAGCAACCAGAAGCCGTTCAAGAACTGCCCATGCATCCCGAAAAATGCACTGTTTGGTGTGGTTTGTACGCTGGTGGAATCATTGGACCGTATTTTTTCAAAGATGCTGTTGGGCGCAACGTTACGGTGAATGAACACATTTCGAACCGAACACTGATTTTGGTAATAAAATTCAATGATTTGCAAGCGTTGCTCGTTAGTAAGTCTATTCATGATGAAATGTCAAAGCATACTGAGCATCTTTCTCTTTGACACCATGTCTGAAATCCCACGTGATCTGTCAAATACTAATGCATGAAAATCCTAACCTCAAAAAAATCACCCTTTACATATATGCTTTCCCTCATATTACCATGTTTTATTAATATTTACTACCAACTCGTTCCGAATTTACAATACAAGAATAAGACGGAGATATTTATCCACGCAATAAAGGCAAAATAAGTTTCCTTAAGCATTTCTTTAAAAATTACAATGGTTTTCCCACTTGAGTCGTTTTGTGGTTATACAGACTCGAATGTTGCTAATGAACCATTATAACATGGTTCATTGCAACAAGGGTTTTTCTTACAATATGTTAATTCAACATCAATCAATATATACTCCACTAACGGACACATAACATAAATTTACACAAGTTTTCTTTTAGACGATCAACCTCTAGCGGCGGCATTGCCATAAAAACAAATATTTGAATCAAATTTGTTGGATATAATCATACTTTAAGTGCAATAGAGGATATTAAAAAGCACATCTACCCTTCTTTAATTTTGCGCTATGACTATGTTAAGATTTAAAACTTGGTTAAAATTTTGCAATCTTTTAAAACAATCATTTTCTGTTTAGTTTAGGAAACCTTCTCAACAATTCCCCAACACTCATGTGAAATTCGTTTTGATTCAAACTTTTTAAATTATTTTCACAATGTTTCGAACATTTGTCGTCATTTTCTTAAATATATATATAAAAAAATAAGAAAACATCCACACAAAAAGTTTTTAAAGACCAAACTTCGTTCGGGGGAAAATTATGCACATTAATTATAAATTAGAATATCCCACACACCTACGTATCGCCAAATGTGAGTGTGGGTATCATGAGTTCGAGTGGTTGTTCATTATGTTCTCTTCGAGTACCATGTTTGCTTTTTGAACTTGGAATAGTGATATGGAATATTAAGATGGGACTTATTAAATTGGGGAAAAAACAACAACAAAAGAATAAACAGGCTATGAACTGTAGGCCCGATAGAGAGTAACACTACGGTATTGATGTGAGCATTAGCCACGCTAAAACTGTATGCCGAAGGCGTGCTGTATGTGATTAAATTCATTGTTGTCTGGCTATCTCTTTCCAGTAATCAATTAAATCCTTCTATTTCTAGTGATATTCATTCTCTCAAATTTTGATATAGCGAAACTTTTGAGATTTGGGACGTCAATTGAAAATACCTTACACAAAATGTTGGTACAATTGGAACAAAATTGTGGTAACTACAGCCATTAAAGGTCTAATTGGATATAAGATATATAGATCTTAATCTGAACCGATTGCTTTTAGTCAATATTACATTATATTATTATAAAATTTCCAATAGAACGATGTATAACAATTAACAATTAAACTTTTTTACGCATTTCATGGGTTCAATTAGGTAAACTGAAAGGTTGATCTATGCAAAGGCTTACATTACAATATAACCCATAGTTAAAGTAAGCTTTCCATGGAGAAAAGCGAAATCATCTGTACCAAATAATAATAATTCGACAATATTACGGAATGGAATAAGAATATGAATGCATATTATGTAGTGTTAAAGTATGGCTGGTTCGAATCCACAGTGTTTAGGAAGTTCTTCGAACCATTTCTATTTGTACACTCAAAAAAAGAAGTTGACTCAAACTTAGAGATTTTGTTTTTGATCTAAGGATTCTGGTTATGATTGCGAGCCAAAGAAGCGCATCTTCCTTCTAATTCTAATTTTAACCGCTCGC
Source organism: Stomoxys calcitrans (assembly GCF_963082655.1). Classification (NCBI taxonomy): domain Eukaryota; kingdom Metazoa; phylum Arthropoda; class Insecta; order Diptera; family Muscidae; genus Stomoxys; species Stomoxys calcitrans. The sequence continues at coordinate 161,889,454 of NC_081553.1, read as the reverse complement.
TGTTTCTAAATTTACTTCACAGATGACTTTTTTTGAAAAATCTAAATGCAGAAATAAGCTTTTTTACTTTTACTTTACTTAAATATTTAAATTTTTAAGTCTTCAACTAAGGTACACCGTTCTCCTAGTTTCAAAGTACTTTTTTACTGCCTGGAGATTAGACATTCATATAAAACGTGCACGGAACGTTTTCTAAATTGAGCCAATATAATAAAGATGTACTCTTAGTCGCATTATTGTTCATTTACTGCTCAATAAATAATAATTTTTCGCAAATCTATAGTCACCGGCATTAGTATTGGGTTGCCCAAAAAGTAATTGCGGATTTTTCATATAGTCGGCGTTGACAAATTTTTTCACAGCTTGTGACTCTGTAATTGCATTCATTCTTCTGTCAGTTATCAGCTGTTACTTTTAGCTTGCTTTAGAAAAAAAGTGTAAAAAAAGTATATTTGATTAAAGTTCATTCTAAGTATTATTAACAAGTAAAAGCGTGCTAAGTTCGGCCGGGCCGAATCTTATATACCCTCCACCATGGATCGCATTTGTCGAGTTCTTTTCCCGGCATCTCTTCTTAGGCAAAAAAGGATATAAGAAAAGAGTTGCTCTGCTATTAAAACGATGTCAAGATATGGTCCGGTTCGGACCACAATTAAATTATATGTTGGAGACCTGTGTAAAATTTCAGCCAATTCGTATAAGAATTGCGCTCATTGGGGCTCACGAAGTAAAATAGAGAGAACGATTTATATGGAATCTGTATCGGGCTATAGACCGATTCAGACCATAATAAACACGTTTGTTGATGGTCGTACAAAATTTCAGGCATATCGGATAATAATTGCGACTTCTAGGGGTCAAGAAGTCAAGATCCCAAATCGGTTTATATGGCAGCTATATCAGGTTATGAACCGATTTGAACCTTATTTGACACAGTTGTTGAAAGTAAAAATAAAATACGTCATGCAAAATTTCAGCCAAATCGGATAGGAATTGCGCCCTCTAGAAGCTCAAGAAATCAAGTCCCCAGATCTGTTTATATGACAGCTATATCAGGTTATGAACCGATTTGAACCATACTTGGCACAGTTGTTGGGTATCATAACAAAACACGTCGTGCGAAATTCCATTCCAATCGGATAAGAATTCCGCCCTCTAGAGGGTCAAGAAGTCAAGACCCAAGATCGGTTTATATGGTAGCTATATCAGGTTATGAACCGATTTGAACCATACTTAGCACTGTTGTTGGATGCAATAAGAAAACACGTCGTGCAAAATTTCATTTCAATCGGATAAGAATTGCGCACTCTAGAGGCTCAAGAAATCAAGACCCAAGATCGGTTTATATGGCAGCTATATCAGGTTATGGGCCGATTTAAACCATGTTTGGCACAGTTGTTGGATGTCATAACAAAACACGTCGTGCAAAATTTCATTCTGATCGGATAAGAATTGCGCACGCTAGAGGCTCAAGAAGTCAAGACCCAAGATCGGTTTATATGGCAGCTATATCAGGTTATGAACCGATTTAAACCATACTTGGCACAGTTGTTGGATATCATAGGAAAACTCGTCATGCAAAATTTCATTCGAATCGGATAAGAATTGCGCACTCTAGAGGCTCAAGAAGTCAAGACCCAAGCTCGGTTTATATGGCAGCTATTTCAAAACATGGACCGATATGGCCCATTTACAATACCAACCGACCTACACTAATAAGAAGTATTTGTGCAAAATTTCAAGCGGCTAGCTTTACTCCTTCGGAAGTTAGCGTGCTTTCGACAGACAGACGGACGGACGGACGGACGGACGGACAGACGGACGGACATGGCTAGATCGACATAAAATGTCCCGACGATCAGGAATATATATACTTTATGGGGTCTCAGACGAATATTTCGAGTAGTTACAAACAGAATGACGAAATTAGTATACCCCCCATCTTATGGTGGAGGGTATAAAAATGCATTTACTTTCTTTTAAAAAATCCGCAATTACTTTTTGGGCAACCCAATATTTTGACAAACAAATGTTCAAATATTTTAGCTGACAAAATTTTTTTTTTTTTTTAATAAAATTAAAATTTCCTAGTGTGACTAAAAAAAGTCACTAATCATATAACATAAAACTCCATATTTATTATTATTCAAACTTTATTTTGGAATACAAAATCGGGACATATATCAAAATGTTTACAAAAGTATTTTGACATTTAATTTTATTTTAAGTTTAAATAAAATATGATTAATTTTTCATCAAACGAATAGAAAACAAGTAGAAGCATGCTAAGTTCGGACGGGCCGAATCTTATATCCACCATGGATCGCATATGTTGAATTCTTTTCCCGGAATCTCTTTTTAGGCCAACAAAGGATAAAAGAAAAGAATTGCTATGTTATTGGAACAATATCAAGTTGTGGTTCATTTCGGACCATAATTGAACTGAATATTAGAGACCACATTAGAAGTCATTGTGTAAAATTTTAGAAGAATTGCGCACTATTGGGGCTGAAGAAGTACGGACGTCAGAGGTCATGAAAGAAGCCGTTGTACAAAATTTCAGATAAATCGGATAATACTTGCGCCCTTTACAGGCTCAAGAAGTCAAAATCCAATATATGGCAGCTATATCAAGTTATGGACCGATTTCAACCACACTCAGCGCAATTGTTGGAAGTCATAACAAAACACGTCATGCAATATTTCAGCCAAATCGGATAGGATTTGCGCCCTCCAGCGGCTCAAAAAGTCAAGATCCAAGATCGGTTTATATGGCAGCTATATCAGGTTATGCATCGATTTGCGCCATACTTAGCACAGTTATGGGAAGTCATAATAAAAAATCTCATGCAAAATTGCAGCCAACCCGGATAATAATTGCGTAGTCTAGAGGCTCAAGAAGTCAAGACCCCAGATCGGTTTATGTCGCAGCTATATCAGGTTATGGACCAATTTGAACCATACTCAGTTGTTGGAAGGCATAATAACACACCTCGTGCGAAATTTCAGCCAAATCGGATAAGAATTGCGCCCTCTAGCGACTCAAAGAGTCAAGACAACATGTCTGTCATGTATGTTGAGCGTCAGTAGAGAACACATGCAAGATTCTAATTAAATCGATAAGGAGACCTGCTCTTCAGGCTCCTTATAAGTTAAATTGGGAATTTTCTAATCTGGGAGCTATTACTGAACAAATCGCCGTTCGGCAAACTTCCAATCCGAAAATTTTGATATCAAAATCGAGCTTTTGTGACAAAATTGAAACGGAGAGACTGATTCGTTCGCAAGATAGCATTCTTTCCGAAATTGTATTTCACCACTTACTTAGGATGTCATAGATTTCAATGAGTCTTATATAACAACATATTTCGGGGTGCACTAACGGAACAAAGAGTTTAAATGCCCCATCCTTTGGTGTGGGTATAAAAGTATCGGATTTGCACTCCTTGAGTCCCAAGTTCAATTCAAAGATATCCAGTTTTGAGGTGAAGTCATAAAACTCCAATTATGATAATACATATACATACATATATACACATATATACTCCAATTATGATAATACATATACATACATACCATTAAGGAACAGGGGATACCCGATAACATACACTCATCGTATGTGCTATTCAAAGTAGTTGGCTAAGAAAACCGTTTTTGTCTACTGTAAAAGGCTGTAATGTTAGCAGCCATTTCGGTATACTATTTGAACTAACAGAATTTAATGCTTTAACTTGAAATATTGAACACACACTGCTATTGAAATGACAAAAAAAAAATTGCGACAATGGCAAATACATTTTTCTACTGTGCGGCAGTACATTGCTTGTTGTTTCAATAAAAATATAGTATCTCATAAATGTTGACATATGATAGCAACTAAGGACGGGCTAACGAAGGTAAAATTGGGATATTCATGTGTATGGAAGCTGAATCTAAATCTGAACCGGTTTATATGATATTCGCCAATAATCTGGAAATTTCATAAGAGAAAGCTTCGTGCCAAATTTCGTAAAGGATCGGTTAACATCCTTAAATTATTGTACCATTAGTTATAAACGGTCGACAACATGGGAGCTTTATCTAAATCTGAACCAATTTCAACCAAAAGCTGTACACATACGTATGGGAACTATAACTAAATCTAAACCGATTTTTATGAAAATAAACAGAAAAGCCGAGAGTTGTTGGAGAATTTTTTGTGCCAAATTTCAATAAAAATCGGTTCATAATTTACCAAAGTGTTGTAATATGATGAAGCAATTTTTATGAAATTCAGCACAATGGCATGAGAGAATTTTTCGTGCCAAATTTCATAGAGAATATGTTTACAAATTATCAAGTTGTTGTAATATTAGCCCAAATCGGAAGAACATATACGTACAAGGGAGCTATATCCAAATCTGAAACAATTTTAGGCAGTTTCAATAGGCTACACAAAAAAAAGTTGTCGTAAAATTAAAGATTTTTCCTTATTTTTGGGGATTTTTGGCAATCCCAAAAATAAGGAAAAATCTTTCATTTTACAAGAACTTTTTTTTGTGTAGGCCGCAATTTTTCAATTTTGTGAACTAGAGGCGAAGCCTATTGAAACTGCCTAAAATTGGTTCAGATTTAGATATAGCTTTCATATAAACCGATCTCCCGATTTGACTTCTTGAGCCCATGGAAGCCGCAATTCCTATCCGTTTTGGCTGAAGTTTTGCACGTAGTATTCTATTATGATTTCCAAGAACTATGTCAACTATGGTCCATCCACATAGGTCAATAACTTGATAGAGCTCCCACATAAACCAATCTCCCGATTTGTGTTCTCTGGAAGCCGCAATTTTTGTCCGATTTGGCTGAAATTTTGCACGTAGTATACCATTATGGCTTCCAACAACTTTGCCAAATACGTTCCAAATCAGTCAATAGCATCCTTGTTCGGTTCCTAGAAGCTTTAATTTTTGCTGGTTTGGCAGAAGTTTGGTATGTAGAAACAACTAAATTTATTTTGTATAAATTTTTAGCAAAATCCATGGAGGTGGGTTCCTAAGATTAGGTCCGGCCGAACTTAGCCAATTTTACATGTTTTAGCTTATTTTTCTTTCATAACCAGGCGAAAAGTTAAGGATCCATTAATCTATAATTTACAACCAGCTAGGAAAAGCTAAAGTCGTGCGGTGCCGACTGCATAATACCCTACACCTACCCTTTAAGTACAAAGTGGGTGCTATATCCATTTCTGAACCAATTTGATGGACCTCGACGGATTTTTTCAGTTTGGTTATTAAAAAATCCGTATCAAATTTTGAGGAAGTAGGTTCAAACTGTAATAACTACGATTGACAAATGACAATATTATTGTTGTTATTTGTTGTACTCGTTCTTCTAATTTGCTGTGGCATATGGCATCGATCAAAATTCTAATTTTGATCGATGTGCTTGTCTGTTCATAGTCGTTCCTTATTTGGTTTATGAATTTCGGGATGGAATTTTATATGGAAATTTTTTACAAACTAAAAAAATAAAATTGAAAGAAAAAGATTAAGTTTCTAAAAACAAAAGGGAAAAATCGCCTTCAACGCTTTTTCGAAAATCAAAGTTATTATTTATTTTCATTGTGATGACTTTTTCTCCATATTAGTGTTCTAGGAAAAAACTTTTTTTTAAATTGAGTAAAATATTGGCTACATTCTGCGTCATTGTACTTGGTTGCGGAAAAGTGTCATTAGGAGGCCGCCAAACCAGAGCCCCAAAATAATGGGTATTTTTTGACGTTTTGCCGTAAACTTCACTTTTGAGTCTACTCAACAGATAAAATGTTTGTTTTGACGTATGAGTAATTTCAATGACGATTTACATCTCAATTTTTTTGAAACCAATCACGACGAAAATCGATTTATTACTGTATTGTATAACCATGAATTTTTCTGTAAAAAATCACACTTGTATGAACAAGACATCCCGATGCATTGATGCAACTGATGTATAAAAAAATTATTTATTTACTAATATATGCGAAGCTTAAAATATACCATACTGTTTTTGTCTCTTTTAATGCGATTTGTTGTTAAAAAAAGCTTTATATGTTATGGTCTTAACCAAGTTAATAGGATTTCCTAAACCTATTATTTTGTGAATGTATATCAAATTTTATAGCCACCTTATTGTGTTTGCATAAATTATGAACACGTTTGCAAATATAATCAATTTACACAGGTGCATAATTATTTATTTATTATGTTTGATGCAATATTGGATTTATTTTTTGTAACATATTTACCACATTTCAATCTGAGTGTACGCCAGTAAGTCTTGATTTAAAGTTGAATCTCTGTGAACAAAGATGCTGTTGGGCGCAACGTTACGGTGAATGAACACATTTCGAACCGAACACTGATTTTGGTAATAAAATTCAATGATTTGCAAGCGTTGCTCGTTAGTAAGTCTATTCATGATGAAATGTCAAAGCATACTGAGCATCTTTCTCTTTGACACCATGTCTGAAATCCCACGTGATCTGTCAAATACTAATGCATGAAAATCCTAACCTCAAAAAAATCACCCTTTATATTCTTGATCGTTTTAACGCTCTGAGTCGATCTAGCCAAGGCCGTCTAAGGATGGCCGCTTGAAATTTTGAAAATGGGCCATATCGGTTCAGATTTGATTGATCTGATCTCCCGATTTGATTGTTTGAAAACCTGGAAGCCGCAATTATTGTCCGATTTGGCTGAAATTTTGTATGTGGTGTTCTGCCTAGACTTCCAACAAATGTGCCAAGTACGGTCCAGATCAGTCTATAACCTGATATAGCTCCCATGTATACCGGTCTCTCGATCATCCTTATTTAGTTCTTATAAGCTTTTATTCTTGATGGTTTGACAGAAGTTTGGTATGTGGAATAAAATGATGCCGTTCAATAAAATGTATGTTGTACTCGCTGACCCGGGCCCGCTCCGCTGCGCCTTCTTTTACTTTATATGGAACAAAATTATCCTTTCAATATTTATTTTTTACAATTACAGAGTAGTGAAATATCATGGCACTCAAATAGTATATCGCTTGACTAACAGTTAAGTACCTTTATCTGAGTCCCATATGTTCGTGATTGGTCTACGTTTGGATGTAAGGTGTACTCCATTCTTAAAATACTTTATTTCAGCCCATATTCTCATGTTTATCTGACTTAGGGGTATTTTCGGGGGGAAGGTGGTCCCCCAGACACTTAGGCCTGAAAAAATATCAGCATCGTGCTCTTCTTTCAAATACCATTTATTTAAAACCCATATTCCCATTGGTTTAGGGAAGTTCTTTCAGCATTCTTTTTGATGGGAACGAGGTCAGTGAGGTTAATAATGTGAGGTATCTGGGTGTTAACCTTCAAAACAGTCTCACGTGGGATGCGCAGATAAATTGTGTCAAGAATAAAATTGCTCCTGCTATTGGAATATTATATAAGATGAGGTACGTCCTTGACACTAAGACTAAATCATTGATATATCAATCACTTGTTCAAAGTCACATCAATTACTTGACAGCTTTATATGGATCAAAAAATTCAAATGTATTAAAAACGTTACAACGCATGCAAAACAGGGCTTTAAAGGCAACTTTTAACTTACCGCTAGCTTACCCAACAATAAATCTGTACAGTGATATTTGTAAAACAGTACTTCCGGTGCATGCTTTGTACCAATATCAGACATTAATCTACGTGTATAAGTCTTTGAATAATATTGGCTATCGCACTATACAGTTTTCGCAAAATCTTACAGTTATTAATACTAGGAACCGAGATAATTTGAAAGTAGTACGATGCAGGTTGGAAACCACAAAGCAGAGAATTAACTATATGGGAAGTTATATGTATAATAACTTACCAAGTACTATAAAAAACTCAGGCTCATTGCCGATATTCAAGAGAAACTTGAAAGCATATTTGCAATCTAAACTACAGATGCTTCTAAGCTAATGTATCTTATTGTAAAATTATTTATTTATTAGTATTTAATTTAATCCTTTAAATTATTACACATTTGTGAATATTTTGTGAATAGTTATTATTCTGCCAGCATGTCTCAACTATGCCTTTATGGCGCTGAGACAACATTATAATTGTTATAGATTATCACAGTTTAAAAGAAATAACAATAAAAAAAAAAAAAAAAAAAAAAAAAAAAAGTTTACACGATGAGGCGTCCCCCAAACATATGGCCCCAAAATAGGTTATCAAATTCATTTTCTAATCTCAAATACCTTTCACTTGAGCCACATATTATCATGGTCGAAAAATTGTTACCCTTTGGAGGGTGTTTTGGGGAAGGGGTGATGCTCTAAATACATGGTCCTACATTTGGATATCAAATTCGTATTCTACTCTCAAATACCTTTATTTGAGCCCCATATTGCGATGGTTAGTAAAAAATTGCTGTTTGAGGGGTATTTTGGGAAAGGGGTAGACCCCCAGAAAAGTGGGTATCAATTCTTGCTCTACCCCCCAATACCTTTCATTTAAGCTCCACATTGACATGGTCGTTAAATATGCCTGATTTAGGGGTGTTTTTGGGGATTGGGGTGGACCCCCAAACACTAAGCCCGGAAAATATATCAGCAACGTGCTGATATATTTTCTCATATATCTATATATCATTTATTTGAACCTCATATTGCTATTGGCCTCAATATTGTTTTCTAATATTCGTTCGTTTTCTAATATTATTTAAACTCCTTATTGCCAAAGTCAGCAAATAGGTCCGGTTTGGGGTATTGGCCATAAAAACTATAAATATTTAGTTCCACTCTCTTTAAGACCCAAATTGTCTTGGTGTACAAATACGTCTTATTTGGTGGTTGTTATGTTTGTGGGTCGTCCCCTAGACAGTTGGTCCCTAATGTTTATATCAGATACGTGGTATACTCCCACATACCTTTAATTTCAGCCCCATATTTCCATAGTCGGGAAACATGACCGGCTTGGTGGGTGTTTTGGGGGATGGGCGGCCACTCAGTGAGTTGGCCTTGAAATCATATATCGAAATCGGGTTTCACTCTAAAAACCCTGTATTTGAACCTCATATTGCAATAGTCAGCAAATACTTACTATTTGGGTGTTGGGGTGTAGTGTGGGTGGGGTGGCCCCATAGACACTTTTCTCGAATATTGATATCAGATTCGTGCTTTACTCCCCAAGGACCTTTTAATTTGAGCCCCATATGGCTATTGTCGTAAATTTGTCCCCTTTGTAGGATGTGTTTGGGGAGAGGCGGCCCCCCAAACATTTGGTCCCATATTTGGATATCAGATTCTAATTCTACACTCAAACACCTTTTATGTAAGCCCCATATTCCCATGGTCAGTAAATAAATCCTAATTGGGGATGTTTTGGGGAAGGGGTGGTGGAAATTTGAAACAGTGAGTAGTTTTGGGCTTCTCGACAACTGACCCAAACATGGTTCAGATCGGACTATATTTAGATATAGCTGTCATATAGACCGATCTTCCGATAAAGGGTCTGAAGGCCATAAAAGTTTTATTTATTACCCGATTTGGCTGAAGTTTAAAACAGTGGCTTATTTTAAGCTTCCCGACAACTGACCCAAATATAGGACTGATCGGATTATATTTAGATATAGCTGTCATATAAACCGATCTCCCTATAAAGGATCTGAAGGACATATTTATTACCCGATTTCGCTGAAATTTTCAACAGTGGGTTATTTTAAGCCTCCCGACATCTGACGTAAATATTGTTCAGATCGGACTATATTTAAATATAACTGTCATATAGACCAACCTCCCGATAAAGGGTCTGAAGGCCATAAAAGCTTTATTTTTTATCCGATTTCGCTGAAATTTGGTCTAGTGCACAGTTTTAAGCCCGGCCGAACTTAATGCCTTTTTACTTGTTTTACTTTGTATGAAACAAAATTATCCTTTCAATATTTATTTTCGACAATTAAGGAGCTTTTAGTGAAATACCATGCTACGATAATATTATTTATATATATCGTGTGACTAACAGTATAACAATATATATAACGTTATCTTAATCCCATATGATCTATATTGGCCTATGAATTCGCTCGAAGGGTTTAGTGATATTTAAGTTAAGATTTTAGTTGTACTCCATTTTTAAAGGACTTTATTCCAGACCAATATTCTCATGATGTCCGATTTAGGAGTGTTTCTGTTGTGAGGTGGTCCCCCAGACTCTTGGCCCTAATGTCCTTTATTTGAGCCCTATATGGCGATGGACAGTAAATAATTGCTGATTGTGGGGTGTTTTCGAGAAGGGGTAGACCCCCAGAAAATTTTTCCCGAAAGTGGGTATCAATTTCGTGGTATACTCTCCAATACCTTTCATTTGAGCCCCACATTGATATGGTCAGTTTGCCGGATTTAGGGGTGTTTTGGGGAGAGGGTAGTCCCCCATAACCTTAGTCTTAAAAATATATCAGCATCATGCTCGACTCTCAAATATCATTTATTTGAACCCCATAATGCCATTGACTCCAAAATTGGATATCAAATTAGTTTTCTAATCTTAAATACCTTCCATTTAAACCCCTTATTGCAAAAATCAGCATATATGTCCGGCTAGGGGTATAGGCCCTAAAAGCTATCAATATCGAGCTCCACTTCCTTTAGGACCCAAATTGTGGTGGTGAGCAAATACATTCTATTTGGGGATTGTTATGGGGGTGGGACGTCCCCTTGAAAGTTATTCCCGAATTTTGGTATCAGATTCATGGTTTACTCCCACATTCTTTGCTTTTGAGCCCCATATTTCCATAGTCGGCGAACATGACCGGTTTGGGCGGGTGTTTTGGGAGATAGGTGGCCACTCAGTGACTTGACCCTGAAAATATATACCAGATTCGAGTTTTACTCTAAAATATCTCTTACATGAGACCCATATTGTAATGGTCAGAAAATACTTCCCATTTGGGTGGTGTTATGGGGTGGATTGGCCCCATAGACACTTTTCGCGAATATAAATATCAGATTCGTGCTTTACTCCCAAAGTCCTTTCAATTGAGCCCCATATTGCCTTGGTCATAATTTTGTTCTCTTAGGTGGTGTTTTCGGGGAGGGGTAGCCCCCCAAACACTTAGTCTCACATTTGTATATCATATTCGTATTCTACTTTCAAATTTATTTTTTAGACTCATATTATCATGGCCCGTAAATTAGTACTGTTTGGGTTATATTTTGGGGAAGGGGTGTACCCCCAGAAACTTTTGGATATCCAATTCGTATACTACTCGCAAATACTTTCCAGTTGAGTCCCATATTGCCATGGTTGGTAAATATGTTCGATTCAGGGGTGTTTAGGTGGTTGGTATGAATACCATATAAGTTTTCTGATCTTAAAGACCTTTTGTTTGAGTCTCATATTGTCTGGACCGATCTGGTCCAAATTAAAGCGAGGGGCCTAACACAACTCACTGTGCTAAATTTCGGCGACATCGGACAATAAATGCGCCTTTTATGTCCCTAAAACCTAAAATCGAGAGATCGGTCCATATTTTATTTTATTTTATTTTATTTTGATAAAAATGTAATGATAGTACAACAAGCATTACTTATAAATTACAGTACTATCCGATATATGTCAATAACTAATAGTTTCACAAAAATAATACTATTACATAGGTATTTAAGTATAAACAAAGAAATTAATGATTAAAGAATTATACAGAAGATAAATAATTATTAGTGTAATTTGATGTATATATTAATAAATGTGAGCTAATATTTAAAGGGTCAAAATTAAATTACTTCCTAAGTGAGATGATGTTTTAGCTTAAGTTTAAAGTTCTTTTCATTAGGACTATTTCTTAAATTGATTGGGAGGGCGTTCCAGAGACGAATGGTGTAAACAAAAAATTGTCTGTCACATACCAAGTAGTTACTTTGCAGTGGAACCATGCAATTGGTTCGAGAAGATCGTGAGATTTCCAACCGGTCGTAAAGATATTTGGGTTCATGTGTATAAATTAAGCGATGCATGAAAGTCAGTGCACGAAATTTCAAAAAATTTTCAAATTCCATCCCATAAAACTGTCTAGAAGCCGATGATATACTATCCGCACGTCTGATACTATAAACAAATCGTGTAATGTCATTCGAAACTACTTTTAATTTACGCTTATGGACGTAGTCACATTCTGCGTATATCTCACAACAATACAAAAGTTTAGGTAGTAAATAGGCATGAGCAATTGCGTGACGCACACTGAATGGAATATATTGGTGAATAGACCAAAGAGTCCGTAACATACCATAAATCTGTCCTATAGCCAACTCAATATGCCTATTCCAGGACAGAGTATTGTCAAATAATACCCCTAAATTCCTTGCAGTCTGCACATACTCTATGGTCTTGTCACCTAAGGCAAGCCTAGGCAAAGACAATGTATCTATAGACTTTCTCGAGATAACAATGCACTTCGTCTTATCAGGATTCAACTTCAAGCCATTCTTGGTTGCCCAATCACTGATGGCAATTAACTGCAAATTAATCCACGCCACATATGACCTTGTATCACTCGTCCTGCAAGAGAAACACAATTGCACATCATCAGCGTATATGTGCATGTCATATCCATCAGGTATGCTTGCAATATCATTGACATATAATGAAAATAATAGTGGTCCCAGCACAGAACCCTGAGGAATACCACGAGTAAGCTCCAAGAAATCAGACATCATACCGTTAGAGTAAACAGCCTGTGTGCGCCTGTCCAGATATGATGCAATAAGCCGAACTGCTGTGTCGTCAAAATTAAACAAGGTTGTAAGTTTAGATGCCAATATCGTGTGATCCACGGAATCGAATGCCTTAGAGTGGTCTAATAGGACAAGAAAGCTTACGTGGTTATCATTAATATTGCGTCTAATATTTTCGACTACATCAATAAGTGCAGTCGTACAACTACGGCGTTTACGAAACCCAGATTGCCTATCTGATAAAAGGAAATTCCTGTTTAAAAATGTATTTATCTGATCATACACAATATTCTCAAATGCCTTAGACAAGAATGGCAAGATCGCAATTGGTCTAAAATCATTATTGGACTTAGGTACCGGAATAACCTTTGCCCTCTTCCAGCCACTGGGAAAGATCGATGACAGAAGTATATAGTTAAATATATGTGTAATAAATGGTAAAAGATTCGGTAATATTGGTTTCAGAAAGTTAGGGTCAATACCATCGACACCTGTGGCATTGGATTTTATCCTCAAAATTGACTCCAGAACGTCACATTGATCAACAAGTCGAAATCTGAATTGCTCGTCAATGCCATTCACGTCAGTCTGCAATCCGCCCAAGTAAACATTACCTTGCGCAAACGGTACATTAATGGCCAAAAATTGCCGGTTCATATCATCGAGTTCGGGTTTGGAAAGATTCGCATCTTCGCCAGTCTTCTTTCCAATTCCGATACCAATGTCTCTGATCACGCCCCATTTTTGCCTGCAAGTGACAGCAGAGTTGTACCTTTCACCATAGAACGACATCTTGTTCTCCCGGATCTCCTTTACAACCTGATTCCTGAGTGTTCTATATTCGTCATGGAGTCTTTCAGTCCTGAACCTCTTCCACCTACTGTAAGCCCGATTTCTTTTAGAAATCAATTCAGTCACTCGTCCGGTTATCCAGGGCTGCTGCCTTGATTTGACAACCCTACGTTTCAAAGGCACGTATCTCTCGTAGAGGCGGATCACATTCTCTTCAAGAAATCTTACTTTCTCGTTCACATCCTCGTAGTGGTATATCGCACTCCATTCCACTGAGAGCAGATCCGTCAGTAAGTTCTCGTTGTCTACATGTCTAAAGTCTCTATACCAAATAGTTTTATCCTCGTATTCCATAGTAAAATTATAATTTAAGAAAATAATGTCATGCCTGGAGAAACAACTAGCAGAAAGTTGGTCATAAAGCAGCACCTTATCCACTGACCCAACAAGAAAAAGATCCAATAGAGTCTCAGATGTATTTGTATAATGAGTTGGAGTATCCGAATTAACAGAATGTAAGCCATATGTATTAAAGTCACTAATCAAGTTATTATCTAAAAGCAAATTCGAGTTGAAATCACCTGTGATGATAATTTCATTGAACGACATAGAAACCTCATGTATTTTCTCCATCAGTTCATCCGTGCGAACCAATTTATTCGGCCTATAGACATTACCGATCAAAAGCGTTTTATTGTCTCTTCCGACTGAAATAAATATATATTCCATATTATCCTGCGGGTCTGAAACAAGTCGTATCCTAGAAGCAATACCATTCCTAACATATATGGCCACACCCCCTGCATGTCCTTGTCTATCAACCCGGTATAAATAGTAACCATCAAGCTTAGCCAATTCGTCAGGCATGTCGCTTCTGAACCATGTCTCGGTCACGCATATAAAATCAACATTGGATCCGACAAAAATAAAGCGAAATTCATCAATCTTCTTTAGTAGGCTCTGGGCATTCAAATGTATTATATTCATACCATTTTTCATTTTAGCCAAAACTCTAATCATGGCATGCAAATTATCTCTGGAACTCCTGTTATTACTATTAGCACTCATCATTGAATGCATAATTAACTATCATCTCACCTAGACTGAAAAAATATTTAATGAGGAAATGGTCAGCATTAGAAGTGACAAAGCGCGTATGAAATAAAATATATAATGCACAAATTGTCAATAAACATAGTGTTGCATTGTTTAAATAATAGGAAATGTATGTATCTTTTAAATTAAACACAAATATAAAACAATATTGATCAAAGCCTGAATTAGCGAAAAAGTCTATTTAGTTCCTCAAAAGTTCTAATGCATAAAGGTTCATCTGAATCATGTATTTTTATATAAACTATTCCACGTAATGTATAAACTGCCTTAATTCTATTCTCCTTTTTGATTTTTAATGCCGATGAAAAGATTTTATGATTGAAAGGCGTGAGGTTTTCATTGATGTAGAAAGGCACATCTCCATCAATACCAATTTGTTGAAGTTTCAAATGTCCTTTTATATTCCGCTTATACTCAGCGACTACTTTAAGTAGAAAGTTTTTTTCATATGGCGTTTGTAATTTAGCTACAATGGCTCCATCTTTTATGCCACGTATATTCTTTATATTTCTTACGCGATATATTGAAATAAGGTGTATATTGGATATATTGAGATACTTGCATATATTGTCAAAAATAACTGGCAGATTTTCGTTTTCATACTCTGGTATACCATTAATACGCACATCGTTGGCTACAATCAAATTCTCTTGTTGTAAGAGGCGCAAGTTTAAATCGTTGACAGCCGATTTTAAGTTAGCATTCTCGATACTTGCCAATTCAAGTTTCTCTATTCGCTCTTCAAAACTAGAGATTTTTGTAGTCAGTTTATCAATGACTGATTTGAATTCATTTTTTAA
The DNA here is from genome assembly GCF_963082655.1 of Stomoxys calcitrans. Classification (NCBI taxonomy): domain Eukaryota; kingdom Metazoa; phylum Arthropoda; class Insecta; order Diptera; family Muscidae; genus Stomoxys; species Stomoxys calcitrans. Next base: position 161,874,029 of record NC_081553.1, on the reverse strand, counting down.
CTCGTTTTTTACCTCTTGAATAATGTCATGTTTAACGTAACTTAACCGATTATTCATTTCATTTAGAATACGTTGCTCCATTTTTTCCATCAAAAATTGTATTTCTTCGTGCTGTTTGTCAAACCTTTTTTGAATAATATTTATAATTCGAGTTGGTGACTCATAGCTTGCCAGCTTCGGGGTTTTAGAAAGGTTTTCACTTAGAGGGTCATGCAGCTCCCTCAGGCGTTTTGGGGCTAAACTAAGTGAATCCCTAGGCTTAGCAGAGGTTGATGGTGATGGTGATGTTGTGTGATCCATTGTGATGAATTCGACGTTTTTTGCGTTCATACGTTGTTACGTTACGGTTTTACGTAGTTGAACTAACCGATGATCTGTTCCCACTATTTCCCAGTATATTCGTTGGAGGGGATCAGCTGATGATGTTTATATTTGTAGTTTTCGTGAAGTTATACGTCCCACTCTCACAGTTTGAGTGCAAAATAATAGTGTTTTGTTATGAAATAAATTAAATTACCATAAAATTAAATTGATGTTTAATCACACGGGCTGCGTGGTAACAGGACAACTCGATCAATACGTGTAGTAACATAAAAAATTCAAGGATTAGGCCAGGTCCGTGATGTTTCTGGGGTGTATTTTTCGGTAAAAAACTGTGTTGACGAGAGCACCAGCAAAACACGTACTTGCTTATCCAATTGTTTCGTCATATAGCAGCTATATCCAAATCTGGACCGATCTGTGCCATATTGCAGAATTATGTCGAGGGTCTTAACTTAACTCTCTGCCCCAAATTTTGGCGACATCGGATAATAAATGTGAATTTTACGAGCCCAAAACCTTAAATCGAGAGATCGGTCTACATGGCAGCTATATCCAAATCTGGGCCGATCTGGGCCAAATTGAAGAAAGATGACGACTGACCTAACACAACTCACTGTCCCAAATTTCAGCAAAACCGGATGATAAATGAGGCTTTTATGGGCCTAAAACCCTAAATTGGCGGATCGGTCTATATGGGGGCTATATCCAAATTTGGACCGATCTGGGCCAAATTAAAGAAGGATATCGATTGGTTTAACACAACTCACTGTATCAAATATCAGCAAAATCGGATAATAAATGTGGCTTTTATGGGACTAAATCCCTAAAACGGCGGATCGGTCTATATGGGGGCTAAATCAAGATATAGCCCATCTTCGAACTTAACCTGCTTATGTACAAAAAACAAGAACCTGTGCAAAGTTTCAGCTCGATATCTCAATTTTTAAAGACTGTAGCGTGATTTCAACAGACAGTCGTACAAACGGACGGACATGGCTAGATCGTCTTAGGTTTTTACGCTGATCAAGAATATATATACTTTAAAGGGTCAGAAATGGATATTTCGATGTATTGGAAACGTATAATACAACTCATAATGCCCATCGAGACGTGAATATCTCGAAATTTGTCTAAAAGTTTCTTCAAGGTGTAGAAGAGGCAATAATGCATCATATTTCTGAGACATTCGCTGATGAAGTGGAATACGCGCATTCTGCTTGTGCCAATAACCAAGCCCTTGAGGTTTTTTGCGCCAGAAACTAAATGCCACGCGGATATCAGGCTCAATTTCCAAAATACGATCGCAAGTTGCAGCAAGAAGCAGATAAAGACATTTCTAATGAAAAACTCATGGATATTTGCTTTGAAATTCTGGATGCATTAAAAAATGCAAAAATAAATATCACAAAATGTGTGTTTTAGCAATGGTGCTCAAATATGTCATGCACTGGAATGCCCAGGCCATCACAAATCAATCATATATTGTTCAGTTACAACAAGTCTTAAAAGTAAATGGAGTTTATGTAACTTTTAACTAACAAGACAATTTTGAAGCCCCATCATAAATTCAGATTACCAAACTATTGTATAAAAAACTATAGAAACGACAGAGTAACCCACGGTGGTGGAGTATTAATTGGAATCAAAAATACAGTTCCTCATTATAATTTGCTAACACCTACAATGAAAGATATGGAGATTCTTTCTATCTCTGTCAACATTAACTCGCGCCCAATCAGACTTCTGTCAGTGTACAACTGGAACTGCCACAACAACAAGTCTACAAGCATTATTTTGTGCAAACATCAATTACATAACGACTATTACTTATATGCACCAAACAATTTCACCCGTTTTGAGAAAGGACTTTACGTAGTAAACAAGTAAAGGGTGATTTTTAGCTATTATCTTTTTGGAAACAGCTCACGCAAGTTTCGTGTTTTGTTTCACTGTCAAACATCTTCAGTTTGGCCTATAATGTAACTTGAAATATTGTAAATTAAAAACAGGATTTATGAACAGAAAAAGAGCATGCCAATGGGGTCTCCATTATCGCCTATTGTAGCAGACATAATCATAGAGGAACTACTAGACAATTGTAATTATAAACTGACGAGCAAACCGCGATTTTTTACCAAATATGTAGATGACATATTTTGCATAATCGACAAGAATGAAGTAGAAAACACACTCCAAATATTGAATTCATTTAATAAGCAGTTCCAATTTACAATGGAATGCGAAACAAATGGGATGCTATCCTACCTTGACACAGTAGTTCATAAGAATGCTCGATTGGTACCAAAAAGAAGCAGCATCGGGAAGACTCATTAATTTCCATTCAAAGCATCCAATTATCAACACTGCCACAAATTTTATCGATAGGGTGTTCAAAATAAGCGACAAATTCTTCCACATCGAAAATGAGAAGAGAATTCGAAACATATAGGAGCAAAATGATTTCTCAAGAAAAACGGTAACGGATCTAATAAAACACGTGAAGAACATAAAGGACAAGGATACGAAGGAACATATATTTCATGCTCTTCGGATAGATTTGGTGATTCCAACATTTACAACAACGGCTCATACCAACTGGCACTAAAAAGCGGCAATACCGTCAAAAACCTATTTAGCAAGACTAAAACCAGGATAAGGAAAGAGGACCAAGTAAAAAGACGTTAAGTTTGGCCGGGCCGAAATTTGGATACCCACCACCTCGGGTATATATGTTAAACACCTTTCGTCAATGTCCGGTGAAAAATGCATACCTTATGCCCCATAGCAGCTATATCGAAATATGTTCCGATTTGGACCAACTACTTATAAGTACAAGTCATTTTTCAATTGTGTATAACAAAATATTGGTCTTTTAAGTAGCTATATCTAAAATTAAACCGATTTGAACCACGTTCTAAACGGATGTCGAAATGCTTAGCATAAGTCACTGTGTAAAATTTAAGTGAAATCGGATTATAAATGCGACTTTATGGGACCAAGACTATAAATCGGGATATCGGTCTATATGGCAGATCTGGACGGATCTGGATCAAATTTAAAAGGTATATCGAAGGGCCTAACACATCTCACCGTCCCAAATTTCGGCGTCATCGGACAATAAACGCACCTTTTATGACCCCAAAACCTTAGATCGAGAGATCGGGCTATATGGCAGCTCCAAATCTGAACCGATCTGTGCCATATTGCAGAAGTATGTCGAAGGGCTTAATTTAACCCACTGTCCCCAATTTCGGCCACATTGGACAATAAATGCACCTTTTATGGGCCCAAAACCTTTAATCGAGAGATCGGTCTATATGGCAGCTATATCCAAATCTGGACCAACCTGAGCCAAATTAACAAGGCATGTTGAAGGGCCTAACTCTACTCACTGTCCCAAATTTCAACGAAATCGGGTAATAAATGTGGCTTTTATGGGCCTAAAACCCTAAATCAGGGGATCGGTCTATATGGCAGCTATATCCAAATCTGGACTGATCTGGGCCAAATTGACGAAGGATGTCGAAGGGCTTATCACAACTCACTGTCCTAAATTTCAGCCAAAATCGGATAATAAATGTGGCTTTTATGGGCCTAGGACCCTAAATCGGAGGATCGGTCTATATGGCAGTTATATCCAAATCTGGACCGATTTGGACCGATATATGCCCAATGGCATATATTGGCACTAAAAAAAAAAAAACTAAAGACAATATGGGGCTCGAATGAAAGGTATTCGCGAGTAGATTACGAATATGGTCAGGAAGGAGGTATAGGCTATGTAATTTGTTGATGTTAGAAGGGGGCGAATCCTCCGCCGTTATAGCCGAGTCCGAACGGCGTGCCGCAGTGCGACACCTCTTTCCAGAGAAGTTTTATATGGCATAGTACCTCACAAGTATTGCCAGCATTAGGAGGGGAAAAACACCGTTGAAAATTTTTTCTGATGGTCTCGCCAGGATGCGCCTTTTATGGGACCAAACACTTAAATCGAGAAATCGGTCTATATGGCAGCTATGTCCAAATCTGAACCGATCAGGGCCAAATTGAAGAAATATGTCGAAGGCCCTAACACAACTCACTGTCCCAAATGTAATTGTCAAAATCGGATAATGAATGTGGCTTTTATGGGCCTAAGACCCTTAATCGGAGGATCGGTCTATATGGCAGCTATATCCAAATCTGGACCGATCTGAGCCAAATTGGCGAAGGATTTTGAAGGGCCTAACACTACTCCCTGTATCAAATTTAAGCAAAATCGGATAATAAATGTGGCTTTTATGTGCCTAAGATCCTAAATCGGCGGATCGGTCTAAATGGGGGCTATATCAAGATCTAATTGCGGAACTAAATGATTTATAACCCTCAAATCGGAAATATTTACCGACCATGGCAATATGGATCTTAAATGAAGGGTCTTTGGGAATAGAGCACGAAATTGACTTTCACTTTTGGGTCCAAGTCTATGGGGGTCCACCACACCCCAAGAAGGACTCTTACTGACCATTGCAATGTGGGATTTAAATAAGAGGTACTTGAGTGTTGAAAATCCCTTGGGAAAATTGGAATACATTTTCAACTACAACTTTTGTCTTCTTAATAGGCCCTGCTCTATGGCCTTAGTTGTCTCGTACCGCTGCTTGAGGTTCGCATACGTTTATGTAATCCGTATGTACGTTCTATATACAGACGTCATAATTTATGAGCGATGGCAGCACCGTAGACCTTAAAGTTTTATGCGAACGTTTCACTCAGTGTCACAGGCCCTTCTAGCGAACAGACGTCATTTGATCGACCTTAGGAAAGGCGGCTATAGGAATGCTGCCACCAATGTTTTTATTCTCGCTCCGGTTTGTTGTCCTTTTGTTTTCTTTCGTTCCTTTTCTCATATGCTGCTTATAACTCCTGATGCGTAAAAAGGTTAATGCGTAAATAATATGGCATTGTATTTTCGCTTAGATTCGGTCAGCGTTTGAGTTTCGGATCACTTTCATTCTTTGACTCGTACCATAACGTTTCCTTCGGCACATATTTATGTAGTCACATCAAAAGGGCTCCATGGGAAAGGAGTTTGAAAGGGTTAGCGGATGGGGATTAAGGAAATGGAACATAAAACAATATTTGATTTATTTGAATATTTGGACATTTATTAGTTAAAATCAGTTTTTTGCGTCAATTTAAAGCAAATAAATCCGGAAGGGACATGGACTCGAGGAACTTTCTAGCATTTTACGATTTCCAAATTGTGTCTATGGGCAACCAAATACAAAAGTATTAATAACATTGAAATCTGTTAACAAATGCCAACTGACGCCCATGTGAACATTGTCAAGTACAATTGCTGGATCTCAAGGGATTAGATGCGGAACCCCTATCGCCATAATAGAACAGATGACGAGTCAGGAAATTTACTTAGGGCTTCCATATATTTAAATAGACATAAACAATTTTCAAGAACAGGCGTTTCCTCGGAACACCTTTGAACATGTCATTCGTACAACAAATAAACCCAAAGAAATCATTGAAAAGTAAATGATAGTCATTTTAGCGGATATTACATCGAATGTTGGAAAATTTGGGGAACAAATTAAGTGGATAAGGGGTAAGCGATGAATTTAGTTCGTTAAATTTTAAATTGCAAGACCAAGAGATAAACTGTGACTTTGATGAAAGTATCCTGTTTGCTTGATGACATTTCGTTTGAAATGTTCTTCATGCTTGAATGAGGTAGAGAAACGCTTCGATATTGTCATCTCGTTGTTGACACGCCCATGGCAAACTCATAAACAATGCACAGTGGTCATAGCAATGAACAAATTTGAAATAAATCCACAATTTTTAACTTTTTGAGCGGTAAAAAAAGCGGTAGAGAGGAAGGACATAGGGTTTCAGGAAAATTACGTTGTTATGGGTTCCAGAGCAAAAATACCAAAATTCGGGCGTACGTTTGCAGGGGACCTACACATATTTGGATGACAGCTAACATATAAAAGCGTAATTTTTGTCGTACTTGACTGCAAATTGGAACGGGGGGTTTTATTAGACCTACCTACAACTACACCGAATATGGGTCAGATAGGTCAAATTTTAGATGCAATATTTTTTTATTCTGGATCCGAAAAAAAGTTCCTCACACCTATGTGAAATAAAATGTGAAGTAATACATATTTGGTATATATTAGTGAAATAGCTATACTTGAAAATTTACTTCTTTTCAGTATTTTGGCTCCCACGACCTCATTTATGGCTGGGATATGGCAAGGTATAGCTCAGGTTGTTGAAAACAATCTTTAACTGAAAGTAAAACAAGTAAAAAGGTGTTAAGTTCGACCGGGCCGAACTTTGGATACCCACCACCTCGGGTATATATCTAAACCACCTTCCTTCAATCACGTCAAAATCAGGTAAAAAGGCATACCTTATGCCCCATAGCAGCTACATCGATATATGTTCCGATTTGGACCAAATACTTATTACTACAATTGTTGTTCAATTGTGTATAACAAAATATTGGTCTTTTTAGTAGCTATATCTAAAAATAAACCGATCTGAACCATATACGACACGGATGTCGAAAAGCCTAACATAAGTCATGGTGTCAAATTTCAGTGAAATCGGTTTATAAATGCGCGTTTTATGGGGCCGAAAAATGTCGAAGAGCCTAACACAACCCACTGTCCCAAATTTAGGCGAAATCGGACAATAAATGCGCCTCTTAGGGCTATATCGAAATCTGCACCGATCAAATCCAAATTGTCTGCCCTATCATTTCCACTTACTCCGTTATGGCCCGGCACCCAAACGATGAGGATTTTCTCATCCTCAGAGAAGGCGTTAATCTCCTTCTTACACTGCAAGACTGTTCGTGACCTTACCGTCCTGGTTGTTATTGCCCTTATGGCAATTTTAGTGTCGGTAAAGATGTTCAGACTTGAAGTCCTCGCGTTAGCACCACACCACTTCACGCATTCCGTCGCCCGGATCTCCGCTTGCAGGACCGTATTATGGTCAGGTAGTCTGAAACATATGTCAGTCCCTGGCTTTTCAATGTAAACCCCCAGGCCCACTCCGTCCTCTAGCTTTAATCCATCCGTGTAACATGATCTTCCTGATGGCAATACTAGGGTTCCGTCAATCCAAGACTGTGCCGATGGCAGCAGTGCGTCGCACTCGACTTCAAGGTTCATCTCAGGTATCCGATCGGAAACCTCTCCGAAAGGCCTAACACAACTCACTGTTCCAAATTTCGGCGACATCCTACAATAAATGCGAATTTTATGGGCCCAAAGCCTTAAATCAAGAGATCGGTCTATATGGCAGCTATATACAAATCTGGACCGTCCTGAGCCAAATTGAAGAATGATGTCGAAGTGACAGACGTAACTCACTGTCATACATTTTGGCGAAATCGGACAATAAATGCGTCTTTTATGGGCGCAAGACTTTAAATCGAGAGATCGGTCTACATGGCAGCTATATCCAAATCTGAACCGATCTGTGCCAAATAAAAGAAAGATGTCGAAGGGCCTAACGCAACTCACTGTACCAAATTTCAGCAAAATCGGATAATAAATGTGGCTTTTATGGGCCTAAGAACCTAAATCGGCGGCTATATCCAAATCTGGAGCGATCTGGGCTAAATGGAAGAAGGATGTCGAAGGGCCTAACATAACTCACTGTCCCAAATTTCAGCAAAATCGGATAATAAATGTGGCTTTTATGGGTCTACGACTCTATATCGGCGAATCGGACTATATGGGGGCTATATCAAGATATAGTCCGATGTAGCTTATCTGCCCATCTTCGAACTTAACCTGCTTATGGACAAATAAAAAATCTGTGCAAATTTCCAGCTCAATATCTCAATTTTAAAGACTGTAGCGTGATTTCGACAGACAGTTGGACAGACGGACGGACGTGGCTAGATTGTCTTAGAGTTTTACGCTAATCAAGAATATATATACGTTATAGGGTCGGAAATGGATATTTCTATATGTTGCAAACGGAATGGCAAAATGAATATACCCCCATCCTTCAGTGGTGGGTATAAAAATCACCATGCAAATTCTTTTTCCACTGTGAAACTTTTGAAATTTTTTAAAAAAATTGGTCGTATTGGTCTTGAGGCAACGAGGCGATTTGATATTGAAATGAGCCAGGTTAGTTTTAAGGAAATTGCTCGAATAGAAACTAAAACCTTTATCCGAGGCTTAAAAGATCACGTAAAAAATATCACTAAAACCTTAAAATATCACTAAAACGCTTACTGAAATGAAATGAAAACAGATTGGTTAGTAAAATACTTAATGCTGCCTGATGTTACATGGGTCGTTGCCAGAAAAGAAGAGAAATGTTCCTAAACAAAGCAGTATGCTTCAACCCAACTGGAGTTCTTTCAAATGTCAAGTCGAGTAAAAGCACTAAAAAATTCCATCAAACAAACCGTTACTTTGAAATACAAGCACTCAGATCTTGATTGAAAACAACCAACAAACATTAAAACTTTGAGTTGAAACAAGTAAAAGCGTGCTAAGTTCGGCCGGGCCGAATCTTATATACCCTCCACCATGGATCGCATTTGTCGAGTTCTTTTCCCGGCATCTCTTCTTAGGCAAAAAAGGATATAAGAAAAGAGTTGCTCTGCCATTAAAACGATATCAAGATATGGTCCGGTTCGGACCACAATTAAATTATATATTGGAGACCTGTGTAAAATTTCAGCCAATTCGTATAAGAATTGCGCCCATTGGGGCTCACGAAGTAAAATAGAGAGAACGATTTATATGGGATCTGTATCGGGCTATAGACCGATTCAGAACATAATAAACACGTTTGTTGATGGTCATGAGAGGATCCGTCGTACAAAATTTCAGGCATATCGGATAATAATTGCGACCTCTAGGGGTCAAGAAGTCAAGATCCCAGATCGGTTTATATGGCAGCTATATCAGGTTATGAACCGATTTGAACCTTATTTGACATAGTTGTTGAAAGTAAAAATAAAATACGTCATGCAAAATTTCAGCCAAATCGGATAGGAATTGCGCCCTCTAGAAGCTCAAGAAGTCAAATCCCCAGATCTGTTTATATGACAGCTATATCAGGTTATGGACCGATTTCAACCACACATGGCACAGTTGTTGGACATCATAAAGAAATACTTCGTGCAAAAACGTATTGAAATCGGATAAGAATTGTGCCCTCTAGAGGGTCAAGAAGTCAAGACCCAAGATTGGTTTATATGGCAGCTATATCAGGTTATGAACTTATTCAAACAATACTTGGCACAGTTGTTGGGTATAATAACAAAACACGTCGTGCAAAATTTCATTCCAATCGGATAAGAATTGCGCACTCTAGAGGCTCAAGAAATCAAGACCCTAGATCGGTTTATATGGCAGCTATATCAAAATATGGACCGATATGGCCCATTTACAATACCAACCGACCTACACTAATAAGAAGTATTTGTGCGAAATTTCAAGCGCCTAGCTTTACTGCTTCGGAAGTTAGCGTGCTTTCGACAGACAGACGGACGGACGGACGGACGGACAGACGGACGGACATGGCTAGATCGACATAAAATGTCGCGACGATCAAGAATATATATACTTTATGGGGTCTCAGAGGAATATTTCGACTAGTTACAAACAGAATGACGAAATTAGTATACCCCCCATCTTATGGTGGAGGGTATAAAAACACAAAAACAATTGTAGTTCTAGCAAGTAAGAGCGTGCTAAGTTCGGCCAGGCGGAATCTCATATAACCTCCACCATGAAAAGCATTTGTCGAGTTCTTTGCGCGCTTTCTCTTTTTAGGCAAACAAAGAATAATGAATAAGAACTGTTATGCTATTGGAGTTATATCAAGTTATAGTCCGATTCGGACCATAAATTTGATGCTAAACAATGTAGAAGTCACTGTGTAATATTTCAGCCCATTCGGATAAGAAACTTGTAGCGGCTTAAGATGCAAAATCGGAAGATCGGTTTCTATGGGAACTGTATCAAGCTATAGATCTATTCAGACCATGGTTCTAATGTATGTTGAAGGTAATGGGAGAAGTCGTTGCACAAGGTCATGGGAGAAGCCGTTCAGCCAACTTGGATAATAACTGCGCCCCCTTGTGGCTCAAGAAGTCAAGATCCCAGATTAGTTTATATGACAGCTATATCAGGTTATGTACCGATTTGCTTCACACTAACTACAGTTATTAGATGTAAAAAAAACCCTTATGCAGAATTTCAGACAAATCTGATAAGAATTGCGCCCTCCAGCGGCTCAATATCGGTTTATATGGCAGCTGCACCATGCTATTAACCGATTTTCACCATACTTAGCACAGTGGTTGGAAATAATACCAATGCACCACGTGCAAAATTTCAGCCGAATCGTATAAGAATTGTGCCCTCTAGAGGCTGAAGAAGTCAAGACCCAAGATCGGTTTATATGGCAGCTATATCAAAACATGGACCGATTGGGCCCATTAACAATCCCAACCGGCCTTTCAATAAAAAGTAATTGTACAAAATTTCAAGAGCCTAGCTACTAAAAGTTAGCATGCTTTCAACAGACAGACGGACGGACATGGCTAGATCCACTTAAAATGTCATGACGATCAAGAATATATATACTTTATGGGGTCTCAAACGCATATATCGAGGTATTACAAACATAATTACGAAATTAGTATACCCCCATCCTATGGTGAAGGGTATAGAAAACGAGATTGACACATGTGGCTATCTCCTAAAATAAAACTGCTTCGATTCGTTCAATTGATCGTGGGTGTAAGTGCAAGCAGAGGCAACATTTAGGCAGGCATAGTTATTAAAGAATGAGATTAGGCTTCATAAACATTTGTATGAACATGTGTAAAATTAGAATATTGCTCATACATGAAATACTAATGGAAGTAATTTGAGTTATAAATATATACAAACCTTTTATAATATAAAAATATTTCATTTCAAAATTTCAAATATTTGTTGGCGAAATTGGTTTCGATTTACACCAAATTATATTTTGATGGTCAAAGTTTACGAAAACTTGAAGTAAATAGAAGTATTTATACCCTGCACCACCACTTTGGTACAGGGTATTATAGATTTGTGCATTTGTTTGCAACGCTAAGAAGGAGAAGAGCTAGACCCATTGATGGTTATACCGATCGACTCAGAATCACTTTCTGATTCGATTTAGCCATGTCCGTCGGTAAGTCCATGTATTCTTGTAATCAAAGTTTGTTGTCCGATTGTCACGAAATTTTGCACATGTTACTTTTTTGGCCCAAGGACAAACGCTATTGATTTTGAAAAAAATCGGTTCAGATTTAGATATAGCTCCCATACATATCTTTCATTCGATATGGCTTTTGAAGGCTGTAGAAGCCACAATTCTCATCCGATCTTTACAAAATTTTGCAATGGGTATTTTGTTTGAGGTCTACATATGTGTGCCAAATTTCATAAAAATCGGTTCAGATTTAGATATAGCTCCCGTATATATCTTTCATCAGATATGGACTTTTAAGGCTGTAGAAGCCACAATTCTCATCCGATCTTTACAAAATTTTTAATTGGGTATTTTATTTGACGTCTCCATATGTGGCAAAATTTCACAGAAATCGTTCCTGATTTAGATATTGCTCCCTAATATATCTTTCATCCAATTTGGCCTTTTAAGGCTGTAGAAGCCAGTGATTTATTTGACGTCTTCATATGTGTGCGTAAAAATCGGTTTAGATTTAGATATAGCTTCCATATATATCGTTCATCCGATATGGCCTTTTATGGTTGTAAAATCCACAAAATTTTACATGAGGTGCTTTATTTGTATATTTCAATGTGTATATTTCATCCGATATGGATTTTTAATACAAAATAAGATAAAATCCACAACTTTGGTCACATCTCTACAATATAGCGTGTGAGATGTTGTATTTCATATCCAAGTATGTGTTAATAAAATTGGCACTGGTTTCGATATAACTCCCATATAATCTTTTATCCGATATGGCCTTTTGTGGAAATCCAAATGTTTTGTCCTACGGTAGGAAAATCTAACAAGGTTCCAAATTGTTATTTCAATTGGTGTTCAAATTAAATTTTGACTAGATTTCGAGGTGGTGTAGGGTATTATATAGTCGGTATCGCCAGACTTTTGCCTTTCCTTACAGTTTTTTTTAATTTCGCAAATATTTGACCTAAAAACTATTTTTGACGAAGTTCTTTTACCCTCCATCCCTTAATGATGTTTCAAGTAACTGCTCCACGATCAGTGAAGACCTTTCAGCGTCTCAACAATTTGATCAAAATGTTTTGCATAAGAACTGCACTCTTAATATGAGCATGACCATCATACGACCAAAACGTTTTAGTACAATCAAAAAGTAGAAAGATGCTAAAGTCGGCCATGCCGAACCTTGGAAATTAACCACCATGGATTCTGCTAAAAGCTTGTACAAAATAAACTTAGTTGACGAGCACAATTTTACCCTACGTACCAAATTTCTGTCAAACCAGACATATCGAGAACTCGGCTTATATATTTTTAAACCGATTTGGAAAATACCTACCATGGATGGTGGAAGTCATAAAAACACTGCCGGCGGACATAGTGGGCAGCAGGTTCTTACCTTAACCGTGGAACGTCAACCTTATATTATTTACAATAATAATAGATGTCGCCCAATGACGTTTTAACAAAGGATGACTGTCCAGGAGTAGCAGAAGGAGCGGATATAGTTTGGGGATTTGACAGTTGGATAGAATAGAATTTCATCTTCGTATGAGGGACTATTGTAACATCTTCCAGGCAGATTTATTTGCGATTGCCGGGGCAGCGGTTATAGTGTGACATGCTGCAAGGTTTTTTGGTGAAAATACGTCGAAATTTAAGAAATAAATCGTAAAATTTTTCTTGAAAAAATGTCATAAAATTGCAAAATCACACATAATAAAATGTAATAAAGTCACATCTAAAATTTGTCTTTTTCATATAAATTTCGTAATTTTCGGAGTAGAAGTAGACCTCTGGAAGCTCAAATAATTGGGGCTGTTCGTTTGATTTACTATTACTTTCTATCTATCTATATACAAGTTTATATACTTGGCGTTAAGTTCGGCCTGGCCGATCTTTAGGTACCCACCACTTCGGGTATTAATGTAAACCCCCCCTCGTCCTAATCCGGTGAAAAATGCATAATTAATGCTCTCATAGAAGCTTTATGGAAATATGGTCCGATTTGGACCAAATTCAACACGGACATTGAGTGGTCTAATAAGTACAAGTCATTGTTCAATTTTTAGAACAAAATATTGGTCTTTTTGGTAGGCTCGAAAAGCCTAACATAAGTCACTGTATGAAATTTCAGCGAAATCTGATTATAAATTCGCCTTTTATGTGGCCAAGACTTTCAATCGAGAGATCGGTCTATATGGCAGCCATATGCTTATCAGAACATTTGAACTGAGGGGTAAACGAATCTGATATCCATTTATTTGGCCAAGTATTTGGGCATGCCCCAATTAGTGCGTACTTTGCGACCATGTCAATATGGGATTCAAATGAAAGTTATTTAAGAGTCGACACAGGAATTGAAATTTTTTCATGGATTCTACACTCAACAAATTTTTAACCTCACACTAGTTAAAATGAACTAACTTTGGGAAATATTATACTTCCTATGGCGCTAAATTATGTGCTCGCTACGAGTTCAATAATTTCATAACAGTTATGAAATTGTTTTTACATACTATTAGTTCACTTTTTACTTCCCTCTGGTAAAATATGAACTAACGAGCATTGAAACTGAAAGGTAAAATTATTGAAAAAATCTTTAATCTAAAGCGTTGGGCTCCGATGGAATCTCTACACTGTAGCTGAAGAATCTAGATCTACCTGGAGTCGAGTACCTTACAACTGTCCTCAACCTGTCTTTGAACACTCTTATAGTACCCGATGTCTGGAAGATGAGCAAAGTGATAGCGCTACTGAAGGCTGGAAAGGATCCGAGAAAGGGGGAGTCGTACAGACCAATCTGCTTCAGAGTCTCCTCCTCCCCAGACTGTTTTGACAATTTCCATTCGCCGTGCATCAGCATGGATTTCGAAGACTACATAGCACAATAACTGTATTGCATGCCAACATCGCACTCATTTGCCGTGGCTGTAATCGCAGGCCATGTGATACGACGGTCCTCGTGGCACTGGACCTATCGAAGGCATTCAGTCATGCCAAACTATTTGAAGATATAGTCAATACGTTCCTCCAGCCAGACTTGCCGCTTATTTCACTGCAAGGGATTTGAAAATATCTGCCACCAAATCTTCAGCCACATTGTTCACTACATATACGTTAGATTCGAAGAAGCATGAAAATACAAGTTTTGTAATAATGTTAATTATATTAGGTAAAATGTTTAAATACATTTTAAATTGAGGAAATTTAATTTAACAAAAGTTACAGTAATGTATTGGTCTTGTGTTCATGTACTCATAGTAGTCAGCATGTGAAATCCAAATACATTTATCATTAAATTATATTTTAATTGCAGACTAAATGTATTTCTGTGGTTGCACATATAACAACATGAGAAGATACATAACACCAATGGACTCAGAACAAGCATAAACCATTATAATACTATTGTATATTAGCATACACATTGGAATTTATAATAATATATAAAACTTTCTATAAACTTAGTTTTCCTTGTTTCGCTTGTGTTTATCTTGCGGCATTGTTAAAACATTATGGCACCGCATTGTACAATAAAACTACTTTAAGCTGTCATTATAACTTTCCTAATAAATAAAAATGCAATTAAAAACTAATATTGTGTGTGAAGTTAATCTAAAGGATAATACATTTGCATATATATAACTGTGTATTTGTGCATATACTCTCGTTCGATGTATGTACATATTTGGATAAAAAAATAAATGTAAATTTTAGACACATTTAAAATGGGTCTGTGATTGCGTTTTTTTTTTCGAACTATAACTAAATACGTTAAGGGACTACAATTACTAGGACTTGCACGTCAGTTGAGTTAGCAACGGACATCAAACAGTTGAGTTAGCAACGGACATTATTATAACGTTTCATGGGGATACTATTAATTGAGAATTTGTGTAGAGTAGTTTTTCTCATTCACTTTTGTCGAATAGGAACAACTTTTGGTAGAGATTCAAGTATGTAGAGATTTCATCCAGAAAACACCTATTTTAGCACACACATTAGAATTTTTTAGGATCGGGTAATACTAATCTAGTCATTCCGTTTGTAACACCTCGAAATATTGACCTGTGACCTCATAAAGTATATATATTCTTGATCGTCTTGACATTCTAAGTAGATTTAGCCATGTCCGCCCGTCTGTAGTAATCTCGATAGCGGTCGAACGCGTAGAAGTAGCTTCTCGAAATTTCCCACAGATACTTGTTTTTGATGTAGTTTGTTGGGGACTGCAAATGGGCCATATCGGTTGAGATTTGGATATGTCTCCCATATAAAGATGTCCTTCAACTTGACTTCTTGAGATTCGAGAAGCTGCAATTTTTAACCGATTGGGCTAAAAATTTGCAGATAGTATTCCGTTAGGACTTCCAATAATTATGCCATATAAACCGATCTCCCGATTTGACATCTTGAGCCCCGCAGTTGTTATCCGATTGAGCTAACATTTTGCACGTAGGTTTCTGTTATGACTTCCAACAATCGTGACAAGTATGGTCCAAATCGATGTACAACCTGAAATAGCTCCTATAAAAACCGATCTCCTAATTTGATATCTCAGACCTCTGGAAGCCTCAATTTTAATCCGATGGGGCTGAAAGGATGTACGTAGTGTTCTGTTACAACTTCCAACAATGGTGTCACGTACGGACCAATTCTTTTATGTAAACTTTCAGCAGAATTCATGGTGCATTGTCAAGATTTGGCCAGGCCGGATTTAGCACGCTAAAACTTGTTTTATTCTGACGCAACTATACTAGATTCTTTTTTGGACCGTTGAGTAGAGCGCACGTGTTGTTGTTCCACTCCGCAAGAATTTTCCTGTAACTCGTAATAGGTCATTATTTTTGGAAGAAAAGTTTAAGTCACTCAAGGTTGCTGCGATAGAGGTATCCATTAGGTTGTTGATGATCTGCGTCTGTTTCCAGTGGAGCGGCAGATTTAGAGCCCGGGAGTAGGATTAAAATGGACTCCAAAGGCCCAGATGGAGATGGTATCAGTCCATAGCATGTTGTCTGCTACTGAAACCTCGACTGGTGACGGGGCTGCTCCAGGCTTCACCAGCCGACAGACGACTGGCCAGTCGGGACTTTTGACGAAGACACCTGGTTTGAGTCTAAAGGACAAGGCTGAACCATCTTCGCACGCCTATAACTTGCCCAGGCCATCGGCCTTCTCAAACTCACACGCTCTTTAAGAGGTTGAAATAATAGAAGACGCATCGCTCTCATGTTTATTGGGAGGCTTGGTACGAATGATCCTAAGACTCTCACTAATAGGGAGAGAGATTCCCTAAATTGTGGTAGGGAATTTGCTGCAAAGGCTACCCCTTAGACTACACGTCTAGATTCGGAAACTGCACCGCAGTCAGCCAAAAGGTTGTGGTCTCCTGGAGGGCATTTCATGCCTAAAAGAACTAGAGCGAACAATAGTAAGATGGGTCCAAGAACCTTTGCTAATGTCGCTAGGGACAGTTTGGTGATGGCAGTTGTCGACATGGGAGAAGAACAGGGCTGCATACCTAGGAATAATTGGAGTGGGATAGTCAATGCACTGTCATCAGTATATTTCGATGTCCTTGCGGAATTTCCTGGGTCTCCTCCAGTTTGTGATGATGCAGGCTGATATCGCGGCCGATACAGACTAATTGCCTTCGGGGTTCAACGCTCAATTGGGTTGGGGAATCAGGAATTGTTGCTGAACAATTGCCTGAGGAACAATCGACCATATCGCTAAAGTCTGGCGGATTGCAGGAGACTGAAAACCCCGATGCCACAATCAAGACAGGGGGGATGGCATTACGTTTCGATGCCGACAAGCCCTGTGTGGGTGGGTCACAAAATTGGACTGGGCTCAAGGTGTGCGCCAGCGGGGAAGCACGGAACTCAAAAAGTATTTCGACAGCAGCTAACTGAAGCATCTAAGGAGGAATCTTCCACACCGCAAGTGTCTTGCGTCTTAAGAAGGATTGCAGAAACTCTTCAACAGAGCAAAAGCAAATAGCACCTCACGATTGGGACATCTAAAAGGCTGAGCTAAGAAAATATCGTGGGTAGAATTCTGCAGCTCTGTGGAGGATACATCTAAGACCATTAGCCTAAGGAAGATTCTGTCCTCGAGACCTATTGCGGTTAGGTATATTCAGAAGTCAGAGAATGCATTGATAATGTCTAGTGAAGAAAAACTAGAACTACTCGTTGAAACACATTTCCCAAGAAATTCTCCAACGGACAACGTGGCGCCAGAAGAGGTTGTCACTGGTATGCATTCGTCGCAGGCTATTAGGGAAATTGTGTCTGAGCCGAAAATCCTTTGAGCGATAAGGATCCTTCCAGGATGCTGGAAGGAATAGAACTGCCATTCCAAGCACTTCTGTGGAAGCTGGAAAGAAACTCAGATCTCCCGAAGAGCATAGCACTGCCAAGACTCTGAAGAAGAATGAGCTCCTCGCTTTCAAGCCCTCTGGGAAAACCAAGAACGCCGTCCCGCAACGGAGACAACAACAATGTCCTGCGGAGGTTGATAAAATCGGAACAGAACGAAGGAAGCGCGCACGGTCCCTGAGACTTCATGGAGGACTGTGACTTCCAAAAGGAGGCCACGGCCATCACGGAAGGGGAAAATGGTCGCTGAGAAAAGTAAAGAGCCTCCCACTTACGCTAAAGTGGGAAGGAAGCACAAGAGAGATAAGCTGACTTAGGCTGTCATCAATATCGGCTATGCATCCCGTAGGATTCCACAAGATCATCGGTCCCAAGTGGAAGATCTGATTAACGAGTGGTTTTCGAGCTTGTGCGAGTTATGCTGCGTTTTGTGTTGGGGGTATATATTGATACCATCAAACAGCTCGTCAGAGGTATGCACTCTCCCTGAGAGGGCGCAAAGCTCGACCTGGTGAGAATGATGGACATCCCCCAGCTCACAAAGGCGACGGTCTTCATCAAGGGATGGGGCAATAAATTTGCGACGAAACGCATGAAGGAATTCTTGGGCATGCAAAACCATGGTTTGGTCTCCCACAGAGAGGAGAAGGAGGAAGGAACTCTCCTTGTGGTTGGCTGGTTTTGCACATGTACCTTTTTTGGCCCAAAGACAAACGTTATTGATTTTAATCGGTTCAGATTTACGTATAGCATATATATCTTTCATCCGACATGGACTTCTATGGCTGTAGAAGACACAGTTTTAGTCCGATCTTTAAAATATTTTGCACGAGGTGTTTTATTTGACGTCCTAATATATGTGGAAAATTTCATGAAAATCGGTCTATATTTAGATATAGCTCCCATATATATCTTTCATCCGATATGGCCGTTTAAGGCTGTAGAAGCCACAATTTTTTACCGATCTTACCAAAATTTGGCATGGGGTGCTTTATTTGATGTCTCCATATGTGTGCAAAATTTCATAAAAATCGGTCCAGATTTAGATATAGCTTCCATATATATGTATCGCCCGATTTGCACTTAAATTTTCAACCGATCTGCACAAAATTTGGCACGATCTGTTTAATATATCTGAAAAATTTCATAAAAATCGGTTCAGAGTCGTCGTGGAGTCGTTGTTGTGAAGTCTCAATGTATGTGCAATATTTCATAAAAATCGGTTCAAATTTCGATATAGCTCCCATATATAACTTTCATCCGATTCGGCTTTTTATACCCTCCAACATAAGATGGGGGGTATACTAATTTCGTCATTCTGATTGTAACTACTCGAAATATTCGTCTGAGACCCCATAAAGTATATATATATGTACTTGATCGTCGTGAAATTTTATGTCGATCTAGCCATGTCTGTCCGTCCGTCCGTCTGTCTGTCGAAAGCACGCTAACTTCCGAAGGAGTAAAGCTAACTGCTTGAAATTTTGCACAAATACTTCTTATAAGTGTAGGTCGGTTGGTATTGTAAATGGGCCATATCGGTCCATGTTTTGATATAGCTGCCATATAAACCGGTCTTGACTTCTTGAGCCTCTAGAGTGCGCAATTCTTATCCGATTGGAATGAAATTTTGCACGACGTGTTTTGTTATGATATCCAATAACTGTGCCAATTATGGTTCAAATCGGTTTATAACCTGATATAGCTGCCATATAAACCGATCTTGGGTCTTGACTTCTTGAGCCTCTAGAGTGCGCAATTCTTATCCGATTTGAATGAAATTTTGCACGACGTGTTTTGGTATGATATCCAACAGTTGTGCCAAGTATGGTCCAAATCGGTCTATAACCTTATATAGCTGTCATATAAACCGAACTTGGGTCTTGACTTTTTGAGCCTCTAGAGGGCGCAATTCTTATCCAATTTGAATGAATTTTGGCATGATGTTTTGTTATGATATCCAACAACTGTGCCAAATATGGTTCAAATCGGTTCATAACCTGATATAGCTGTCATATAAACAGATCTGGGGACTTGACTTCTTGAGCTTCTAGAGGGCTTAATTTCTAACCGATTTGGCTGAAATTTCGCAAGACGTTTTTTATTGTTACTTTCAAAAACTATGTCAAATAAAGTACAAGTCGGTTCATAACCTGATATAGCTGCCATATAAACCGATCTGGGATCTTGACTTCTTGAGCCTCTAGAGGTCGCAATTCCTATCCGATTTGCCTGAAATTTTATACGACGGATTCTCTCATGACCATTAACATACGTGTTTATTATGGTCTGAATGGGTCTATAGGCCGATACAGCTCCCATATAACTCGATCTCTCTATTTTACTTCTTGAGCCCACAAAGGGCGCAATTCTTATTCGAATTGGCTGACATTTTACACAGGTCTCCAACATATAATTTAATTGTGGTCCAAACCGGACCATATCTTGATATCGCTCTAATAGCAGAGCAAATCTTTTCTTATATCCTTTTTTATACCCTCCACCATAAGATGGGGGTATACTAATTTCGTCATTCTGATTGTAACTACTCGAAATATTCGTCTGAGACCCCATAAAGTATATATATTCTTGATCGTCGTGAAATTTTATGTCGATCTAGCCATGTCCGTCCGTCTGTCCGTCCGTCCGTCCGTCCGTCCGTCCGTCTGTCTGTCGAAAGCACGCTAACTTCCGAAGGAGTAAAGCTAGCCACTTGAAATTTTGCACAAATACTTCTTATTAGCGTAGGTCGGTTGGTATTTTAAATCGGCCATATTGGTCCATGTTTTGATATAGCTGCCATATAAACCGATCATGGGTCTTGACTTCTTGAGCCTCTAGAGTGCGCAATTCTTATCCGATTGGAATGAAATTTTGCACGACGTGTTTTGTTATGATATCCAACAACTGCGCCAAGTATAGTTCAAATCGGTTCATAACCTGATATAGCTGCCATATACACCGATCTGGGGTCTTGACTTCTTGAGACTCTAGAGTGCGCAATTCTTATCCGATTGGGATGAAATTTTGCAAGACGTGTTTTGTTATGACATCCAACAACTGTGCTAAGCATGGTTCAAATCGGTCCATAACCTGATATAGCTGCCATATAAACCGATCTTGGGTCTTGACTTCTTGAGCCTCTAGAGTGCGCAATTCTTATCCGATTGGAATGAAATTTTGCACGACGTGTTTTGTTACGATATGCAACAACTGTGCCAAGTATGGTTCAAATCAGTCCATAACTTTATATAGCTGTCATATAAACCGATCTTGGGTCTTGACTTCTTGAGCCTCTAGAGGGCGCAATTCTTATCCAATTTGAATGAATTTTTGCACGTAGTATTTTGTTATGATATCCAACAACTGTGCCAAATATGGTTCAAATCGGTTCATAACCTGATATAGCTGCCATATAAACCGATCTGGGATCTTGACTTCTTGAGCCTCTAGAGGTCGCAATTATTATCCGATTTGCCTGAAATTTTGTACGACGGATTCTCTCATGACGTGTTTACTATGGTCTGAATCGGTTCATAGCCTGATATAGCTCCCATATAAATCGATCTCTCTATTTTACTTCTTGAGCCCACAAAGTGCGCAATTCTTATTCGAATTGGCTGACATTTTACACAGGTCTCCAACATATAATTTAATTGTGTTCCAAACCGGACCATATCTTGATATCGCTCTAATAGCAGAGCAAATCTTTTCTTATATCCTTTTTTTGCCTAAGAAGAGATGCCGGGAAAAGAACTCGACATATGCGATCCATGGTGGAGGGTATATAAGATTCGGCCCGGCCGAACTTAGCACGCTTTTACTTGTTTTTGCCTAAGAAGAGATGCCGGGAAAAGAACTCGACAAATGTGATCCATGGTGGAGGGTATATAAGACTCGGCCCGGCCCTTGGTCCCATCTTTACAAAATTTTGCTCTTGGTTGGTCAAAAATCGATGTACAAGCTGCAGGAATGTAATCTGCCAGTAATTTTGTCCATTTTTGTACATAAAATGACTTTCTTCAGCGCATCCATACTGGCATATTTTTATACCCTCCACCATAAGATGGGGGGTATACTAATTTCGTCATTCTGTTTGTAACTACTCGAAATATTCGTCTGAGACCCCATAAAGTATATATATTCTTGATCGTCGTGAAATTTTATGTCGATCTAGCCATGTCCGTCCGTCTGTCCGTCCGTCCGTCCGTCCGTCCGTCCGTCCGTCCGTCTGTCTGTCGAAAGCACGCTAACTTTCGAAGGAGTAAAGCTAGCCGCTTGAAATTTTGCACAAATACTTCTTATTAGTGTAGGTCGGTTGGTATTGTAAATGGGCCATATCGGTCCATGTTTTGATATAGCTGCCATATAAACCGATCTTGGGTCTTGACTTCTTGAGCCTCTAGCGTGCGCAATTCTTATCCGATTGGAATGAAATTTTGCATAACGTATTTTGCTATGATATCCAACAACTATGCTAAGTATGGTTCAAATCGGTTCATAACCTGATATAGCTACCATATAAACCGATCTTGGGTCTTGACTTCTTGACCCTCTAGAGGGCGCAATTCTTATCTGATTGGAACGAAATTTCGCACGTCGTGTTTTGTTATGATACCCAACAACTGTGCCATGTTTGGTTCAAATCGGTCCATAACCTGATATAGCTACCATATAAACCGATCTTGGGTCTTGACTTCTTGAGCCTCTAGAGGGCACAATTCTTATCCGATTTAAATGAATTTTTGCACGAAGTATTTCGTTATGATATCCAACAACTGTGCCAAGTATGGTTCAAATCGGTTCATAACCTGATATAGCTGTCATATAAACAGATCTGGGGATTTGATTTCTTGAGCTTCTGGAGGGCGCAATTCCTATCCGATTTGGCTGAAATTTTGCATGACGTATTTTATTTTTACTTTCAACAACTGTGTCAAATAAGGTTCAAATCGGTTCATAACCTGATATAGCTGCCATATAAACCGATCTGGGATCTTGACTTCTTGACCCCTAGAGGTCGCAATTATTATCCGATATGCCTGAAATTTTATACGATGGATCCTCTCATGACCATCAACAAACGTGTTCATTATGGTCTGAATCGGTCTATAGCCCGATACAGATCCCATATAAATCGTTCTCTCTATTTTACTTCGTGAGTCCCAATGGGCGCAATTCTTATACGAATTGGCTGAAATTTTACACAGGTCTCCAACATATAATTTGATTGTGGTCCGAACCGGACCATATCTTGATATCGGTTTAATAGCAGAGCAACTCTTTTCTTATATCC
Organism: Stomoxys calcitrans; assembly: GCF_963082655.1. NCBI lineage: Eukaryota > Metazoa > Arthropoda > Insecta > Diptera > Muscidae > Stomoxys > Stomoxys calcitrans. The sequence continues at coordinate 161,850,782 of NC_081553.1, read as the reverse complement.
TTTTTTGCCTAAGAAGAGATGCCGGGAAAAGAACTCGACAAATGCGATCCATGGTGGAGGGTATATAAGATTCGGCCCGGCCGAACTTAGCACGCTTTTACTTGTTAGTCCTATCTTGCACCTTGAAATGGCACATAAAGTACATGTGGTTGCTCCCAGTCTGGTTGGTATGTCAATAGTCTACGACAGAATGTTTGAGTGCCAACGACTCCAGGTGTGGTAAAAGGCTGTGGAGAAGAGTACATGGAACAATGAACTTCGACAGATACTGAGAATGGTCTGAGGCGCTATCACGGGGGCTGAAGATGGTGGAGGTGCTTATACTATGTTGAGGAAGCGCGCACGGTCCATGAGACTTCATGGAGGACTGTGACTTCCAAAAGGAGGCCACGGCCATCACGGAAGGGGAAAATGGTCGCTGAGAAAAGTAAGGAGCCTCCCACTTACGCTAAAGTGGGAAGGAAGCACAAGAGAGATGAGCTGACTTATGCTGTCATCAATATCGGCTGTGCATCCGGTAGGATTCCACCAGATCATCGGTCCCAAGTGGAAGATCTGGTTAACGAGTGGTTTTCGAGCTTGTGTGGAACTCTTTAAGAGGGTCCACCCATACAAATGATAAGCTGCGAGTTATGCTGCGTTTTGTGTTGGGGGAATATATTGATACCGTCAAGCAGCTCGTCAGAGGTATGCACTCTCCCTGAGAGGGCGCAAAGCTCGACCTGGTGAGAATGATGGACATCCCCCAGCTCACAAAGGCGACGGTCTTCATCAAGGGATGGGGCAATAAATTTGCGACGAAACGCATGTAGGAATTCTTGGGCATACAAAACCATGGTTTGGTCTTCCATAGAGAGGAGAAGGAGGAAGAAACTCTCTCCTGGTAGGCTTTGATCAAGTCTCCGTGACAAGTTGCTTAAAATTTGGAAGGCTAGGATAGGCAAAGATCCTAGTATTGTAATATGATAACTTGTTATACTCGTATTTATAAGAAACTTTTGATGAAACTAAGTAGACTAGCTTGTTCCTTTAATGTTGTTTGTTTGAAAAATATAATAAAAAGAGTCAGTTTGTTGACAGAAGCTTTACAATTCAGGTGTGGGGTTCCCAAAAAAAAAAAATAAATAAAAAAAGAAGACTCAAAAAAAAAAAAAAATTTTTTTTTTTTAAATATGGATTCACGCCCTACTCGAGAAAGAATTCTTTCAGCTTTGAAAGCTTCAAATGTGGAATTTCCAGAAACAGCGTCAATTGCACAATTGAGAACATTATATGATTGTTTGCAAGTTAACGGTGGTCCATCAAAGCAGACTGAATTGCCTTCTGGAAATGTGGTTTCTTCTGATTCTGCTGGGAATTCATCTGTAACTGTCACTACAATGTCATCCAATACTTTGAATGAAACTCCCGTTATTAATTCCGCAACTGCCGATCCTGAAAATTTGCTTCAGTCATTTCAATGTAATGGTGAGTCCAAAAATCAAACTGAATTGGTTCTTGGAACTGCCGCTTGTTTTTCTGCCGCACGGGCTTCAACCGATTTAATATCTAGAAATGCATTGAGTGTCGCTTTTAATAACAGCGAAATTGGCGTATCCTGTGCAAATCTTCGGCAAACACAGACTTCAGTGCCTCCTTCCGTAATTTCTTCCGTACCTTCCGTCTATAATTCTTCTGCTTCCGTTCCTGTAAATACAGTTCAAAGACAATTTCGTGGTACTTCGGGGACTGCTGCTTCTGTTTCTGCCGCCCGGACTTCATCAGTTATTTCCGATTTAATGAATACAAATACATTGGGTGTCGCTTTTAACAATAGAGCAATTGGCGTGTCCTGTGATGTTCTTCCGCAAACACAAACTTCCGTACCTCCTTCCGTATCTTCTTGTGTTGTTTCTTCCGTACCCTCCGTCAATTATTCCTCAGTTTCCGTTCCTGCAAACTTACTTCGAGGACAATTTTCTAGACCTTCTGTTCCATCACAGGTAACAGACCTTTTCATTCGTTCAAGCGTTTTATCCCGTGAAGCTGATGAACTAGAGAGTGAAATTAGAGTTTTGAGATTGAAGCAAGAAATGTTGGCTTTTCGAAACCAAATTGAATCTTTAGAAAACGGTGGAAAAAAGGTTTCTACAAATATCAATTATGACGAGCTCTCTATGATGGTTCCGAAATTTTCTGGGAATGATGGACGAAATATTGAAAAATGGATAAACTCTTTTGAAAGCTACACTATAAATATGACTGACCAAGAAAAATATATGTGCTTAAGATATTTGCTGGTTGGAACTGCGCGAGAGTTCATGGAAAATTCAAATTACAAAGAATATAAGGAGTTGAAGAGATCGCTCTTAGACATTTTCAAGAGAACGGTAACGCAAGAAGAAGTTTATCAAAAATTGCGTTTGCGCAAGTTGAAGCCAACAGAGCCGTGTATTGCCTATATAGTAGCAATGCAAACTATTGCAGCAGAAGGCGAAATCAACGAGCAAGAACTGGTTGACATTATAATAGACGGAATGGAAGATAAAACCAACAACATATCCATTCTCTATACGGATCAAACTCATTACAAGAATTGATGCATGGAATAGATAGATACGAGAAACGCAGGTCAAAAACAGTCAGTACTCATAAAGAAGGCCGTGACAATACTAAAGGCATACGATGTTTCAATTGCTCTCAATTTGGACATATGAAGAACACCTGCAATAAGCCTCGACGTCCACCGGGATCTTGTTTCCATTGTTTCCAAATGGGACATTTTTACAAGGATTGTCCTAAAAGGATGAATGTTACTGCTCCCATATTTTGTAGTAATGATATTGTAGACACAACACAAATGGTAAGTGTGGCCTTTAAATATTCTTGTGGATCCAAATATACTAATTCTGCGAATATTTCGTGCTTGATCGATTCCGGTAGCCCAATTAGTTTGGTTAAGATGTCTTTATTACCGACTGGTGTGATACGTTCGAAGAATTTAATACCAACTTCGTATGTTGGAGTTGGCAATTCCCCTTTGAAAATATATGGAAATATTTCTTGTTTAATAAAATTTAAAAAATCGTCTAAACAAATAGAATTACTTGTTGTTCCGAACGAGAGCATTCATGTTCCAATGATTCTTGGACGGAACTTTATGCATGAATTTAATGTAAAACTACTTCAAGTCAAGGAAACTACGAATGATATAGAAGTATTTGAATCCACAAGAAAAATAAATGACAATAATAATATAACCTCGGTGTCTACACCATCTACGATAAGCAATTCTTATGATAGTCCTGTGAATTCCCAAGTGATACGTACGGACGATATTGATCTAAATCCTTTGTTAAATTCATTCCAGAAGAAGACTTTAGAAGATCTTATTCATAATCGTTATATAACTCCAAAGGGAATTGATAAAAAGTCATCTGATTATAGGATGTTGATTAAATTATCTGATGATATTCCAATACACTGCTCTCCCCGAAGATTGTCGGTTCGTGATCGTGAGGAAACGCAGAAGATTGTTAGTGATTTGTTAGAAAGGAAAATAATACGTTACAGCAATTCTCCATACACGTCAGCAATTGTGTTGATAAAGAAAAAAACAGGGGAAACGCGGATGTGTGTCGATTATCGAGCGTTAAACAAAAAGACTATTAGGGATAACTTTCCTTTACCCCTCATCGAGGACTGTATTGAGAGCATATCAGGCAAAAAATGGTTTAGCCTCATGGATTTGAAGGATGGATTTTTCAACATAGAAATGCATAATGATTCAATTCCATACACTTCATTTGTAACCCCATTTGGACAGTACGAGTATTTGAAGATGCCATTTGGTTTAAAGAATGCTCCAGCAAACTTTCAACGCTTTATAAATGGTATATTTCGCGACTTAATAGAGGACCATAGAGTGGTTATATATATGGATGACATATTGATTGCATCCTCTGATTTCGATTCTCATGTTCAGACATTGGCGGTTGTACTTGGACGTGCTTTTGAGTACGGATTACGTATCAAGTTAACTAAATGTAAATTTGGTTATCAGAGTTTAGAGTATTTAGGATACTTAATCAGCCCAAAAGGTATACGGACGACAGAAAATCACTTGCGAGCTGTGAAACAAATACCAATGCCAAGGAATCATAGGGAATTACAAACTTGTCTTGGGTTGTTTTCCTACTTTAGGAAATTCGTTCCGTCATTCTCAAATATTGCAAGGCCATTGTTAGATTTGCTTCGTAAAGAGAAAAAATTCGTTTTCTCTGAAGAATGTGTAAAGGCCTTTAGTAAATTAAAGTCTCGTTTACTTCGGGCCCCAGTATTAGCTATCTATAACCCTAAAAGCGATACGGAGTTACATTGTGATGCAAGTTCTCATGGATTCGGAGCAATATTGATGCAGCGTCAGGATGATAAAAAGTTCCACCCCGTAGCATTTTTTTCAAAGGCTACAACCAATGCAGAATCGAGATATCATAGCTTCGAACTGGAAACACTCGCAATTATTTACGCGTTGCGCCGGTTTCGTGTGTATTTAGAAGGATTACATTTTACCATAGTCACAGATTGCAATTCACTTACAATGACCTTGAACAAGAGACAAGTTAATCCTCGGATATCCCGCTGGGCATTGGAACTAGAGAACTATGACTATTCTATCGAACACAGGAAGGGTTCTTCTATGGGTCATGTGGATATGTTAAGCAGATGTATAGAAAAGGAAATATCCCCTCATGTGGGATGTAACATGATTTGCTCTGTAGATTCGAATCAACTCGATGTCCAAATTCAACTGACCCAAGCTAGAGATCCTGTTATTAAGGACTTATGTAAACGTTTGGAAAAGGAGGAGATATGTGATTTTGACCTAATAGACGGTCTCTTATTTAAGAAAGTGGGTGCAACCGTTTGTTTATATGTCCCAAAGGAAATGGAAGATAATGTGATAAGAATGATACATGAGAAGCTTGGACACCTGGGGACAGATAAATGTTATTATAAGATTCGAGAGAATTTTTGGTTCCCAGACATGCGCAATAAGATAGATAGCTTCATTAAGAATTGTATAAAATGTATCATTTATGCTGCTCCAGCTAGAATAAACCAACAGAACATGTACAGCATTCCAAAGGTGGCGGAGCCATTCGATACGATACACGTGGATCACTTCGGACCACTTCCATCATTAAAATCGAAAAGAAAACACATTTTAGTGGTAGTTGATTCTTTTATAAAATTTGTTCGACTTTATCCTGTAAATTCGACGAGCACTAAGGAGGTTTGTTGTTCTCTCGAAAAGTATTTTAGTTATTACAGTAGACCAAGACGCCTAATCTCGGACAGAGGATCATGTTTTACGTCATTGGAGTTTTCTGAATTCATTTTGAAAAATAATATTAATCATGTTAAGGTGGCGGTTGCCTCTCCACAAGCAAATGGGCAGGTTGAGCGTGTAAATCGTATTATTAAGTCCATGTTGAGCAAATTGAGTGACCCAATAGATCATTCCGATTGGTCATTGAAATTGTCCCAGGTGGAATATGCTATCAATAACTGTGTTCACAGTTCTACCAAGGAAACCCCAGCGAAGTTACTCTTTGGAACGAATCAACGAGGGGTGGTGGTAGATAAGCTGTCGGAATATCTAGATGAGAAAATGGGTAATGAGGAGAAACTAAATTTGAGGGATATGAGGGTTAAGGCATTGAATTCTATACAGCGATCTCAGAACTACAACGAATTATACTTTTCCAAACATCATGAACCGGCAAAACGTTACGATGAGGGTGATTATGTTGTTATTATGAATATTGACAATACAGTTGGGAAGAATAAGAAATTTTGTGAAAAATATCGTGGTCCCTACATTATTGAAAAAGTATTAGATAATGATCGCTACGTTGTGAGAGATGTTGACAATTGTCAACTGACACAGATCCCATATAAGGGTATAATTGAAGCAAAGCGACTTCGGAAATGGTTGACACCTAGGTTATAGATTTATGTTATTGGTCACACTTATATAATATACACAATTTTTATATCATGATTGTGGGCAATCATATTGTCAGGTTGGCCGAACTGTAATATGATAACTTGTTATACTCGTATTTATAAGAAACTTTTGATGAAACTAAGTAGACTAGCTTGTTCCTTTAATGTTGTTTGTTTGAAAAATATAATAAAAAGAGTCAGTTTGTTGACAGAAGCTTTACAGTATTGAATCATCAGGCAGCACAGGGACTGTAAACTCAATACAGCCAGGACCCGTCGATGGAACCATTACCGACTTTTTAATGATTTGGAAGACTAGGATAGGCACAAAACCTAATACGATAATATTAGGCAGTATAGTGACTGGAAAGTCACTGCAGCCTAAACAAAAGGGAGCAGACGATGAGATCATCACCTATTTTCAAGATGCCCATTTACTGGATGACCATTGATTGAGGCAATCCAGATAAACATCCACTGGAGCGAGACAGCTACACACGCTCTGATGGAAAAAATCAAACAGGAATCCTTGATGAGCTTCAAATCATTTAAGTCACCCGGAACTGATGAAATATTTCCGGCATTGCTACAGAAGGAGGGCGACTTGCTGGCGCCCTATCTGGCCAATATTTTCACAGCTTGCCTGGGACTTGCATATACTCAGAAAGCCTGCAGAAGGCAAGGGTGGTATTTATACAAAGACCAGGTAATGTAAATTTTGCGACATCAAATTCTTACAGACCTTTAAGCCTTACATCCTTTCTACTCAAAACCATGGAACGTATTGTGGATACCATGATAAAGAGTTGGATTTCCGTTGAAATGTTCAAACACCACCACCACGCCTATGATAGAAGAATCCTTCGATGCCAAAACGTACACCCTGGCTGTATGCATTGACATTGAGAGGGATTTTTAAAATGTGCGGACCCGGACCGATACACTGATCCAATCCTTAGACCAATACCGGATGGACCCCTTTCTTAGAGACAGGATAACCTATATGCTAATGAACAGGTGGATAAAATGTATGTCCCATGGCATACATATAAGGGAGAATGTAACCAGAGAAATATGCCTGTTAACGCGGAAGACGAAGGTGGGCCTGACAAGGTTAAATACTTAGAAGTGATCTTGGACAGGTAACTGAATTGGAAGTGTCACATTCAGGAGCGTACCGAGAAAGCACATATATGTAAGGCAGAATGTAAACGGGCCGTAGGCTCCAAATGAGGCCTGAATCCGATGATAGTCCACTGGTTCTACAGAAGCGTGATAAGTCCAATACTTTCTACCGCCTCAGTAGTTTGGTGGACTGCTATGGAGAAAAAATGCAACATAAGGGCCTTACAACAGGTTCGGAGAACTTGTTGTTTAAACTTGTTTATTGTAAGCATTGGCGTCGCTATTTAGTATTAGGTTAGGTTGAAAAGCGGGGGCGAATATTAATCCGCCCCAAGCTGCTATGGATATACATCTAAGCCAGTAATGTGTGCTCTAAAAAACTAAAGAGTAACCTCGAAGAAGAGAACTCTAAGTTAGGAATTCCGTGCTACCTACAAAATCCTTAATTGTTTGCCATACCACCCCCCTTAGTTGGTTCATGTCTGGTATTGTGTCCCCACCTAAGTACCGATGTCTTTTAGCTGCGAAAGGTGGGCAATGGCATTGAAAATTCTCCATAGGATTTTCGCCGTTCTAGCGACTATTTCCCTCCTAACTCGAACTGATCTCAATCCCTGGATTCTCAATTTAAACCACCAGGTCCTTTCTGTCCTCTAGTTTCGATCCATCCGTGCAGCATGATCTTCGAAATGGCAATACCAGAGTTCCATCAAACCAAGACTGTGTCGCTAGTGCCTCGCACTCGACTCAGGTATCCGTTCGGAAACTTCTTCCATTCCTTCTAGCTTAGCTATTGTCGACTCGATTGTACAGGGATGGTATGACATGCTCCTATCCCCTAACCATCGCCTTAAGTCTCATAGCCGCTGTGGCTATACTTAATATGTATGTCTATGGTTCGGATATCTAAAATAGTCTCCAGTGGCTTTGTAGGCGTGGTCCTAATCGCCCCGCCCATGCCAAGAAAACATGTTCTTTGGGTTCAAATCCCTCCCTAGTCAGCATCCGATGTTGATTAGTTATGGTGGTCACCCATAGGAATGTCGATAAAATGCGACCATGTGGCGTGCCTTGGGTCGCCTTCTCCCGACTCGAAGGAGTCTTCTATTTTATGCACAACCTCGTGCAGGTCGCGAAGGATCGACCTTCCCTTGACATGTGCTTGCTACTCTTTCTCATGGTACCCACAATACGTTCGATGGTATTGTGTAGATAAGGACGTATAATGTCTGTAGGCCTTTGGTGTCGCATAACTTGCCTTATGTATAAAAGCCACTCTTGCCTCTTTCCAGGCTTTGGGAGTATAGGCACGCTGTGAAAATAGTGGCCAAATGGGGCGAGATCAGGAACTACCTCACACATTCCAGGGGAACTGTAATCTGTGGGTATGCTTCTGGCGACATGTAAGCTAAAGGTTGCAGGTTACAACTTTTGCGGAAGAAGAAGAAGTAAGAATGTCCAGAGAGAAAAGACTATAGAACATCTGCTGTGGTATTTGTGTTCCGCTTTGGCAGCCAGAGAGAGTTCCACTTTAGATTTTCAATCCATAGTGAACTTGTCTGATTGTGATTTTAAAAGCGATCTGGATGGTTCAACGGCATTTTCCTTTTCCTGTGGTATCACAATGACGAAAACGTCTAAGTGAGTCTGATGGCAGACTGCCCCATAAACCTAACCTATCATTAAAACTGATCCCACTCTCACATTGTGTTTATTTGACTCGAAATTTAAATGTAATCGATATTTCTTTTTGTACAAGCAACTACACTACCAGTATATCCGCTGAAATGTACTCAAACGTATTCAACTGGTTAAGAAAAAAGATGCAAACAGGGAGTTTTTGCAAACCAAATAACTTTGGAAATAATTAACAAATAATTATTATCGTAAAAACCACTTCAACGTCTGTATATGTAGTTTTACAATATGTGTGTGCGTTGTTGTAATAAATTATAGATATTCGTTTTACATGATTGCTATCGAAAAAATTGATAGGTTTTTGTGTTTTCCATGACATTCGCTGCGGTTCGTTTATAACAAATGCCATAAATTGTAATGATTTCAAAAACTGGCTTGGAAACATAAGGAACGAAACTTGTTCAGAAAACGTTATTCGCAAAGAGTTCACATGAGCAACGGTTTCATAGCATTTTTTTGTCTAAGAGTCAAAATGACATTGGAATGAAAAAATTGAAAGACATAGCACAATTGGCTATTGCAAATGGTAAAAGGGATATATGAGAGTTTTTTGTGGACATAACATCAAAGTCTGTTTTAGAATTACCTTAGACGAAGAACAGCAACTAAAAGATAATGGTTTTTATACCCTCCACCATAGGATGGGGTGACTTATGTTAGGCTTTTCGACATCCGTGTCGTATATGGTTCAGATCGGTTTATTTTAAGATATAGCTACTAAAAAGATCAATATTTTGTTATACACTATTGAACAATGACTTATACCTATTAGTATTTGGTTCAAATCGGAACATATTTCGGCAAAGCTGCTATGAGGAATAAGGTATGCATTTTTCACCGGACTTGGACGAAAGGTGATTTACATATATACCAGAGGTGGCGGGTATCCAAAGTTCGGCCCGGCCGAACTTAACGCCTTTTTATTCGTTAGATTTGTGCATTTATTTGTAACGCTAAGAAGGAGAAGAGCTAGACCCATTGATCTAATCAGAATCACTTTCTGATCCGATTTAGCCATATCCGTCCGTCCGTCCGTCCGTCTGTGAGTCCATGTATTCTTGTAAACAAAGTGCAGGTCGTATTTGTCGTCCTAATATATGTGGAAAATTTCATGAAAATCGGTCCATATTTAGATATAGCTCCCATATATATCTTTCATCCGATATGGCCGTTTAAGGCTGTAGAAGCCACAACTTTTTACCGATCTTACCAAAATTTGGCATGGGGTGCTTTATTTGACGTCTCCATATGTGTGCAAAATTTCATAAAAATCGGTCCAGATTTAGATATAGCTTCCATATATATGTATCGCCCGATTTGCACTTAAATTTTCAACCGATCTGCACAAAATTTGGCACGATCTGTTTAATATATCTGAAAAATTTCATAAAAATCGGTTCAGAGTCGTCGTGGAGTCGTTGTTGTGAAGTCTCAATGTATGTGCAATATTTCATAAAAATCGGTTCACATTTCGATATAGCTCCCATATATAACTTTCATCCGATTTGGCTTTTTAAGACTGTAAAAGCCACAATTTTGGTCCCATCTTTACAAAATTTTGCTTTTGGTTGGTCAAAAATCGATGTACAAGCTGCATGAATGTAATCTGCCAGTAATTTTGTCCATTTTTGTACATAAAATGACTTTCTTCAGCGCATCCATACTGGCATATTTTTAGTCCTATCTTGCACCTTGAAATGGCACATAAAGTACATGTGGCTGCTCCCAGTCTGTTTGGTATGCCAATAGTCTACGACAGAATGTTTGAGTGCCAACGACTCCAGGTGTGGTAAAAGGCTGTGGAGAAGAGTACATGGAACAATGAACTTAGACAGACACTCAGAATGGTCTGAGGTGCTATCACGGGGCCTAAAGATGGTGGAGATGCTTATACTATGTTGAGGCATATATTCGGGCTGTGCTGCTAGGGTAACGCTTATACAGAGGGAATTTGGTATGCTCAGAGAATGCGGACACGGCCACCGCTTCATTTTAGAGGCCATGGATGCAGTCGGTCGGCTGAGAGGGCCTCAGACAAGTTCTTCTTTTTTGAAAAATTATTTTTTTTAAATTTAGTCTTAACCTAAATATATTGTAATAATAAACAATAAACAATAATAAACATTTAAAGCCCCTCCTATTT